>NC_044006.1:47552272-47876487 GCF_900496995.4 Aquila chrysaetos chrysaetos | reverse complement strand
CAGTTATTTTGAGAATCCAGTAAATGAACAAGACTAAATGTACAAGGAATTTCAGAAGGATGATGACCACCTTTGTTCTTACTATGGTCACATGTATTTGATTATGTGTTATGTGATTATATATTTATGAACCATTATGAATTAAAATGTCTGTCAAAAGGACCTCTAGCTCAATGCAAGGCCTTCATTCTGAAAGTATTTGTAGAAAATACAAATGTTCTAGAATGTTACACCATTGTTTTTAATGCTCAGGTATCATAAATACACTGCCATGGAAATACTCCATACACGTGTATTTATAGGACCTAGAAATTGCATAAAGTTTCTGCAACTTTATCCCTCATACAAATCATGTCTGGCGTTTTTTTGAAAGCACACATTTTGGTGCCATCGTAATAGTACCAAGAAAAACCACTTCAAATCCCTTACTACTTCTGGAAACCTTGCTCTTATTTTGCACATTCTCTTACAAGTGAAACATATAAATTTGTTTTTCTACAGACCAGAGTTTTAATTTTTTCTCTGGTTCAAACTGATCCAATCAGAAGATTGTTTGTACCTTCCCTATACCTGTGCCGTTTCAAGGGCTAATGTCCCTTACATTCACACTGGAACTGTGTACAATTACAGCAAATAGTTCCATGGGAAAGCAATACTAAGGAAACAGTGAACATAGTCTTATAATTAAATTTAATAGCTAAAAGTATAAAACGCATGATCTGTATGACTAGCTGGCTCTGTTCTGATTAATATCTAATTGCAGTTCAGATGCTTAATGCCACAAAAAAGATTCTTTTTCACCCTGTACTAATAGGAACAATATGACACACTTCTGCCTATGTACCTAGTTAGAGTTTAATTCCGTGATGGAGAATACACAATGGAATTAATCTTCTGCATTTTGCCGATGCTCCTGAGCTATGCTCCAGTGGTTTACTATGCTCAGATCCCTACAAGGGACTCAGCTTCCCATTCCTTTCTGTTACTCTGAAAACAAAAGACAATTGTTTTGTGTAAACTTCTCTTTCCTTTCTCCATATAATTCTGTATTCTTATCTATGTAAAGATGGTTTTGAGATTTGTCTCTGAATAGAAAGTTAATCCCTGAATCCTAAAACACAGCCTTGTGGATGTCTGCTGTGTTTATGCAGAACCACACTGAGATCCAGCATTCTTTAAAGAATTCTTTAGAGAATCAATATTTGAGGTGAAGAAAGCCCAAAGGCCTGTAATCTCCTGTCTCGTTCTCGACAATTCTTTCTTTGCATTGTCTTTTAGGGGAAGAAACAGGCTCCTTGCTCTCTGTAATCGCTTAGAGGCAGTCTCTCACTCCCTACCCATAGCTAGCACTTGATGGTAATGACCTTTTTTGTGTGTGTGTGTCCTCCAAACCTCTTTCTTCTGTTTCCCTTTTTCTTTCTTTTTTTGGACATGTGATTCTTCTATGTCTTCTGCAAATCTTGTATTATCATGTCCCAGAATCTCAAAAATGTATTGTTTATCTCAGTGTACTCTGAGAAGTAATATTCTTTGTTGCCAAGTCAGAAATCATAAATGGCAATCAGCCACTGCTTCTCAGTCAGTCTCTTCCTCTGCAGTACTTTGCTGAATGAAGTCAGTCGTTTGTGCATACTGGACGTACGTAATAGTCATGGGGTATTGGCTCAAGGAATTTGAAGGAGTTGGGCACTCTCTGAAGAGGTTCTGATATACACACTTGCTGTGTGTTAAAGCAATTTAAAGTTAAAAAGGTTAGAGTCTCTAAAAGAATGAGTGTATAGTCTGAATCAAACAATCCTGCCTTAGTTCTTTGCTAGATATTCATATATGCATATGCATATGGATAGTGCAAACTAGTGAAGTACTATTGTTATATTGTTCCTTAGGAGAAGATCACACTCCAAGTTATCTGGTTAGCTAGTTGAGCTGTAGTGGTCAATCAATGTCTACCTAGACAATATTGAACATTTTTTTTCATTTAGATGGAAGCTTCCACAAAGCCATTAGACTGTTAAAGCTATGAAGCCTGCAGACGAAACCAACCCTTTTGATTATGTTTGAATTAACTTCACCCAGATGTTAATTTTTCTTAATTTCACCATTACTGCATGCATGAAATTGATACAATTTATAGAGTGCAGGTTAGAGGCAGCGCTCCCTATAATTTCTCTCAAATGATAGGTGAGATGCTTGAAATTCAGCACAGCATGATTATAGGGCATGAGTTTATAAACAGCTGTCACTAGTTATCTGTCTTTGTTTTAAAGGATCAAAGCAAAAAATATCTTTCAAATCACTTACTTAAGGAGAGTCTACGTAATGAAGAGTATTTGTATTTTATATGTGGATGGTTTCCTTAAGTTTCTTGATATGACACTATAAAGTTAACATGCCTTACTGAAATGTCTGAATGAGTGTACGGGGGTCTTGTACACCACCTCATGTTTGCAATGTTAAAATGACCTTCAGCAGGAATGTAGAAATGATGAGATTGCACCAAAATTATTTGGAAAACAGTACTATAATTTGTCAAAAACAATATTGCAAAGTCTGAAAAGCTGTAGCATTTTTTCATTTCATTGCAAAAACATGGAAAAACAAAAGTCATGTCTGCAGAGAAACTTTGCAGAACTATTGGAGGGGAAAGGAAGTTTAACTCCCTCAAAAAAAGAAAATCAAACAGAAGCTTAGGTTAGAATTTAAAAAATGGGAGTTTTGACATGAATAATGCTTGTAACAACATGCAAATTTGAAGTCTAAATTGTGGTAGTGGGGAAATGTTTTGGGGATTTTTACATCCTTAATTAACAATTTTAATGTCAAATTAGGACCCTGGCTGTCACTGTGTTTTCAAATGAGGGGGTATCAAATCCACCTACTTTATTCTGTTCTTCCTTATTCACCTCATCTGCTTTACCAAACTGGAAAGCAGTATAAAAAAAAAAAAAGTGAAGTTACCTTTTTTTATTCAAGCGAGCAGCTGTAACCCTGAACCCATGAAAGTATGGGGGAGAACCTGGCTCAGCTTTGAAAAGAAACAGTAAAAAAGCTTGTGGTAATACATTAATTCATAGGAGAAACAGCTGCATGAAATACAGTGCTTACGGATTCCAACAAGGGACGCGGGTCTTGCCAGCATATCCTTATATTTCCTTACAGCATTGCAAATGCTAAGGTTTCTTTCTACTTCAGAAATGTTACTTCATATTCCTACGACTGCAAAAAAAAGAATAGTTTATAAAGCCTACTACTGTTTCTTTCAGCTGACTTGCTTCATGTGACTATAGCCATTTCCAAGGATACTTTTAACCTAAGTATAATACAAACCGATGCTTTGTTCCTCAAGTAAAAGATTGCGGTCTGCATTTATTTCTCATGCCAGTGGGAAACCCAGACTTTCTCAGTGGATTGTCATAAATGCACTCTACACTGCTCTAATGCTTAATCCAAAGAATACCTGGATATTTTCCATCATCATAAATAGCACAGATGCCCCTATTTAGAGCAGTGCAGTTCCCACATTTAAAGCATTTTTGGCATTTTCTACTGTAAGAAGCTCTTCTATTCAATTAAAGCATAAACAGACTTGAGGTTTAAAGTGTGCTTTGCTGCTTTTCTATTTCAGAAAAAAATGAAATTGTTCATTAACTTTGGTTTGCTAACAGATGTTTGGGCAATTTTCTTTTAAAGAACTGATTAGTTGAGAAATTATGCTACTTTGCTTTGAAGCAGGGACACGAATTTCAGTTTGCTTAGTTTGTCAGAATTTTGACTATACAGATCACAAAATATGTTGTATTCTCTGAAAAATCAGGCTACAGATATGTTAAAGTGGGATTTCTGAATTATCCTAAGTACTAGTGGTTTTGCACTCAGTTGCCAATATGAATGTTTTTTGTTGTTTTTTTTTATTAGTTTTATGGGTATAATGTCCCTTTACCTTCCTTGTGAAGTAATCACATTGTAACAACAGAAAAGTCCTCACTGAAATTAGTAGCTCTGACTTTGTAAGAGTCTTTGAATTGTGGGCTATAAACCAAGCTGGTGAAGAAAAGTGTAAACAAAATATTGGATAGCTGCCCAGCTAAACACAGTTCACCTATACAATAAACAAGGCAGATCCCTGGAATAACTTGTGGTCACATAAATAAAATTTCTTTATTTTAATACAGACAAGAAAAAAAGATGTTTTTCTTGATTACCCAGTTTACTAATGTTTAAATAAACGCCTGACATTTCAAATGTAATTTCATGTAATAAAATTTGGTTTTGTGTTTTATAGAATTTGTACATAATATTTATTGTAATTAATAGTACAGAATGATGTTTATATAATAAATATGATTGCATGTTTTATTATTCCTGTGATAAATGCTGTTCCATGCATAAAATGTGCTCATTGTATCTCAGAGCCATATGGAAGTAATTAGTGTTTCACCTAAGCAAGCTTACAACCTTTCTTTAGATTTTGTGAGTTTAAAAACAAAAGTGGTAGTAGTTACACTAGAATTTTATAATTTAGTCTGTCTGAATGGGGACACAATGTACTGCTCTTTCAGAAAACACATGCTTTCAAAAGCTTGTGTTTCTGAATTTGGAAAGAAGAAGCAGCTCCTGTCATTCTGTCTTCAACTTCTATAGGAAATAGGTAGTTGATAGGCCAGATTCTCAGCTCACCTAGCTCTGTTGACATCTGCATTGGTATAGTAATTAGCCCAGCTGAGGATCCAGCCCTTCTGAATGGATGGAAGGAAGCACAGCTAAATATAACCAATTTAGCAAAGGAAAAATAAACAGTATGTTCAAGTAAGGTGTATTGTCATGAGAAAATAAGTGGTTTTGTTTCATTGCAGAATATTCTAAATGGTTTAAATCTAATTTATATGATTCTAAACCATGTTCTTCAAGCCTATGCAATTGCCATTTAGCAATGGATTGTGCTATTATTATGTCTAGCTTTTCCCATAATTTTTACTTTAATAGCTTATATTTTTTCTTTTTTTTCCTCTCTCTTTTTTTTTTTCCTGCTTAATGCATCTTATCTCTTGCTGTGCTCTGACCCTTTGACAAGTGTCCACATGGAGTGGATTAGTCATGCTTCATGTGGTCTGATCTGAAGTCCACTGAATTGAATGGAAAAGCTACTGTTAATTTAATAGCGCACTGGCTCAGCCAGTCAAGAGACTAAGAATGTGCAGATTTGCAAGTGTGCTTGAATATTTGTAGGGATTTGGAAGTTATTTCAGCAGAAGTCCAAGACCAATTGGACCAACTGAAAGTTCAACATCATCATTTAACTTTAGGTCCACTAGATACAACATTGTGCTTTTACAAATCTGCTTCAAACCCAAATCACATTACACTGACAAACCATAGCCTTTCAACAGACAAGCTTAGCTGTTTTTTAAAGTGTATTAACAAATAATAAAAGAATAAATGACAGCTGGCTTTATTGAATCCATCCGCCATCTACAGACATACATGTCTCCAATAAAACACTCCAAGGATAGTAGGCCTAATGTAAAACCTGGAGTGGAATCTTTACATGACATGTATCCTTCGACTGTTCTGTGCTCTGGTGTGGATTTGAGGAAATTAACTGTAAGAGAAGCATTTGGTTTAGGATCTGCTGTGATTAGAACTGATCTTCAGGCCCTCTCTGTAAGCAATGAAGTGGTAGAGGATTTCTCACTTGCTTTAGATTACAACTCACTTGATAAAATTTGAGTGTGTTTGCCAACTTTCCAGTCTTCAATTTCAAACAGGACTAATGAATCACAGTTTTATTTAAAGATCATATAAAACCACAGAACAGTGCTTTTTCTATTCTGCATCTTTGATTCAAACTAACTGCAAATAAATGTACTTGGTTTTGATACCTAAAGTACTGAAGACACCTTTTCTGCTCCTAGGATCTCTCACACTAGTGTTTCTGTTGCTGCCATGTTGTTCTTAGAAGTATTACCCTAGAGAAGTACTTTGCTGCTTCTAGAAAAAACATGTGTGGAGCACCAGCTACTCATTCTTAGTAAGGGCATCCCAGCCAACTGTACGGTCACTTGATTTGTGTGCCTCTTATCCCGCTCTAGTAGAGCCTAATGATTGTGGAGACAGACCAGCCTCTTCCTCTGACAAAGGAAGGTTTTTCAGGAGGACTAAGCTATTCACTCTAACCACATCTATGTTTAAAGAGCCTTGTCGCTTTGCAGAACTCATATACTGTGAGTTAGGCACTCAGGTTCACAGGAGACTAGTGAGTGAGGAGGCCAAAAAGCTAGTCTATAGAAAAGGCTGAGGAAGGATAGACCTTTTAGCAGGTTGGAAAGCACTTGCATACTGTTTTGGAACATGATGAAAATCTCAAGCTGTGTAGTCTGACTTGAGCTCTCTCAGTTCATCCTCTCTGATAATCACTGAAAGAGCAGCATGAACTAGAGCTGAGTAGTGACTGTACTGACTAAAGAGGAGGGAGAGCTTGACTGTGTTTTTTGCTTCAGGTATTTCATTCTGGCTGTGGCTGGAACAAAGGTCTTCCATGCACAGTGTAAGTGATCTTAGTATTATCGAAACTCATCAGTCAAAAGAAGGACACTTACAGACATGCATATTGGGTGAGATGTCATTGGATTTGTATGCTGAATTGTGCCCGCAAATGCCATTGTATTTGGCAGATACCATTTAGACACTACCACTTAATGCTGTCAGGTCTTGTTGACTGTGTGTATTTGCTACAGAAGAAATTGGGGAGTCTTTGGTGCTAAGGGAGGCAAAAAAAAGTAGGTTGTAAAAGGTACAGGTGGGGATTTTGAGAATGGAGAGATGCAAAACATGCAAAAGATCATTTTTGTGGCTAGAAGGAACATACAGTTGTAAACTGGTGTGTTTGTCTATTTGGTTTGCTTCATTTGTTTTAAAGACAGAGTTGGACTGCAGAGCTGGAATCTGAGTCCAGTAATCTGCCCAGTATTCAATAGGTTGCCCAGATCTTTCACGCAGCAGTGAAATTTAGATCCAGAGTTGCATTTGTCTGAAAGCAAAGAGCAAAAGAATTCTGGCCCCAAACTCTACCTGCAGTCATTACAAGTGCGGTCTCTGAATTTCTCTGGGAATCTCAGGATTTGGTGTTCCCTTGTCTCTGTGTTGCTCTGAACAACAACTTTTGTTTGGGCTCCTCTTTGATTACTGTGTTTATAGAAACACAACCAAATAAGAGCATCTGAGTAACTGATGGTTTTATTTAACTTCTGCTAAGTAGTCTTCTTTACTACCTAGATTTCTCCCTGCACCAGAAAACCCTAAAACCAAAAAAACCCAAAGCATTCGCTATTAAATGGTTAAGGTCCAATCTGCCTCTTGACATTTTTCTTACAAAATCAAAACTTAGAGTTATTTGTTCTTCAGTCTGTTAAGTAACTGTTCTTGAACCTATTCCAGATCTGAAGGGCTATTCTTAGGAATGTGTTCAATATTTACTTGAATAAAAAGATCTTAACCTCGGCTCTTTTTAAAAATACTTTTTCATATCCGCATTCCAAAGAAAATAAGTCACTATCATGTACCAAAAAGACTTTTTATATAAACCAATTTAGCCAGGTAAGCAAAATGATCTATTGGAGAGAAAAGAGAGTCTGAAATATTTGTTTGATCTTTGTTTTCATATTGAAAATGCAGGTCAGAAAATGGGGGGAATGTCAATTTCTGTTGTTTGGTATAAATTCTCAAACTTGCCTTTCAGCATAAGGCAGAGCTGGAAAAGGAGCAAATTACCTGAATTCAGAGGAAAACACATATGTGCACTGCTCAGGGACTTCAGGTGGAGTTGTGATTGTATATCTAACTGATGACTTGATATCAGGAACCTTTTAAAATGAAACACTTACCCTTTGGTATTAGAAATGCATCTTTGCTCAAGGGAACACCACTGTAAAGACTAGAATAAATTAGTAATCTTTCTTTTCCTTTCAGTGTTTCTCAGCTTTCTGTCTGAGTGTACTAATATGTATGAGTGAAGGAATGGGTCCTCTGTGCAGTATAAACATCCTCCAAGATAATAATTTTTGTGTACTCATAGTGAGAGACTGTGCCCCAAAGAGAGACAGACAAAGCAAAGGATTCCTAGGAAAAGGATTGTGAATTGTGAAGTAAAACAATTCCGTGTCACCTCTGAATGTAATCTGTTTTACCCAGTGCTGCATTTTTTCAATTGTAAGACCATGACAGAAGTGTCCTTGTCATCCACTTGAATCCCAGTCCAGTAAAACGATATTTGAATAAAATCTCCTAAGTTATATAAAATCTCACACAGTGCCAATTCTTTGAGTTCCTAGACACCCTCATATAGTATGTGACAGTATATAATATATAATCTCCATTATTTGTGAGCTGCTTAAATGAGGTATAGTTTGTTTGTAAGTGCAGACAAACCCAAGCTGGCTCCAGGCAGAGACGGGTTAAGATTAGGTGGGCTTATTTATTTAGGCATAGTACTTCATAGAAGTGGCTATATTTTTTCCAGAACCAGCAAATCCAAAAGCAGTTTATGTGGTATTGCACAGCACAAAGTTGAAGCTTAGAAAGTCCTATTAGGTCTAAGTTAGCAGCTTAAGCATTTCTGAACCATGCACCTAGGGTTCGAAATGCTTTGGAGGGTGTGGTGACACCCCTGTGTCACTCCATGTGAAGACTGTTTGGATTTAGCATGGACTTATCAGTATGCTGTAGTTGTCACTACATTACCTTTAAATACTCCAGGTGTCAGGAGAATATATTACTTTGGATATGGGAAACTGGGCCCAGAAGTTTGGGGCTGCACCTGATCTAAGCCCACCTCAGACCAAGAAGACAGAGGAAACAAGAGACAAAGACGTTCATGTGAATGTGAGAGGAGCCATTAGCTCACCTAGATAATAAGTTCAAACTAATAAACAACGGTGAATGACCACATGGGGATCCTCTATAACATGCTTTCCCATAATTTCCGTAGTACTTACATTACTGGGGTTATTGCATTTTCCAGCATAACCCAACAAACCATTCCTCCATATATGGGAGAGTCAATTAGTATCTTATAACCTGATTGGCACGTTGCTATTAGAGAATAACTGCACTGATGTCAGTGGAATTACACTAGCATGAATTAATAAATTGGTGCAGTTATTTAAATAAAAAGAATGTGCAGTTATTTAAATAAAAAGAAACAAATTGTCAAGCCTGATCTGAATATCCCCTGCGCTGCCCCCCCCACCCCCCCCCAAAGAAACCATCTGGATCTTACATGAATGAGGTATTTTGTCGTCTTAGAAAGTTGTCCTTTTTACAGTTAAGAAACAGCCAAACAAACAAAAAACCACCACCACCCTGCCATTTCCAATAAGGTGTCTTCTCAAACATCTCTGTAATGTATCTGTGAAGACCTATCTTCTGTGAAGTTTATCTAACATGTAAGCACAGCTGGATGGATGCACTGATGTTTTCTTTGCAATAGTTTTCTAAAAAGTAGACATGGGACTGGTTATGAACAGGTGAGATTCGGATTATTTTTTTCTTGTTGCTGATCAACATAGACTAGGACAAACTATAGGGCACAAATATATACTATATCCCCTAGATAGAATAGGTATTTACTGATGGTGGCTTTAACAGTTTACATTATCCAGCAATATATGTAGCTTTTCAGGTCCTGCCATGCTGAAGTATAATCTTGATCCCAAATATATGTTAATAGAAATTGATCAGAAAATTTGCAAAAAGCCCTTTGATAGCACCCCTCATCGTAAACTTGTGGAGCCTTCAGGGTTCAGCAATAAGCATAGCTCATCAGTCCTTACTATATGAACCCTAACCCTCACTATAGCCTAATGATATCTGCCTGATGCATAACCACCTGCTTATGCTTCCTAGCAGTAACCCTTACTCTGTTTGCCCTTGACATCCTGCTATTCACAGCTAAGTGAGGGGCTAAAGGGTAGTAAGGGAGGATTTTCTAGAAGTTCTAACAACTAAACATCACATGAGTAAAATACAAATCAAAGCAAACTTCCTTTCTGTTTATTCACTTCTGTGTAGTGGATGGTTTGTGGTATATCACTGGCCTTAGCCAAGAACTGAGATCAGCTAGTGTAAAAAACTGGTTGAGTTTGTATTTTCTAGGTTATTTTTGTGAAAAAAAATCTGCTTAATGACTTTGTAAAAAATGAGAAATCAAGTACATCTACTAATTTGCTGTCAGAAGACTTGAAACCTCATCAGAGTGAAAATGCTTTAACTAAGAGGGGAAAAGCAAGGAAGACTTTGAATAATTGCATAATATTGATTGTAAGTGTATGTACTCCAAGGTCACCGGTGTATTAACACTCAGTAATGACTGCTATATCCTGGGGATGTTGCAGAATCTCTTTTCCAGTTGTTTATGTCAGGTCTGCTTAGTTTGCCAAAGGCTAGTAAACAGATGAGCATAATTAGGGCTTCCACAAATAGAGTCTTGTTAACAATCAGTACCAGGATGGCTATATAGAGAAGAATAATCATATTGCTACTTAGCCTTTCTCTTCACTGTCTCTCCAGTCAGTTTCTAACCAATATCATAGGTAGCTCAGTAGTTGTGTGGCTCAATAATAATATAGGAATGTGAAAATGAACATGCTTGGATCATACCATTGGCAGCCTGATACTTGTAAAGATCAATGTAACTATTTATGTAGACTTCACAAACGTGTGCATAAGGACTCAGAAAAGTCAACCTATATCTGCCAAATGCAAATGCTTAGCAGAACCCCCAACTTTAGAAGTTAGGTGTCCTGCCACCTCCTGTAGTGTATAGTGAGACCCTCAGAATAGGAATCATAGAGACCATTAGGCTGAGCAGGAAAATGACAAGTATGAATACTTCAAGGGAAGAATAATACAGACCAGAAAAATCAATGAGGTTTTCTTCTTGTCTGTTGTTGGTAGGCTGGATAAAGAGCTGAACACTAAACAAGTTAGTAGAGTTAAGCTACTGCAGAAACTAACTGCACATCTTCTACTTTGTGGTAACTTTCTGATTTGGGACTAAATGCATTGGTTTTGTCCAGCAGTAAATTGCCTTGAATTGCCTTGCAGGGAAGAACAGGGCAATTTAAAAATTGCATGAATGTTTCCATCTGCACATAAATTCCCTTTTTTCTCAAGGCCCTGTTCAGTATTCTCAGAGGGTAAGAGCATCTCTCCTGTAATCATATATTGAGTCATTTTGGGTTCTTTCAGCAGCAGTCCATAAAAATATCCTCAAGTTCCATCAGAAAAATAATTCATATTGCTTTTTTCTATTTCAAGTTGAATCAGAAGTTCGTTAGAGGGAGAGAATTTGGGCTGCTGGAAAAAAAACAAAACCCAAAAAATGAATCAATGATGGGGTAATTATTCACAAATATAGTTCATTATTTAGCCAGCTGTGTGTCGTGGTTTAACCCCAGCCACTAAACACCACACAGCCGCTCATCCACTCCCCCCACCCAGTGGGATGGGGGAGAAAATTGGGAAAAGAAGCAAAACCCGTGGGTTGAGATAAGAGCAGTTTAATAGAACAGAAAAGAAGAAACTAATAATGATAATGATAACACTAATAAAATGACAACAGCAATAATAAAAGGATTGGAATATACAAATGATGCACAGTGCAATTGCTCACCACCCGCCAACCGACACCCAGCTAGTCCCCGAGCCGCGATCCCCCGCCCCCACTCCCCAGTTCCTATACTAGATGGGACATCACATGGTATGGAATACCCCGTTGGCCACTTTGGGTCAGGTGCCCTGGCTGTGTCCTGTGCCAACTTCTTGTGCCCCTCCAGCTTTCTTGCTGGCTGGGCATGAGAAGCTGAAAAATCCTTGACTTTAGAATAAACACTACTTAGCAACAACTGAAAACATCAGTGTGTTATCAACATTCTTCTCATACTGAACTCAAAACATAGCACCGTACCAGCTACTAGGAAGACAGTTAACTCTATCCCAGCTGAAACCAGGACACTGTGTACACAGGACATCGCTGCCATTAAAAGCTGTGAAAAAAATACTTTTTTTCTCAACACTTGTGGCTCAAACTATTTTTGACAAATCATAGTGAAATTTGCATCTGTTATGTCTTACATTTGTGATCTTAAAAGGAAACTGCAAGTTTATTGGCACTGTAAAGTCATACCTATGTGTTGCATTAAAAATGGGTCTGTTTACTTTATTTGGCTTTGTGATAGAAAACCAAATGTTTTAATCACTATGGGGAAAAGTACTGTTTATTTATAATTTCACCTGTTCTTGCATAATAGGAAATACAGTTTGAGCCACGGTTTCCTGGAATTGTTGTCTGACTGGTACAGTTGTTCACTAAATCCGATACCCTTGTGCTGTCTTTCAAGGGATGTTTTATTTCCTCTACTTTATTTATTTATTATTTAAATGCCTGGCATGTTCCTCTTTACATTGGTATCCTAGCTATGTTTCCTGAGCTTCCTCTGTGGATGTCTTTCAGGCCTGGACAGTAGCATCCAGTGTCTGCAAATTAGCATTCCTTGATGAAGTTGACTTAACAGTCAAATGCACGTGATTGTGGGCCAAGTTGGAGGTAAAGAAAACAGTGTTCTACAAATTATAGGAGCTGCTTGGGAAGCATTTTTGGTTCTTTGCCCTCCTTAGAATATTTTGTTTACTTTCAGTCTCAAGGTTTGCAAACCAGCCTTATCATTTCTACCAGTTGCAAGAATTGTACCCCTGCCCAGTGGCACTTCCTTCCCTCATCCAGAGGGTTTCACTTTTAAAAGTTTTCAGGAAATATTAAAAAGACTTCATGATGTATGTTTCACCAATGAAATAAAAGAATTGAAGTTCACATTTAGCTTCTTTCTAAGTCCAGAACCTTTATGCATGCACCTCTGAATGGGGGAATTGCTGAAGTCCAGGCAGACCCTTACTAAATCCCATTAGTAAGAACAGAGATTTAAATAAGCAAAGTGATTTCGCCTGCCTAAGTAGTAGGGAAGCATACACTTTCATGTTCCTTAACAAATTAAGTAAACTTTTAATGGCTCTAAAAGGTAGGTGCATCTTAAATGCATCCATGGGGAAAAATGGCTGGAAAATGAAATTTCTGACCTATGGAAAACTCTTAACATTTGGACTCTTTTGGGTTTTTTTTTACTCCAAATGCAAATAAAAGTTCATAGTTGTAAAATTTCTTGTTGAAAGCAAATTTTGATCAGCAATTGTTGGTTATGTCAGCCTGAAAACCTGGATCAATAGAAAAAATAATTTAGCTGGAAAATTGAATATTTTTAGCTGTGATTAAAAAAATAGAAATTATTTTTTCTTTATGGATTTTTTCTTTTCCCTCTTAGATTTTGTAGAAGGTTATAAGTTCATGTTGGTAAGCAAGAAATGATGAACAAACATAACAAACCCCAAAATATGTGAAAGGTAAGCAGTGAGTACAGTGTATATTAAAAATGGAAAATATTTTTTTAAAAGAAGTTATTGCTTGAAAGGACTAAGGCTGAAATTTAGCAATCAGATGAAGTAACATTGTAGAGGCCTGAGACTCAGACCTTACTAAGCTGATTAAATTACTGACTGCTACTGAATGGAACATTTTTGTCATGTCTGGCAATATTAGGGGAAGGATAGCCATGAGGAAATGGCTGTGATCGCCTTTCCAAAGGACTAGGTCCAAAGACAAGGTCTACAAATTTTTAAGAACATATGGAAGCCTTAGGAAGTGAGAGGAGGAAGGAAAAAGAGTGGATGTTTAAGTTACCTGTGCTGCAGATGTTACCAAATGGTCTACAAGGGAAAAGTGGCCTGTTAGTATGGCCCTGCAAAGAAGAGGTGTTGATCAGATAAGACTCGGGCAAATGTTTCTGAAAGCTCAGAACAGCAGACTGTATAGTGTCATAGGCATACCCTTGAGTATTACGGGGCCTGTGATTAGTAGAGTAAGTCCTAGCTCAAATCTTTATTGTGATGTTCTGAGGAGCTGTAGTATCTGGGGAGGCCACAGGAAGGTTATGGTTTTGTATATAACTTGATTTTCACTCTGTGGTGGTTTATGGAAAGGTTGTGATGTCCTTTACTTACATGACTAGCATCATACCTACCACTCCTTTAAAATACACATAAATTCAAATTTTAATAAAGACAACACAGAAGTATTGGTGAACAAATAGATCCATGCCCTGTTGCAGATCCTGCTTTAGGCAGCTTTGCTAAGGTCGTGTAAATGTGTCTAGCATACTCATATCAGTGATTTAAGCAAATTTTCCACCTGGTACAAATGATCTCCCTGTCATATGGAACTAACTTCTGTCTGCTTCTAAATGGCTTTCACATACTCTGGAGGGAACAGATTGCTTTTCCATAACTGCAATATATTCTAGAGGTTATGCCTTGTCATTGTAAAGCTGAAGAGATCAGAAACCAGTCAACTCACTGTGTGGAATGTTATTAGCACAATATGACCTCAGCTGGAGAAGACTTGAACTATCTTTATGAAAAAGTTTTCATATTTAAAAGTCAGATATGATGAGGCCATTTTTGGTATGTCAACATCAATCAGTGCAGTTATGTACACTGCATGTCTTTCCCAGATCCTCAATGAAAGTAAGTTGGGTTTGGGAATTTAAAATTAATGTTACCTTCTTCTCAGAGCTTTCATTTTATTTAAGCACATTCTGGCATCTGGCAGATTCAAGGCAGAAAAATATGTTTAAGTTGACATTTCCTATTGTTAACATCTACAGACAGGCAAATCCACACAGATTGGGAAGTGTTTTATGGAAGAAAATGACTTCATGTGACATAGCTTGTTTTCTTGATGGCCTGGGTCGATGACAAGGTTTTTAATTAAATAGATTAAAAAAATTACATTATTCTAAAAGCTTAAGGGTTAAGAATTATAAATAATAATTACTTCCCAAATAGTTTACTTAGGAAATTTTATAATTCTTAGGGTTTTTCTTTTTAAGTTATTTTTGAAAGTATCTTCAGATTAGGTTGAAGCTAGATTTGTGCATATAGCTGCTTTAAGTCCTGCTGGAAGTGTGGCTAAAATTATATCATTCTGGGGAAAAATTTGTTGTGATTGGGGTTGTAAGAAAGTTGTAATTTGTTAACACAAAGCCAAGGCAGCATTACCCAATGATCAGGTCATCGGACTGCATTGCAGGAAAGCTGAACTCTATTCTTGGCTTGCACGCTGGCCTACTGGGTGACTTAAGGCAAGCTGCTTGACATCACTTAGTATGGCAGTTAGTGATCCTTATCTCCTTTGAAAAACAGTTTGAGTTCTACTGATGAAAAGGCTTATTGTTATTTATCCTTATTTAATGTTATATTAATATTAATCAAGATAGGTATTTTCTTCCACATGAAAGTTGTTTGCTTTAGGAAGATTCAATTGTATTATTCTTGATGAGTTTTTCTGAAAATCTGTTCCTCTCATTGTAAAATAGCCTAGTATTTAGCTTTTTGAACATTTATAGGTTTAGGGAGAAACAGTAAATATTAAATAATTAATTTGATCTCCATTAACTGCCTAAGAAGGTGCACAGACTAGGCAATTAATGTTAAACATTGCAGCACCTAATTTAGCATTTAAAGACTGCATTTGCTGCTAAACTGAACAAAGTACTTCCTTAATGGACTTGAGCACTGTACTGTCATTGTTCCTATGGTTCAATGAGAAGCAGGATCCCTGGTGTGTGTTTTTTGTATGTGCCTACTGGTGCTCTCCCAAGCAGTGTCCAATCCTGGGGGGAAAGGACATGCCAGGCATGATTCTCAATAATCAGTTTAGAAGTTGTTACCATGTTCTGGGAAAGAAAGACTTTTGCAATGTGGATGGGGCAAGGCTGTAATGCTTCCTCTTGGGACCAGGGACAGGTTTTATTTAGTGTTACAGTAGTAGTCAAAGATGGCAGACAAAATATGGCCTTCTACGACTAATTATACATCATATTTTGCTATTCCTGTTGTAGTTTTATCATAGTTCATTATGCTGAGGGGAAAACACTGAAATAATGATTGTGGTACTAGTAGTGGCAGGGGCATGGGTATATGTGTTTTGTACAATCTATTAAGAGTTTTCCAAGTATAAAATCTAGTATCACTTTAAGCAGGGCCCATTATATTTTCAGTTACTCAGATGAAGCCAGCTGTTCTTGCTCTGACAGCCACACGTTGACATTTTACAAAAGCCAGACTTAGAAAAGATACATTACATATCTTGGGAAACAGCAACTCTGATAATAGCGTACAAGGAAGTGATGACAATGGCTACTCAAGGACAATGTCGTTGTTAGGATGTTGTTAGACATCCCAGATTCATCACAGATGGGCATTGTGTGCAGCAGCTTCTGCGGGTGTCCCACAAGGTTTGTGTCAGCAGGCCTGGCTAATGTACTTTCTTCTACTGGTGGTATTGGGACTTCTCAACCAAATCTAATCAACACCTAACACTTCTGCTTATGTGGCATAAATGCATCATGGAAATTATGTTTGGATATTTAAGATCCACATATATTTCAAAAACTATTTGTTGGTCACCTTGAACTCTTAAGTTTAGGCACTTCCCTGCAAATGACTTTTTGGAGTATGTGTGGAAGCACAATGCAATGAAATGAAGAAGAATAAAAGCACTAAAATTAGACACACTGCCAACTAATATGTTTCAGTAATACTCATGCCACAATTCAGAAATCAGTTATGCAAGGTTATTTGAGTAACACGATCTGCCTAATCTGTATCTGACTCATGACAACAATATCATGCCTATGATCCTGGGAGATTCACATGGATTTGTTTTCTTCTTGGGAAGAGTCTAGAACACTAAATTGCTGTTATAGACAAAGAAATTAATTCTCTTCCTACTAGGGATAATGTTCTTTACAGTACAGTCTATTAAATGAAAAAGTAGGTAAAATGTATCCAATCTTGAGAGTGAGGTGTAGCTAAACTGTATATTGCCTAAATCATGAGTGTTTAAACTCTGCCTAGTTTTGCTTGCCCTTGGCTATACATTGGGACTGTATGTTCAACAGAGCAGATGTTCTCTGAAAAGATGTGATGAATAAGGAGTATTATCTGAATTTTGTAGACAAAGTGAAATTTAAGAATTTTGTAATCTGCTGCTCGGGAAGCTATAATCCTCTCTAGAGAACATCTCTCTAAAGAATGTATCTCTAGAGAAGGGGTGTATTGCCTTTAAATGCCTGGGCATTTTGCCAGGGTGAGCCTTAGTCATTTGCCTATGGTCTCTGGAGAACTAGCTCCTGCTGGTCTACTGAGCAGTGAGTCAGTGGTAGCATCCAGGGAAGGCTGGAACTACTGTGGATTCTCATTAAGTTCAGTGTGCCCAGAGTACATTAATCTGTAGACTGCCTTCTCTGCTTTTCAGGCTCAGTGAATGGCTATCACTTTGTGGGGGTGGCTAACAGTTTACTAAGGAGACACTTTGTTCAAGGATTTTGCAAGCCAAAATTCACTAATCTCTATCATCTCAAAACTACTATTGACTTAGGGAGAGGGACTCTTTTTCAGATGGTTTTGTTTGTTATACTTAAGTCCCTAAAAAGGAACCTTTTTTGCCCTTTCCTCTGGGTCAGGTGCCTGTTTTAAACTTCGATCTAGAATCCAGAATGATTCACAGCAATACCATACTGTTCACAATTGCAAAGCCAGCTGCTTTTCTTTAATGGGGTCTACTCCAGGGCTAAGTGCATGAGCTATAAAGCTTATTTTTTGCATTCTTACTAGCCATATGTAAAGAATTTCTGAATATCCGATCTCCCTTTTGTAGCTATGAAGATATGTTCAAATCTCTGCCAAATGATCCAAATCCCCACATTATACCTGGACAAAATTTTGGCCAGGAAAAGGTTAAACATTCAGAGAAATAGAAATCCAAATACTTTTTGACTCCATCCCTTTTCCAGACTGAATCTGGCATCTCTCATCACAAGAACAAACTAAATCTTGTCAAAATGTAAGGCTACTTTGGATGTAACTGGAGGGAAGATGATTATAAGAATGATGGTTCAGCTCAGGAGAAATCTTCACGAATTTGTCTCTTTCTAATATAATTACAAGTAGTACCTCAGAAATGTTTGTTTGACTTTCTGAAAACAGAAAGGAATTTGCTGTTACCTCAGGCAGAGAATTTAATCTTGGTTTACGTATTGTTCAGGAGTGCACTAATGAATAATACCCTGAGTAACTATTGCAGCAATTCCTGTGTCTTTGAAATATCATGGCTTAGCTCCATGTAGGATGCAGACGGTTAAACTGGTGAGAAATTGCTGAGGGTGGAAATATATCTAACATCTTAGCTGATGTTTCTACAAATTGCATCATATTTTTCTGAATGAGACACCAAAAAACACAAGAACTTTTACACCAGTATTTCCCATAACAGTCTTCCTTGCAAAATGAGAACAGTTTATTGTAATCAGAATATTGTACTTCCTTGTGCTTAAGTTTTTATTTATTGTTGATCACACTGTGCCAAATTTTCTCCTTTTCTAACCAGTCTTTAACATGATACTGTAGCTAGCAAAGTACAGATTTCCCTGGGTTTCACCCAGCATATGTGCTGGAAAGTCAAATTATCGTGTTAAAAGTGTGCCTGAAAAGATAATATCGAAGTGCTCTAGGATTGAGGAGAGGTTATATCCAAAGAGGAATTCCAACAAGAATACACTGCTTTTACACTTCCTGAATTTGTGTATTTTATATTCCAAAATAGACGGGGCCAGATCTCTGGATAGCATCCCTATTATACCAGTGCTGTTGGATTCTCATTGAAAGCCATCATGTGAGGCTCCAGGAGAACAGAAGGATTTGAACAGCACACAGAAAAAAACCAAAGTTCTTGTGATGCTGCCATTAAACATTATATCACAATATGCCTTCGATTCTTGCATAATCTGAAATTCTGTGATTTCCCTGTCAGCTTAATTTTAGATCTATGGATTTTAAAATCTCACTTGTAATCTTGGAAATAAGTGAGGAAATTTGGTCAATGATCAGTTTTGTCATGCTGATCTTATTCTCATAAATAATAATGAGAACCAATGAAAGACAGAGCTGTAGGTATAAAATGTAATGACAGCTGTATTTTAACAGCAAAGGCTTCGGGTGTGCTGAATAACAGGCATGATATAAGGCAGTATCTGTTGCAGAATCTGAAGTTTTAGCAACACATGACACACAGAGTGTTTATATTATCTTTCAAGGCAACAATCTAAGTTCTTTGTTGTCTAGTCTTTACCACCCAGTTAAGTTTTCTAACATCTAAAATTTTTTCCTAACATCTGAGGGAAGGATAGTTTTAGAGGAGTTTGAAGCTTCATAGAGTTGAATTGTATGGGGTGCTTTTTTATTTGTTTGGGGTTTTTGCATGTACAGATTGCATGCAAGACTAGAGATAATTCTGGAAGAAGCAAACAAGTAGACAGTTGAACCTGTCATCACTGACAGTCAAAATGGATACTGGTGGAGATTTAGGATCACGTCCCTGGAATAGATGAAAGGGGCTAACTCCTAAAAGAGTGTGTGTGTGTTTGAAGAACAAGAGATAAGGAAGGAGGGCCAATGAAGAAATAAAGAATTGGCAATAAGCCAATTAGAAGACTTTGCAGATAAATTTTAAAGGACTCTCTATGACAAAAAGCTGAAAGATCTAAGATGGAAGAGAAGGATGTTATACTGTAATATTATTATAATACCAGGTCAAGAATTGTAGCAGCTATACCTTAAAAACAAAATCACATTCATCTTCACACTCCAAAAGATTTGATAAAGACATTGATTCCAAAGTAATACCAAATATTCTTAAAAAAAAAGAATAACTTCCTCTTTAATCTTTAGATAATGAATAGACTGATTCTTTTCAGCAATTAACATTTTGGAATCATATTCTTTCTAAAGCTCAAGAGACAATTATAGTAAAATAAGTAAAATTATAGTTTACTTAAGATGTATTGGCTTTTCTTCTCAGGTTGGCTTAAAATGAGGTCCTTGGAGAAAATCCATTCTTTCTTAGCAGGCAGGCTCTGAAAAACAATCTGTTTCTTCTGTTCTGTGTGTCTAACTAGCTTTTTCATTGCAATGTGATTTCCTACTGCAAAGCAAAGCAGAAGGAAAAAAAAGCTATACTTCTGTAGGTGTCTCTGCAAAGTAACTCCCTTAGATCCTTTACGAACGTCAAAGCTTTTATGGCAAACACATTCACCAACTTTTCTGTTCAATGTTACTTGAATAAGATCTCCTTATCAACCACTTGAGTTCAAACATGCTGCCTGGCTTTTTTATGTATTTGTAGTATGTGGGACTGCAAAAATTACTGGGAATTCCCAAGATCTTTTTAACTTTGGCTGTGACAACACCTAATATGTACAAACAATTCAGAAGTCTCAAGAATCACGGAAAAGCCTTGTATTATTGACTAAAGTTACAGTATTTGAGAGCATTAGTATTTAGGAGTTGGCCAGACATCCATCGTATGCTCTTCTCATGCAGTTCAGTCACTCCTGTGACTCAAAGATATCAGATAAGATAAACACGCCGAGGAAGACGGTGGAGGGAAATCATATTGTACAAAAGCCAGACAGAAGAGAAAGAGTTGTTAGAGCATGCAAAACCAGCCAGATTCCTGGCTGCTTGGCACAAACAAAAGGTAGGAGAAGCCTGATGGTGTGATGTAGTGTCATAGAGCTGCCAGTCAGAGCTGTGGATAGATGAAGAAGTAGAGGAGGAAGTGAGGCAAGGGGAACCAGCTGGGATAGGAGCGAGGATAGTATGAGTGTTTCAATGAGCCTTAGCTACCAGATGCAGGGTGGGGAATCTAATGTCAAACATGCAAGTTATGCCCAAGAGAGGGATCCAGAGAGAAGTACACTTCTGATAATGTCTGAATTGTGCCCTGTTCAGTGCTCTAATCAGATGTCTGTAAAAGAAGACAGGGTGAGGACTTTTCACAGTTTTACTTTTTATAGGTGATTACAGCTTATTTCAAAAGGTTAGAGAGAACACAGTAATTGAATGTGTTGGTGCTGTCTTTGCACTAATGACTGGAGCAGATGGCAGAAGTGCTGTGCTACAGAGAGAGGAGAAAAAGGAAAGAACTGGTAGCTTCTGTGAAACAGCAGACATGTTATGTTCCTTGCATCTGGTCTTATGCCCATCACATTGCATTGTGAATTTTTTTGCCAAAAATAATTTCCATTTTGTAACTTGAATTTTCATTTAAATGTGCTGGTTTCATTAATTGCCAGAAAAGTTGTCTCACATTAAAAATACATTTTCTGGTCAAATCCAGAGAAAGATCTACTTGAGAACATTGAGGAAAAGAAAAGGAGTTAGATATTAGGAGCTGGTATTGAACTCCCAGCCTGAATCAAGCAGTGTGAAAAAAGAAGCTTGACTTTTCTTCATCTTAAATGAATGTACTCATTCAAGGCTGGGATTTCCCTGCTTTCTGACAAGAAATTTCAGCAGTCTCAGATTTGCCTAGTGCAGCATGGAAACATTTCTTTAATAATTTCCTGCTTTTGTATAATTTTTAGAATTAAGCTATATCTCCAGTGAAAATGAATGGGACAAAGGGACATGAGAAGCTTGCCCCTATTCGAAAGATGGGAGTTAGGCTCCTAGCTTCACTAGCTCCTTTTGAAAGAAGTACCTCACAGTCATTTGCATCCAAAAATAATTTAATTCATAAGTGATATGACATGTACTCACTCTTAGTAAGTAGCAGATAGTTCTAGTTCTAGAACCTCCTGAACTGTATGGCCTTGCCTGGTTTCCATCAGGTTCCAGACATCTTTTAGATTTAGATAAGGGTCAGATAAACATCCATATTTTTATGTGCTGAGTTAAACCTTTTGCTGAGGTTTGTTCCTTTACTTTTCTTTTGTAATTGTATAATGACATCTATATTTAAAAAAAAAAAAAAAAAGTTCTGAAAATTTCCTTGCTCTTTTCTCATTGTTCAAAGTGACAGGATAGCCGTGATGGGACTTACAAGTACCTGCTGAAAAATAATTTGCATTCTCATCTGCTCATTAAACTGTTGGGAAAAAAATCTGATGATCCTAAGTGGATCTGACACCAAATGCTCATGGTGCAGATAACAATTTTTATCATTATTAGACTCCTATTTCCCCATATTTTCTTCTCCCCCTCACTTAGTAATGTCAACAACTACAACACTTTTAGAATACCCTGGGAAAGAGAGGCTGCATTTTGAGCAGTTAAGACTGTACAAAATGTACCTGCAGAGCCTTGGAAGAGTTTGTGAATATGCCAGGGATCTCTGTTGTTTGTTATTAAGCACAAGCTTTAACATTTACATCGCACAACCTTTACCTAACACTTTATCATAAAAAGTATTTTTTCTGTCTCTCCAAGTTCCAATCAATGTTCTGTCTGTAACTGTATGGCCTCTACCCAGAGAATAGGATTCTCTCTAGGTTTCTGGGCGAATATCTTAAATCACATTTACTAGATGTGATTTTATGTTTCTTTACTATACAGTTACCATGCTGTTTTCCATACATCACCCATTATTTTGTGAAGCAAATAAAACTGTTGGGGCAAGATGCTGTCATGAGGATTAAAGGGAAAAAAAATCATAGATTGACCAATAAATAGACATTAATGAAAACTATTTTGAGGGAAAGAGATGCAGTTTACTTTGCAGCATCACGATTTGGAATCCAGGGAAATATGAACTAGAAGATGACAGGATAATAAACTTCTGAAGTTTATGACACTGGGAACATTCAAGCAAGTCTCCTTACAAGTTAGAAACAGATCCTTGTTCTATCTTTGTTTTCACCACAACCCAGTAACACAAAACATGGTTCAATGGCCTGATGTGAATTCAAGATATCTGAAGAATTATATGGTTGGACAGTGCTGCAACTCCTCCTAACCCTAGCTTTAGATTACTTTTAATTCTGAAAAGTTATGTCAGAATCATCATTGTGTTACGTGTTCTGAGAGACTGCCAGTACTATAATAAATTTTGGTTTAAATCAGAAGTCCATCAAAATATGAGAGGAAGGTAGAATCTTAGGAATGACTTGTCAGTTCTTATAGCTTTGGTCAGAGGCAGGACCAAAAGATTTCCAAGATAGTCTGATTCCTTCGCAGTTCCTTATCTGATGAACCAAAGTAAAAGGAGTGGTCAACACATTGCTAGTCCGTGGACAAGTCTAAAGTATCTGGACTCAACACTGGCACTTCCAAGAATCAAACTTGCAGAGCTGGTTGGTTGAAATAATGTCCTCCAGAAACATTGTCATCCACAAGAGGATTTGATGTGAGAGTCTCACTTTTTGTCCATTGCTGTAACAAATAGCAGAATCACAAGGTATATGTGGGGAAAAAAAAGAAATTCTGCATGCAAAAAAATCCAGCCCTTGACTCAGATATTTGTGTCTCATTTGGTGTATTCCTAAAAGACATTTAAGCTTGAATTTAGGTAAGTCGTTTGGAAATAAGGGTTATATAGCTCGTAAAAAAGAGAACAAACTGCAGTATTAAATTTTTGCTCACCCTACTACTTCATGTACTGTAATGCAATATAAAATACCTCCCTCTATTCCTCTCCAGAATTTATTTGTGGAGCATTGAGAGTAAAAGACATCTTGAAGAGTTCATGAGGTTGAGTATTTAATATATGCTGAAATAAAGTTTTTCCATGTTGTTTCTGAGTGAGCGCAGAGGAATTTGAAACCTTCTATGTTGAAAGGAAAATGCTATTCTGTAGTCCAACCAGAGATGGTGATTGATTTTATATACCTGTACTACTTCATGTGGTCACCACAGAGTATTAATACACTGGCTCCATGGACAGACATAAACCCATGGCTGCATCTTCTATATGCTCTTTGTAAAGTGTTATTTCAGTCTTGTTGCGTGCGGTTTATATGCTTTGGGACTTTGTGATAGAACAAGTCTTCTCTATCGAGGCTTAAGACCTTATTCAAGGAAACAGAGGGCAAAAACATTATACAAGAATCTTTGCCCTGAATTAATTCAGAAAAATGAAAGTTAGTCTTCTACATATAGTGAGTAATCACTCTATTCTTACACAGTCCTTGGAAAAATGATATTTGAATGATTTCTAGGATGCTGTGATTTTGCAACTTCCATTATAGTAATCATATAATTGCTTCTTTTTGTACTTGCCCTGGAAAAAACTGTTTTATTAGCACCCAATCAGTCCCCTAAAGTAAGGAACAAAATCTTAATCTTGTTGGTTCTATATGTCTTGGGAAATTGGGAGAGGGGGAGTTTTAGGGGGTAAAAGTTTTGTGCATTGTCTCCTTAAATCTTTCATAGGCCCTTATAAAACAGTGGCTTAGGATAGATGCACTTTTTGCTGATACATTTACCAGTTTGTCATGATTCCACAGTACATTTGTAATAGCAGGTATGCAAATGAACCTCTTAATTTAAAGGAATTAGCCATGCACTTGAAATTAAGCCAAACACTTCAGTTGTTTAAGACCTAACATGTTGAGGTTGATTCTAGTAAGAGAATGAGAGATCAGAATCAAATCTGGCTCTCCTGCATGATGACATAAATCTGCACAAATTGTTAGGTGCCATTATTAAAAGATAGCATTAATGATAATAACATCCGCACCTCACTGTAGTAATCCTTGTTTTCATGGACTTCTATCCGATGATCAGAACAGGTTTGCACTGAATGACTTCACAACAAATTCATCATGTAGCAAACCTTAAATTCTGTGAGTGAAAGAAAACAGATTTTTGAAATGCACTCATTCACATATCTTTCCAGTAACCTTACTGTAAAAAAGAACATGAATACACGCACAATGTCCTTCATGTCTTAAAAAACCATCTGAAGTCATTAATGGCTTGTACCATGAACAAAGCTATTTGCTTTTTTGTTTTGACTGTCATTTGCAATGTGTCAAAAATATACAAACCCACATTACTTTCACTATGAGATTACTATGTGTGCAACTGTGCTTTTTAGAACCCTTTGTTTTATTTTAAGAATTATTTTCTCTGGTTCCTTTTCCTGTCCGGTCTACTAAAAATATTATGTCCAAACTCTGAGCCATAAAAAGGTCACAAAAAAATTCATAAAATATGCATTATGGTTCTTTTAGTTCTGTCAGTGGAGGGGACATGGAGGATAAACTTCAAAGAAAAATTGGTTTCCACTTTTTAGACTGATTTTAAAATTCATTTAACCTATTAAATATTTAAATTTAAGAAAAACAGAAAATTAAAGATCAAAATGGAGAAACATCTAGCTTTTTACGTCATTGAGCAGATAAATTAATGCAATTTATCTGTTATGAATTATGCACAAAAAATGGCTTCAACTTATCACAGAATAATATTAAGCCTTTGAATAACAGCTTTACAACAATAGGACTTATTTTATCACTTGTCTGGATTTAATATAAGGTTTCTATCTTTATCATTAGCTAATGCATAATTTCTGTACATGCTAATGAAAATTTCTTAGGCTACTTGCTAAAAACATTATGTGTCCCCCAATCCTGTACATTAGAGTGAGTATGAGTTATTTACTGAATCAGTAAAAATGATGGAAGGGACTGAAATGTGGTAGGTACTTCAGTATCATCTGTTGCATTACGTCTGTCATTGAAGTGCAGTTTTAAAAAAAATTTGTAAGAGTAATAAATTAATAAAACATTTTTTAAAAAATACAAACTTATTTCAGCCTTCTATAATGACAGATAGAAATGATTAACTGAAAACAAGTAAGTCATAGCATGCAGCATTTTTTTTTTCTAGGAGGAAAATACTAAGCATTTCTTTTCCTTCTCAGAGTCTGAAAGAAGACCAGATCTCACAAATGGGTTTCCATGCTGCTGTGAATCACAGACAAAACAAATGATTCAAATACCAGTATGAAAAGGTGGGGATTTGGTTTTCATTCTTTGAATTTCCTGATGGGCAAATTCAAAAGAAAGGTGCCCTATACACTGACTTATAGACTATGTTCAAGTCTTAATGTGTGTTACTGTGTTACTAAATAAATGCTATTGTGTATTATCCCAATTCTTTAAAAAGTTTATTTGCCCAATTTAAGATGCAGGGACAAATTTGTGGGGTTCTTTTTCCTTATCTTCAATCAATTAGGGACAAAGTCTTTGCTTTTATAGCACCTTCTATTTTCAGAGAGCAAATTATTAAGAAACGCAAATTAATTTAGCCTCTGAACACACTTTAAGACCTATAGAGAAATGGAGAAATGAAAGATCAGATTCTTAGAAATTAGGTGATGTTTTCCATCATTAGCATGTGGCATATTTACTGTCAATTTAGATTGTGTGTTGATCCAAGAACTTGAGTATTCATACAATTTGATTACATGGTAGTTAACACTAGTTCAAAGAGGTGTTGGCTAGCATTATGGATGGAAATCCATTGAGAGTCACTACATATGGAGAACCTGCATGTGGTTTCAGGAGACTGAGCTTCAAATTTTGGAGACTGTTATAATATTTGTGGAAGTGTTGCAAAATGTTTACACTGTTCTTACACTCTTCCTTGCCTTTCCACTTTTGATAGTGTCAGCGGTTGGGCTATGTGGCAAAGATAGGAAAAAAAATCCTCATATTTTAACTCCTTCTTTCAATCAAATCTTAATCTTACTGTTCTTCCTCCCTCACATTTTATATGTATAGCAAGGTGATGATACAGAACTCTTGCTTTCCCCTGGTTGCAGTCTGAAATGTACCTTTCCAATTACAATGATCCTTCTTGAATTTAGGTTGGTTTTGCCTCTGCACAAGAAAAAAAAAAGTGCATTACAAGGTCTAAAAGTTTTACCTATCCAGAAAAGGCAAACTCTCAGCATCATCTTATTCAGTAATCTTGTCCACCAGTATCACACTTACGAAAGATGGTTGGACATTGGCTCAAATGTGTATGGCAGTTTCAAATACATTTCACAGCAGACACCTAATGAAAAACTCTTCACTTTGATGATTTTTAAAAAGAAGGCTGAGCAAAATTTGCAATTTATTCTAAACACAGAATTTCATCAGTTTGTGAGGTCATTCTGTAATGTTTTCCATCACTTCTGCATGTCTCCATTGCTTTGGAGTTGTTTCTGGTATGAAAGAACTGAAGTTGTTTAAAAAAAAGTGTGCTTTAAATTAAAAGGATCTACATTACTGAGATTACTATATTATGACAGCATCTCTGCTTCTTCCCAGTGTCTCTTGTAACTTTATTCTAGGTCTATCTCCAGTGAATAGCAACAGCTCTCCTATGGCTGAATGCTTAGATCTATAGCCAAAGTATGAATTTATTAGAAGCCTCTGACACATTTGTTAGATGTGCTATAATGAGAATTCTTTTAAGGGCAATGATTAACAGAAACCCCCAAGATTTACAGCTCAGCTGATTTCTTCTGTTTGAAATCACTGAGTAAAGAAATTTCACACTCTCATTGCCCGAGGATGAACTATATGAAGTGTCAATATCCCTTTAATATCTGGCCCTGCTTACAACCTGTGGGGCAGCAACAGAGACTTGGTAGTTTTCAAGTGTGGGGGGAAATGATGTGGGGAGAGAGGTGAGTTGCCCTACTTAATCAATGTTAGACTTAAACTGTATAAGGTATTAATATCTCACCTTCTTTCAAATCCCACAGCAGACTCAAATTATTCAGCATGCTAGAATAATCAGTGCTCTGAGACATTAAAAGTAAAGCCCTTTGCTTTTGCCTTGTGTGTTTTTATATGTGTGCATACATATATATATATCTATGTACAAGTATGCATCAATAAAGGTTCCCTGCTGCCTTTGTCTTTTGACTTCAGGTACCACAAGAACATTATAGAGATTCAGTAAAAAAATCATGCCGATCCATTTCCTGGAGGGATGAAGTCATTAAATCTAGTCTTAGGCTGTAGCGTTGGTTCTGTTCATTAATTATTGACTTAAGATTTGAAGGGGGATTGCTCCTCTGCCGTCATAGTGATAAAAAACAAGTCTAAAAACATGAGGGCTATGTCCCTTTCATAAAGATTACAAATTCTTTAAAAGAAGGAAAATAATAAGGTGAATGTCTGTCTTGATGCACTGTACAGAGAGTATAGGAAGAGAGGCAAAGGCTGGAAAGGCAGGAAAAGGACCTGATTGCTCTATGAACTGGTTTTAAAGCTTGTACAAATCAACAACACTGTATAGCAACCTTATGTTGGATGTTGTAACTAAGTGCTTCAAGACTGTATTTCCATCTGGGAGGACTGTCTTAGAGTTCCACATCATGCTTGAGAATAAGTGTCTAGTTTATCCTGCCTGCACAGCCAAAATTTACTTTGGAACTTAGTTGCCAAGCCACTCTCCATGATATTTGGAAAGCCATGACAGTCAGGTGAAGTCCCTGGTGACTGGAAAAAGAGAAGCATTGCACCCATTGTTAAAAATGGTAGAAAGGAGGACCCTGGGAACTACCTCACCTCTGTGCCTGGGAAGATCATGGAAGAGATACTCCTTGAAGCTATGCTAAGGCACATGAAGGACAGGGAGGTGATTTGGGACAGCCAGCATGGCTTCACCAAGTGCAAGTCCTTCCTGACCAACCTAGTGGCCTTCTATGATGAAGTGACTACACCAGTGGACAAGGGAAGAGCTATGGATGTCGTCTGTCTGGACTTCTGTAAGGCTTTTGACACAGTCCCCGACAACATCCTTCTCTTTCAATTGGAGAGATATGGATTTGATGGGTGGACTGTTCAGTGGATGAGGAATTGGTTGGATGGTTGCATCCAGAGGGTAGTGGTCAATGGCTCAATATCCAGATGGCGATTGGTGACAAGTGGTGTCCAATACTGTTTAATATCTTCATCAATGACATAGACAGTGGGATCGAGTGCACCCTCAGCAAGTTTGCAGATGACACCAAGCTGTGTGTGTTGTGGCTGACATGCCTGAGGGATGGGATGCCATGCAGAGGGACCCGGACAAGTTCAAGAAGTGGGCCCATGTGAACCTCATGAGGTTCAACAAGGCCAAATGCAGGGTCCTGCACCGGGGTCGGGGCAAACCCTGGTATCGATACAGGCTGGGGGATGAAGGGATTGAGAGCAGCCCTGCGGAGAAGGACTTGGGGGTCCTGGTGGATGAAAAGCTGGACATGAGCCGCCAATGTGCGCTCGCAGCCCAGAAGGCCAACCGTGTCCTGGGCTGCATCAAAAGAAGCAGGGCCAGCAGGACAGGGGAGGTGATTCTGCCCCTCTACTGTGCTCTGGTGAGACCCCACCTGGAGTACTGCGTCCAGCTCTGGAGCCCTCAGTACAGGAAAGACATGGACCTGTTGGAGCTGGTCCAGAGGAGGCCACAAAAATGATCAGAGGGGTGGAGCACCTCCCCTATGAAGAAAGGCTGAGAGAGTTGGCGTTGTTCAGCTTGGAGAAGAGAAGGCTCTGGGGAGACCTTATTGTGGCCTTTCAGTATGTAAAGGGGGCTTATAAGAAAGATGGGGACAAACATTTTAGTGGGGGGGGTCTGTTGAGATAGGACAAGGGGTAATGGTTTTAAATTGAAAGCGGGTAGATTTAGACTAGATATAAGGAAGAAATTTTTTTATGATGAAGGTGGTGAAACACTGGAACAGGTTGCCCAGAGAGGAGGTAGATGCCCCGTCCCTGGAAACATTCAAGGTCAGTTTGGACGGGTCTCTGAGCAACCTGATCTAGTTGAAGATGTCCCTGCTCATTGCAGGGGGGTTGGACTAGATGACCTTTAAAAGTCCCTTCTACGCAAACTAGTCCATGATTCTATGATCTTGGAATATATCTGAAATGTTTTAAATTACAGTCATCTTGCATTTATGTATTTTAAAAATTAATATTTTTGCTTTATTATTTGAGGCTTATACTCTCAGAATGCAAAATTTAGGACTGTAAATAATAGAAAGAATCTACAAGCTCTCTTTGTGTGCATTTCAGTAAAATAAGGCCTTCAGAATTTGATCCCCATGAAATTTTTTCTTGCAAGTTTCCCAGCAGAACACAAGTAAATTATCCCTGCAGTCAAACGGAGAGTCCAAAAGTCCAACCAATGACTCCTGAGCCAGATGTGTCTGAACTGTTCAGTTGTTTCTTCCAAGTCAGGTTAAATGACTGGCAAAAATGTTGCAGTGATATCCATATTTCTCAGAAAAGGAGAGGCAAGTCAGAGGGACTGTTGCAGTACAAAGCAGCGAGGGGTCAGCTGCACCCCAGCTTCTTTTTCAACAAGGCAGTGGGATCCAGGGGAGCTCTGTGAACTATTCACAGAGTTAACCTTGCCAGGACTCCTAGTCGTATGCAAGCTGTTTTGTGTGGCTGTTGTCTTCCAAAAAATGTTGGATGAGGCTCTTCATGAAGAAGGTTGATCACTCCTTCTCTAACTTATAGCATATGGTCAGGAAAAGGCAAGTAACTTTTCTCATTTGCTAGCAAGTGGCACACTTGTTCCTTTAAACTCAGAACTACCGAGCTGAAACATTACCAGTACAGTAAATTGACTTCACCCAAAAGAAGATGACTAATTCAACCTTACAGGAGCTTTCAGCTGATTTTTCTGACCGTGTGAGCTGTCATTTATATACATTATTACCGTTGTAATTACCCTGGACTCCCACATCCAAGCTTAATTTGATACGTTGTTCACTAAACAATCTTCGAATGGAAGACTACATGATACACAGCTTTGTGGGAGTCCTTTTTTCTTTGGATGACTGTAGATATAGGTTGAGTTGACATTTTGCCTATACTTTAGTTTACTTGACATTTTTTTCTGTTAAAATATGTTGTTTTCTGCTGCTTTTAATGTTATCAAAAGGTACCCATTTGGATTAAAGTTTCCCATAGGTGGCATTTGCTACATGAAGATTTTACCTAGAAATGCTTCATTTTACATGATTCTTGGTTGACTTAAGGGAGAACAAAGGGGATGAGGGAATACTTTTGTTTTTTTCCTATTAAACCCCACAATTTCACTGAGAGCTAGCGGTAAGTACTTGATATCTTACTGAAGGATTGTCAGAGTCAGGAGGTTTACTTTTGGCTGTCCTTGTCCTGAAAAATTAAGTATGGTCAGTAAAGATTTATTTGCAGCCATATCCTGTCCTCTGAAGCTCGTGTCTATATCCAGCCTGCAGACCCTACACACAGTGTGTGTGTATATATATATATATAAAGTATATACAATCATACATGTGGGTGGAACTGAGCAAGATTTTCCATTGAAACAATATTTCTGGTTGCTATGAAAGGTCTGGTGTGAGGTACTAAACCAAACAAATTTCACCTGTGCTAGCCATTTCCCACCTCATATCCAGGCACTGAGGAGAAAGATTCAGTTGACCTTAATCCTACTGTTTCTTTTTTTCCAAGTGCTTGAACATTCTTAAAGATTTTTTTCTTTTTGTAGGTGTTGCTGTGAGTTGTACATAATTCTCTCTCTGGCCAGCATGAGTTTATAACATTCCCTGAAGGCAAGATAACTCTTAATATTGAGCAAATGTACACATCATATACCATTATATGTTCTCACTCAACCAAATGCCCTTTAGCCCCACTTTGGCTATAAAGCTTTGAAGAGAGGCCATAATTCACAATATCATCATAAATGAGCAGCCACACCACTGAGGATACAGAGGAGAACTGACACTTGAAGATATGGAGATGTGTGAAGTTAGTATGTCATCAGTAATTTTAATTATATTTGAGGAAGGTAGCCCTCAGTAACCATTGCTTGTTTGTAATTGTCTCATCTGTGAGTTCTATTTGTGGCTGAAAAATTGTAACTGTAAGAAAATTGACTGCAGTTTTGTAAAGCAGTAAGAAAGTTGACTACACACACACGCATACAGAATTGCATACATAAAATCACAGCTTATGTGCTTGCACAAACATGGAGATACACAAGCAGCTATAAATTATTTTGATGCTATGAAGAAATATAAACAATATCCTGACAAAAAACCCCAAACCCAAGTAGCTCAACCACAAATATTATTGAAACATATTTCTTGTGGATCTTGTAAGAAAATCACCAATAATTTGTAAAAGGCCATTAACTTTAAATTGCTTTCTGCCTCAGGCAAGGATTTTATCCTTTTCCTTTTTCATTATTATTAATTAAAACTAGCAATGTTTCTGGAGAAAAATATAGATACAAAAACTATTAAAAAATATAATTTCCTTGGAGAGGTCAATATAAAAACACTACCAGGGTTATTAATCTTGAGTGATGTTTTACAGTTATGAGGAATCCTGTTGATTAGAAATCAATTATTTTTTTTAGCTATTAAAATATATCTTATCATAAGACCCACAGAAGATGTGCACATGGACAAGTGTGAACAGTCTTGTTTTCCTTTACCTAGACTTGAAACTGGGCTAGACAAAGTCAAGCTTTGATCTGCCAGCAGTGTTACTGTGGAGCTGCTCCTGAGCTAATACAGCCCCAAAGAAAGGCGGTATATGTTAGTTTATGCTCAGTGATAGGTTATTATGGTTACATGCATGGAGCTGACATCTGACAGAATGAACATTTCTACTCTGAACTCATCCATGCAGTCATGGAGTTGAGGTCCAGGTCAGACTAAATGCGCCATTATTTCTGCCATGAGATGTTTAAATGTTGCAAGTTATGATATTTAATATGTACAGGATGTAAAAATATATGCTGCATATTTATTACAGTTTTTTGCCATTTGGTAAATGTTAGATAATCTTGACTGGAAAAAGCTGAATCAATTGTATTTATAATAGGTGAGAAGGAAGACAATTCATGCTGTTTAACTGTAGGCCTCTAGTTTGCTTGTCTAACAGAGGAATTTAGAATTTGCAGATGATCCAAGGTGTATTACAGTGCGCTAAAGGAAAAGTTTGATAGTATAGGTATTCTCCATAAGATTTTTTCCTGTTCTTTGACTTCACATGAGGCTTCTGAGCAGCAATTGCTGTTGGTTTCTTCATAGTGTTCTCTGGTCATTTACAACAAGCTCAGATTTTATTAGACTTTATCAGCCTATACAGAAATTTGCTGCTTTGGAAGTGTGTTTTGGGAAATAAGTAGATACAGACGAACATGCTGGAGTTACTCATATTACTGTGTTCTCCAAGAATCCTCTTGCCTTCCCTCTGACTCCAGGGAATGAGATTATGCTGTTCACTCACACTGAGTAATGCAGTAATGCATAAGGGTCATTTGGGAGGTCTATAGGTACCATTCAACATGTGGGAGGCTATCAGAATATCTCTCTGTATTTACTGCAAACAATGGACGCAGAACAGGACACTATTTAAATACCATGTGAAGGATTATCTCTTCACTGTTTTTTTTCTTTTCATTCATTTTACTTATACTTTACGTGAGATTGTGGATTTGATGCAGCACTAGTGAAACAGTAGCAGTTTTTGTGCTTGGTTTATTGAACATGATCAGCTTTCCATAGTCCCATGCTTGTGCTTCAAATAATACTAAGTGACTAAACTTACATTCTGACACACTAATTTTAGTAGCACATTGACTCCACAATTCAGTTATTCACCTGTCTCTTATACATATATGGGAACAAATTCACAGTGTAATCAGACTTCGAAAGCTTATTCCTGTTGTACCTAATACTTTGAGCTTATCACATTCCAAATTGTGCTTTTTGAACTGGATTGTGTATTTCATTGTGATATAGTTTTTATATGACTTTTCCTTTTTTCTAATACACCAGTTTTCTGCCTGTGGTCTGTAGATACCTCCAGACAAGAGGCCTGCAAAAGGTTGCTAAGGAATTGTTCATTGTCAGTAGGTTTACATTTGCTACACAGGGGTCCAGAGCTCTACCGAGAATTTTTCTTGGGCTCTTAAACAGAAAAGACTAAAATCTCTCTAATCATTTGTATATCAAGAAAAGACTACTTACTTATATTTACTAGTGTGTTTGTATCCTTTTTTTGTAATTTATCTCTATATGTAAGTCAGAGGGAGAGAAATTCATTTCACCAAATAGAGTTAAAAATATCTGAACTTTTTATTTAGTCAGCAGAGAGAAATAGGCATTGCAGGGTGCAATTTCGATCACAAAGATAACATCTGAGAGGATAGATGAACTGGAGAAAATAGGTCTTGAAAACATGTTTTCTTTTACATAGACTAGAAAATAAATTTTTCTTTTAGTTCATTGTAGTTTTGAAGATTGTCAAAAATTCTATGAATGTAAGTTGAACTACATTTCAGTGCAAACATTTTTAAAAGATTCACTTAGAAACTGTTTAGTTAGCAAATCAGTGAATCCAAGATTTCGTAAACCTTTTCGGTTGGCCTCCAACTTCAGGTTTTTATTTGGATAAACAATTTGTCCCCCACTAATGTGCTCTTGTTGCTTCTGTGAAACTCAGTTCAGAAAGTGAAGGCCAATTGCAGAACAATTATAAAGATCATCACATTGGGATGCCATATGTTGTCATATGACATCAAGCTGTTGCACATCTGTACAATGCTTTTCCCTTCAAATCAGTTCTGAATCTGTTCTAGGGAGTGCATAACAATATTATAGTCTAAAATCTGGCATACTGTGTAGAAATCACAGCCAAATATGCTGCCATTTAGCTTCCATGAAAGCCAAGAACCATGGCCAGATTTTCATGTCTCATTCAACATTTGCCTTTGGTAGCATGATTCCTATTACTGGAAATACCTAGACTATGTACTGCTGCAGATAGTGATAGAACTATTTTGTTTCGTATGAGGAAAAACATTTGACACACTTGTAAGCATTAGATATGGTTTACAGAAACTTCATACTTTTGTAATCTCAATGGGGTTTATCTTTCATTGGTATAAATGATCATTTCATTGACCTTCTATTCCATCTTTATCCTCTGTAAGCCCACAGATAATTTTCCATTGATGAATATTTTTCTAGGCTGCTTTTTCTTCTTGGTTTGCTATCTGTCTTTTGCCCTGGGTAAGTACAGACCACTGTATAAATAACACTACTGATAAGGTAGCATTCCAGTAACAGTTTTTGTCCTGGATTAAAACCCAAATGTTCTGGGTGGCAGCATAAATTTCTGATTATAGAAAACAGATGAGAGCCTACAGGAGTGCAGGGTAAACCCCTTTATTGTGTAAAATAAGATGCAAAGTTGTACTCGATATGCTAAGTCCTTACTTTTCATGGCATGTGAGGAATGTCTCCATGATTTGTCAAATACATATGGGGTGATTTGGAAAAAGGCCATCTGCCCTGTGGTATAACACAAATAAAGACGGCTGTTGCACTCAACAACACACATGACTAAAAGAATTTGACCCCCCTGAGATCCACTTGGAAATGTGATTGCAAGAAAATTGGATTGCTTTGCTGATATTCATCACTGCAGAGAAAATGTAGTGAAAGGACGATCGAAAGTGAGACCAAGATAAGATAACTGTAGAATGGAAAAGAAAGAAAACATGTTTTTATTTAGCTAGGTTCTCTCTGTGTGTTGCATTTTGTAAAAATGTTCACTATACTTGTTTATGTGGTGGTTCAGACCCATTACGTGTAACCATACATTGTGGATGTAGGAAGGCCACACCCCAAGGGGATGCTACCAGCTCTCTTCCACTGTGACTCTGTTCCACCCAATTCTTCCTTGAGGCCTCTGGTATCGTTGCTGCTTTCTTCTGTAACTCACACAATGTGCTCATGCTGTTTCTCTCTCTTTCTGTCTTTCTATGAAGTGTATGAGAGGGCTGTGACCATATTCTCCCTCAAATTGGGAGAATTCTGCACTCCAAAGGGTGCAGATTTGTAAATTTGCTCACATCTTTAATGTACCGGGTGCTCTAAAAAGGCCAAAAAAGACTAATGGACTAGAAGACTGCCCTGAGTCAGTCACTTGTGTGTATTGGGATGGTGTCTGAAGTCCATCGTTCTTCCTATACCACTCCATCTCTTCAGAGGTTATATCAGTTGAGAGGCACCTCATATAAAAATGGTAATCTTTCCATTTTTCTTAGGGTTCCTTCCACAGAGGAGGGAAAGGCAATTGGGCCCTTTGTCTATAACTGTACTAGTGAACTGAACATGCCAGGGTGCACGCTCTGTCGCAGAAGGCAGATGGTATGGTACAGCCCACATCTACACTAGTAAACTTGTGAAAGTGTCCTACCAACAGCAGGTTAGATAGCAAAGATAATGGAAAAGAATGTGTCCCACAGGTTTTTGTGCTTACTAATCTACATGTTTGGCTATCATACATGCCTTGCTCTCTTTCATCTTCTGGATGAATATCACTTCATTATGCCTTCAGGTATATAAGAAAAAGCCCTATGAGCTATGCCTTCAGATTTACAGTCTCTGTACAACAAATTGCCGTTATGTGTTGTTTGCACCTGCTATCAATTGATTTCAGGATGTTCAGGCACCTGAAGCCCTGCTTCTTATAGCAGAAAGCTTCTGATACCTTCTCTGGACCATGCTGGGGATTTTTTCCTTCAAACTGCAACTAGAAGACCTGATAGTCTTCACACCATGTAGGTCAGATATCTAGTTCTGGTAGTGAACTTTGTAGAGAAAGGGGGTCTTGATGGCATGCAGACATTTCAGCTCAAGTCAATGGCAGGAAGCAGAGCATAGGTGTTGGTCCTGGAAAGGAGGCTGAGGCCAAGCTTCGTGTTACAGGGGAGATTGTACTCTGGTATGCACAAGGCACTGAACCTTTGGATGGAGCCCACTTTCCCTTTCCACACAGCCCAGCACCTGCCATCCAGCACCAAAGTACCATATTCTACAAGCCCATCATCGCGGAAAAGATGGTTGCCATCTCTGTAGCCTTGCTATTATGGACTCTTACTGGTCAGTAGGTTTTTTTTAAGATTTAGAGTCGGCAAGTCTACAGCTGGCAGACTTATGTTGGAGGTCACTTACATCAATAAACAGACCATACAGTGAGGATTCTTATTCACCAACAGTCTTGATGATGCCTCATGGGCCAGGAACCACCACAATATAGATCCTGCTTCTCTCCTGTCATCCTCGCTTCCACAACATTTGCAAACCAGTCCTGCTCTCTCAGAGCTCTCTGGGTTTTGCTTCTCTCTAAGACCCCTGTCTGTACTACACACTGCCAATCTACTTCTAGCGGGTACCTTCAGTCCCTCTTCTTTCCTCCAGTCACTGCACTTTAAACTCTCACTGTGTGATTTTTAGCAGTTTTCCACAGCTCCTGTTCTGTCTCTCTATACATCTTCTATGCCTCTCAATGACATCTCCCCATTTTCTCCCTCCAGGATTTAGAGAGATACATTTTTACAAAATTCATTCCTGTGTCACACAAACTCGCAAAATCCAAGCTGTCACCATCTATACTTCTTACATGTGCCATCCTGACACAGACTCTTAAACAGCTCTTACCTTACCAGCCAATAGTCTTAGTGACTTCTTTTTAAAAAACTGCAACACAAATCTGAATTATGTGCAAGCTTTATTTATATAAACATTATATTTAAATATATGAAAAAAACTTTGAGAAGGACTAGGTGTGTATCCTCCTGGCCCTTGTACCTGGCAAGAGCAGGCCAGTGATCAATCGGATGTTTGCTCAGCAACAGGTAGTTTCTTCTGCCAGGCTAGATGCCAGAGAGCTGCTGAGATGCTCATGCAGAGGGGCTTATCTCAGCACCTCTGCATCGATCTTCAGATTCAAAAATGTTTCAGCTGGACAAGGAGAGGGGGAGGCCAAACCATAGCCTCAGTGTACCTTGAACGGGGTTGTGGAGTGTGAGAGGTATGGTGGAAACCCAATCCAATTATGCTGAATTAATGACTTTGTCAGTCTCGTGCTCTGAGTAAGGCAGCTTTAACTTTTAAATTTACCCCTCTATATGGTAGCGGCTGTGTGGTAGTCTCCAACCACAAGCTCAGCATAGGTAGTGGAGATGATTCAGTCAGAGTCAGATCCTTCTCTCATCTTCCCCAGCTCATTTTGGGTGATAGTAAGCATACCTCTTTCCTAGGTGAGACACCTTGGTCCTCACTGTCTGAATGAGGTTGTCTTGAAAAATGAGAAGTCTCAGAAATGGGATATTTTTTAGTATCACAATGCTATGCTTTCTATGTTTCTGGGGAGCTGGCATGAGAGTGTGCAGGTGTGACCCTGGTGGCATAATGCCCAGGGACTATGCCAGAGAAGTATGCCAAAATGGCATGGTTTCATCTCTGCTGCTTTTTGGAAACTAGTTTACCTGAGAAATGCCATCTGGGAATTGTTTGGGAAAGCGTAGTTGTGAATCATAAGCATGCCAAAGGCTAATCCAAAAATTTAATCGTATGAGCAATGACCTTTCAGCATCTTGAGCTCATGCCCTGGTCGTGTTCAATTTACTGGTACAGATCTAGCTTCTGCTTGACAAATGTTAGACTTGTCATTTTTTCTGAGGTTAGATTTCAGCAATATTATGCAAGTGTTACCTGGGAGAAAGCTGCTACTCTTTTCCTGATTTCTCCCGGCAATGCTTCTAAAAATAGCATAGGAAAATGCTACATGAAGTAACTGGATTTCTCAAGGGGTTTGCTATAGGAAGTTACACGGATTCTTCACTGATGGCCTTAACACAGAGGGTAGCAATGAGACAGGTACAGAATTATTCTTTTGTTATTGTTTCAGTTGCTAAGGAAAAAGAAGTATGGGTGAGAATAGAAGATTGGAAAAGCAAGCGTGGTCACTATCTGCTCTGCAATTTTCTTAGGGTTAAATGGGTACTGTCAGTCTAAAACAGTCTTAGACAGACACTGTATAGCAGCACTACTCCTAGTTAAGAAGGATGAAAAGAAGGTTCTTTCATTGTAGATAGGTTCATATCTACCCAGTCTGTCAGAGTGAGAACACAATAGCTTATTGCCAATAAACTTACTTCTTTATTTAATGATAGTAATTTTTCAGTTGTGCTTTGCTTGTAAATAGAAAGATATGATGCCTTTTCTGCCTCTTCCATTGTTAGTTCTTAGTGTCTGGATTGATATTGTCTCTGTTTCTTTATGAGGCTTGTGAAAATGAATGATGAGAGAGTCCTTCACTCCCTTCCCAAGGTCTTCCAGTTGGTCAGCCTCAAGTCTTAAATGTGTTTTGCATGTCCATCTGTTAGATCTTAGACAAAATCAATTAAAGCAATTGCAAAACCTTTTCCATTTTCATTTTAGAAATAAGGTTCACGTCCCTTCAAGGCTTGGGGAAATATGACATGTATAAAAACATACCAAAGTGAAGATCAAAGCATACCAAAGGGTGAGCAAGTGGAGTGCCTAGAAGGCATTGTCTTAGACAAAAGGATACATTGTTGTGACTACAGACAGCTGAATCGTCTGAAAGTGTGCTAAGCTCTATGGGCTATTTAGTTTCCTATTAAGTGATCTCATGACAGGTCAAAACAAGACAAATTACTTCCGATAGACCTCTAGTCACAGTGTTGTAGCTAATCTTGTGATAAGGTTAATGTGGCTACAAGTGCATGTTGCTACTCCAGATAATGTGATTCAATAAGTTATATATTAGAAAGTACAGGTTAGGTGTGCACGTTCACTCTGGTCAGCCTCTGGATGAGTGCTTTGAGAGATTCTAATTTCACTCACTGACTGAATGCTGGGGAGGTCATTAAAAAATGTGAGCTGTGTGAAAGTAGTAGAAAGTATTTAATATAACCTTATTAATATCAAACCTTGAGAGAGAGTGTTTATCATGTCCAAAATGCTTCCAGCCACAAAATGTGGAAGGGAGATGCAGGCCTTGGGAGTAAGTAGCTACCACCTGTCTCTATAGACAGGCTGCTGGCAAGGTCACCTTGGCCGATGAAATGGACTGTTCAGTCATCCTTGTGATAGGTAATATTGCTATGTATTAATAGGTCACATTTTTATCAAGTAGAGAGCCATTCAAATCTTGATTTGGGTCTGAATTTCTGATATAAAAATAAACAGACAAGTAGTGGCAATTGGTTTATTTTGTAGTTAAGAAGTGTGTCAAATTTATGGAAAATTTGGTATTAGCTTATGAATTTTTTTTTTTAATGTGGTGCACTTGAATTTGACAGTCTGTTTCTCTGAAAGGACTGGTTTTATTTTGGGTTTAGGCTATCAGAAATTTGATACTGTGTGATACTGATTGCAAAATATTTCAAAGTTTATCAGTGGCTTAATTGAGACTGTAAACAATTATGATGGAAGATGGATGGAAGATTTTTAGTTCTTTATCCATTCAATCATTTGAATGTCTTTCTAGTATATGCCAAATGAATTGCATGTTACTGGCTTGATACAAAACTTATGTTAAGTTCTCTTGCAATATCTAGTTCAGACTAGAGACTTCATGAACTCATGGCCTGAGCGTCAGCAGAAGGACAAAGGTCTTGAGTGAAGCCTGCTGAAAGTGACAAGCTCAGCCTTGGGCTGCGAAAATGAGAAACAGAGTGCATGGGTGACAGTGCTTCCACTCTACAAATGTGTGTGAGCTTTCAGGTATTTTTGGTCTGTGTTGTGCTTAGCCTTAGATTTTTTTGACAGAAAAAATCAGAGAAAGTGACTGCATAGTTCAGCTGCTAGTATTTGGCCTACTGAAGGAAATGTCTCCTGACACTACTTACGGGAAAATTATAGTGGCTACAAACAGGGGTTACAGAGAGAACACCGTTATGGAAGAGTATAAAATATAAAGCACTCCCCTAGTATACAGGAAGCTGAGGTTTAAGTTTCTCATCTCTTTCAGTGATCTGGCAATTAAACTGATGTTTTAGAGTCACAGTCTCACTTGTTCTCTCGCTTTACCCAGGAATTTCTCCTTGACAAAAATGATGTAAGCACTCCTGTGAAAACCAGTAGGATTTCCAAAACACTGTCACAAAGGGATGTTCTGTCAGCTTGCATACACAGCTGGTGCCCTCATTCACTTATTATGTGCCTTTCATAGTTAAAACCAGTAATAACAAGTTGTCAGAATTAGTATCAATATCATACCATCAGAGATTTTTATCTAGCCACAGTGGTGATGACCTATAATCCTTTAAGTAATGGTACCTGATACCAGGCATTTTCATTATCGCTGGCTACAGCTTTAGAGGGAGAGTGTCACGAAATGCTGTCACTGCTGTCATGCTGTTGACTGAAACACGTGTTGTGATATACCTGAGTTCTGGGATGCTTACTGATATAAGCACTATACCTCAGACTTACCCTGTTTTCCTCAACCCTGTGTGAGGCCCTGATCTGCTGCATGCCACAGCACATATTCTGAAGCAAAAGTTTGCTGAACCATTTTAAGTTCCTTAGCATAAAGAGCATACAGCTGTACATAGGCCTACATCTGTGCTATCCCATCAAAGCAAAGGCATTCCGGAATACCATGCTCTCTGTGTTATGCTTCATGACAAAATGGTTTCAAAAATATTTAGAGATCATTTTCTTTCCTGATAGTGATATTATATGTATGCCAGCAAAAGATCAGAGACAGGATGGGTGACTATCCTTTAAATAGTGGTAAAAAGATTTTTCAATAATTCTTAAAATTGTTTCAAAGCCATTTAGTAAATTCCTTTTTCTAAATGCATGACTGACCTTCCAAGTGCATATACGCAGAAAAGATGGTCTGGCTGATGTACACATATTACGCTCTTGTACTTATAAATAGTACCTGGTAAAAGAGCAAATAATTACTGAACACTGGTATCTGGCACTATTTCTGTACTTCTAATAGAATAGACCCAGAGATCATTCCCTGATATACATAGCATTTGGCCCTGTGTTTCTTCCAGGTCTCAGTAGCCCAAGACAAAATTTTGTGTGCGTTTGGGTGGAGGGGGTCATTTTAAAGTGTCAATAGCATGAAATAATGTGCAGACTGTGAAACTCAGAATATGTGTTGCATGCCGTGGGATGTAGCATGCAGGCATATGGGGATGTTTAAGGCATTAAATCCTACTGAAATACTGCTGGAGGATTATGCAGAAAGAAAGGAACCCAGATTTGGTTTTTCCTTTTCTATACTGACTACTGGGAACTGTCTTTAGCATATGCAGTCCCAGCTGTGCCTGGGCATTGTCCAGGGGGAAAGCTTGTTGAGACAGGCTAGTGTGATGCAGGAAAGCAGGCTATTACGGGAGAGCTTGGCATTAAGACAGCCCTGATGATCCAACTTGCCCCTCTGGCCTTTTGTTTTATGTAGTGTCATAGATATATTGTGAAAGACCAGTTTTCTTCTATAGTGAAAATGTAATGAAATATCTAGATAAAGCCTGATATTTTAACTGTGGATATGATACTACATCTGCTCAGCTGGTATGATCTAGCATCGTAACGTGCCACGCAGAAACATTCAAGGTAACCCTTTCTCTGGGTGTCATGTTAGCCTACGTGGAGTGATGCACTGACTACATTGCTTATTTCTGTAGTAGTTGGGTATCTTTGCGCAACACTGCACAGGGCCACGTAAGCAATACAAAATGTCCAATGAAAAGGAAAAAATGTCTTTTCCCCTCCCTTGTGCTTTCCTTACGTAGGTTGCTCCAGTGTTTCTTTGCAAGGTCTAGTTTCCCCCCAGTGGATTTCTCCTCAGACTCTGTGTCCGTGCCATCCTGCCGGGGGCTGTTTCTACTTAGGCTAATCCAGCATAGAGACCATAAATCCCACAGTTACAACTATGGTGTCTCTGACTGATAGATTAAACACTGACCTTTTAATGTGAGACTGGGCCAAAGATTCTTAACTGCAAAGAGTGCATTGTGACATTTTAAAAAGAAATGTCAAACATGGAAGTAATGGAACATACACAATACTGTTACAGAAGATATAAGAAGATTTAAGGCCTCATATTAATTAATCAAGAATAAGTGGCACCTCAGTGGTACCTATGAGGTACCTAGACTACTTGAATTCTTACAGAGTAGAAGAACTGGAAAATTAATCTAGTACTAATCCAATGACAATACCAAAGCTTTTCTCTTAGAAGCCAAGTGTAAAGCTATAGTTCTTGTACTGTACATTTTTCATAGAAAATTTTGTGTATATGGAAGGTCTAAGAAGTTTTCAATTGTATTAAATAATTTATGAAAACAAGAATACAGCAATGCCCCATAGTGCTATAGTTTTGAAATACCATTGTATAATTTAACCTAGGTCACTGTGGTTATCCCTTAAAGAACATAAGGTGTATAAAGCAAAACTAATTACAAAATTATCAGCTAGATTTATAGATTCTTTTTCTTTGCTCTTTTCACATACTCTTTGGTATTTCTAGGTTTTCCAGCATCATTTTAAGATGATAGATATTCTTGAAAGAAAAATTCAGCAACATGCTGGTATTTTTCAATAATTTGACAGGCAAACACTTTGCCAGTATAGCATCATATTTATACAATAGGTGGTAAAAAGCTAGCAGTTAAATAAATTATCTTATTAGTAGCATAAAGAAGTAGTATGTGTGGAGTTACTCTGTTTTCTGTTACAGGGCATACTCCTCTACAAATTTCAAAACAGCATGGGAATTGAATCACAGATGCAGATAATCCTGTGATTTTTCTACATTTAAGTTCAAAACGATAGCATTCTTCCTTTGGTGTCTTCCGTATTACACCTGTCAGCCAGCTGGACTCAGCAGTTTAGGATGCTCTAATGTTTCTTAACCCTCTTTTATATTTAGATGAGTTGAAACTTTCCACAGTGTCAGTTTTTTCCATCTAAGTGAAAGGAGATGGTGTCTCACCATTCTGAGTTATGGAGATAATATTTAGATTCAAACTACTCTCCTTTTTTTTTCAACAAGTTTCTAATTCAAATATCACTAGTTACCAAATGTTGTATTTTTGAGGCTTATGCAAATACAGGACCAGTTCTCTAACTATTTTTGTATTTACATACAAGCATAAGTGCTGACTTACTATCAAGTCACATAGTTTTACTGAAGCTTAACAATCAAAACTGCTTTTAACCAACTAAGAATTATGGGAGCATATTATGTTAGAAAGATAGGAAAATCAATTAGGAGGTTTCTACTGACCTACTTTTTGTGGGCAAATCTAAGAATAAATTAAAAATTTGAACAGTAGTATTACTTACCTTTACTATTGAAAACCTTTATTTTTAGTTGCTTACACATTTTTGAAAATCATGATGCACATATAACTTTAACAGGTTAAAACTGGCATGAGTTCTCATTTGGAGTTTGAGTCTGGAGCTGTCAATAAAACTTTAAAACTTTGTATTTCTTGTTTTTCTATTTTATCCTCTGTATTGATTAAAATAATGGATGAGGATCTTTTTAAACAAGAAAATCAGCAGCAGCAGTGAACTTAAGAGCAACAAGTGGAAGAAACAAAGCAAGGTTTAATTTTTCAACTGATTGGGATGGATCTGGCTTATGCCCTACATAAGTAGTAACATAAAGCTTTCAGTCAACAGGTCTGGGATTGTGTTAAAATTGGAGATGATACCCATAAGTTGCTTCAGATAAGTAAAATCCAGACAATTCATTAATTAAATAAACTTAAGGATAAAAAGAGGTTGATCTGCAATGGTGTCCAGTGAAGTGCATGGCAGGAAGAAGAAAAGCCCCTCTAGCAAACTTGAAAATATCTCATGAGGCCTGCTGTGTAAGTGGAAACAAGTTCAGACAAATTCCATGTAAGAGTCATAGTAAAGACTGGATCTGTAGCTTTTTTAATCTCCATGCAGCGGTGCCTTAGATAGTCATTGGATAAACAGAACCTGAGGTTAGAATTGTAGCGTTGCTATTTTTCCAAAGTGGAAGTGTATGAATTTGAGAGGTGGTTACTCTTTTATTTATTATATGTGCTCTTTAGATTTCATGTAGGGATAATCTGCTCTTTGAAAACTCTAGAACTGAAAAGTACCCAACTCTTTCTCATCTGAGACTTAGCCTTGCTGGCTAAACGGAGACCATGTTGTGTGAGTCACGATAATCTCTCTTATGAAATAAAGAAAGAAAATAATTTTTGATCAAGGCATTGTGTTCCTTAAATAATGTGTCTTTCCTGTGGTTAAGAAACGTTTTGTGCATCTAAGATGACTAGCAGTAAAGGTGGGTGACTAATATGCATTAACAGGGTAGCTAACTTCTCCATCACTTCCATTCTTTTTCCCCCCATTCTCCTGCTTTTTTTAACCCCAGCCAGCATCACGTGTGCCTTTCTGAATCTTGTGAAGTTTCTGCGTCCATACGGTTATTGAACTCAATGGCCTTTTGGACTGTTGACAAGGTGTTCTTGGATAGACACCTGTGCAGGAAATGTTAGGAGTCTGAATTGAGTGTATTGGAGGCTTACGGGGTGAAGAAATTACCTGGACAATGTGAGAACATATGGAGAAATATTCATTCACTTAAAATTAATTTTAAGTGTAACTGAGTCATTGTTCTCAGGTAGATGACAGGGACAACACAAACTGCTTCAAAGCAATCCAGAGAACAGAATGCTCTTGTCTGTTCTGTTCAGGTTCAAGATGGAAGTTATCTGACCCTTTATCCATTATAAAACTCCATTTAAGACACACCTCCTGAAAGTTATTTTCTCTTTATAAGTTGGTCTAGGTAGAATATTGACAAATTTTATTATATTAGTTTTCCTTTAATAGGACTTTCTATGTTGTGGTGCCTTGTAAATCAATATATTAAATCTGGAGGAAATCAGGTTCCTTGGGCAGTATCAGAAGTCGGAGGCCTGTTTCTCAGGGTGAATAGTTCAAATAGCTTTCAAAATGCAGTTCACTAGCATACAAGAAAAATGGCTGTCAGGCAACAACACACATAAAACACAGGAATAGTGATTCCTCAGGCTTTAATTCTAGGTGTGCCGGCAAAAAGGTTTATTTTTATGTCTTTTTTCCCAATAAAGTGTTTTATCAATAGAGTTTTGCTAAGACTGTAAGAATAAATCTTTCCTATGAGGAAACTTAAGTAATAGGATTAGAATTTGGACCACATAATCTTGTATGATTCTTTTTCTTTAGAAGCCTATTTGTGTTAACTAGTTCTAACTGAATGACTTTGGGGTGCTCAAAAGCCTGATTCAGGCCAACATGTTAAGTGGGATAGATTTCCCAAGTAACAAATTTAATGATCAGCTTTGAAAGATAGGCTAAGAAATAATCAATAACCCCCTAGGGATGTGTGTTCAAGCTTAATGGATTTGACCAAAGTAGATTGTCCTAGTATTTATAGTTGCTCTTCACTACATGGTTAAGAAAACATATGAAGTTTAACTGAAGAAAACAAAGAACTTATGGAGTTTTATATATCAAGCTATTCATGATAGCAGTTTTAGGCCTCTCAAACTAATGTATCTTTTTAACATTTTTATTGGGTATTCCACTGTGTGGTTTTAAAGCGGAGAGAGAGTAACTTAATCTTATTGGGGTTAGATTGGTATGCCTTGACATGTGGCCAGGCTGGTGTACTCAGAAAAAAGTCTTGTCAGTTGTTTCTCTTGGTGGTGGTGGTAGGCCCTGCTTAGTGATTCTGTGTACTCTTTCCACCACACACTCTCTCAAAAAAATGCATGAGATCTTTTACGAGGTTTCATAGGTTTCATTACTTTTTTCTTTGAGAGGCACTTTCCTGACAGACATTGAACTCTGAAGGGTGTCTGGGCACCCTTCCCTGTACAGAATACCGTAGACTCACTCAGCAGTTCTAACAAGGTCCTTCATTGTTTTATTTCCCTTCCTAAAGAAAATTTTAGTCTTGATTGCCATCCATCCACTGAAGTAAGTAATATCTTTGCATGTGCTGTCTGAAAACTGGATCCTGTGAATGTACCAGTAAGAAGGCACTAAGCATTCTATCTGTTGGGTATGATACATACTATTGCTGAAAATTAAGTACAGAATACATGGTAATATTCTACAGAGAGGGCGAGGAAGCAACATGATTCAGAAAGTCATTTGTATCCCAGTGATTGCATTTACACTTCTGCAACTGTACCCCTGTGAAACTCCATAGGTAAAATTCTGTAATTTTCAATGGTGCCTTATCTTTGGATCACTCCTGGGGCATTGTAAGAGTGGGTTTATTGGCACAGTGTGTGGGAAACTCCAGAGCTGGCCAAGTCTTAGAGATCCCAGGACATACTGATAGGCAGTCTAGTTGAAATTGCACTCTGGAGCACCCCAGTTTGGACCAACTTTAATTGCCAACATATACACACCATGATATTACTGCAAAGACATGTTCTAACCTCCATAACCTCATTATCTCACCTTGTCTTCAGGAGCAATATGCCTTTTGTAGAACAAGATCGGTACTGATTAATTTTTATTCTCTGGGTTTCCCCATCAATGCCAGAATGCCAGGTAGGACAGATAGCTTGTGAGCCATAGAGGAATCCTGTAGGATGGTCTCACTGGGACTGAGAAGTATGTCAGCAGACACCACTGGACTTACTGTTTGCTTGCCCCATGTTTGACAACAGAGAACTGCTGTTTAAGCACATGCCTTAGAATGATAGTGTGATTTTCCCTGCACCCTCTGCTCCCCTTTTATAGCCTTGGGCCTGAGATCCACCATTGCCAGATCTGATGTTGGGAAAGAAAAAGAGAAAAAACCTAACTCATATTGAAAAAAAGTATCTGTCCCAGCCTCATTGGTGCAATAGGACAGGTTCCATTTCCTACTAAATATTTTCAAAATCACCATTTTAGTATAAGAGTACAGAAATTGTAAGAGAAGGAAACTCTGTGATGATGTGTAAATTTGCAAACATCTGGTCTAGTTCAATGATTTGGCCAAAGCACTCATGAGGAATATTTTGTATTGACCCAAATAAGGGTTTTAATGTTTGCTAGGCATTACACAGATGAGGTTTGATGCCATGTGGCTTACCTCCTGTGTCCTTCTTGGTACAGGTTATGTTTAGTCTTCTTAGTGAGGTCTATGGATTCCTACAGAGAGTGGGCAATTGAGATCTCTCTTATGTCAAAAGCCAAAGTATTGATGGAGGAAAGTCTGGGTTGTGCCAGCATTGGAGTAAAAAAGAGGGAGCATATTGTTTTGCGCATGCAGACTAAATCTGCAAGAGCAAGTGCTCCCCATGCCAACATGTGCCATCTGCGAACTCCAGGGACAAGGAGGTTCTGTAAAGAGACAGGTAAACAAAGGGTACAAGTTTGGTTTTTCCCAAGTTTCTTCTTTTTTTTATCCCACCATCTTGTGCTATGAGGAAAGAAGTAGTTTGAAACAAAGTCCCTTTATGGTTATTCCCTGGACACATAATGCAGGCAAACCATAGGAGCTACAGTGATAATTAGATGGACCTTGTCAAAGGCACTGAAAGTGTTTGTGGATAACTGGTGTGTCCAAAAATCCTCTGTGCAGACTGCAGCTGGCCATAGCTAAAGCTCACTGGATGAGCATGTATCAAATGCCTCTCAAGGAGATGTGGGTGTGGACACAAATATGTAAAGACAGGACATTGGGACTTTGAACAGCTACTAGAACCTGGGGGTTGCATAAAGAGTCATTAGCAGAATTAGATCAAACATTCAAGAGTTTTAAATGAAATAAAAAGCATGGCAGTTACATTTTCAAGACATATCATCTTTTACCATTCATTCCTTGTACTTCAGACTCTTACTGTTTTCCTATTAAAAAGAAACTACTGTAGTATTCCTCAGTAACAGATCCCAATAGTGCTATTGTAAGATGTCTCTTTTTAAAAAAAGGAAAGAAAACCCCTTCTAAAATAGTTTCATGCTTTTCTTTACATGTAATTTTTGTATTATGGTCTTCATTACTATTTATTGCTTTACTATACAATTACATTGACTTACTGTTCTGACACTGATGAATTGGTTCCCTTTTTTCAGATTTAGACTAGCCTGCTCTTCAAAAGGTGCAGAAATTCAAAGAATTCTTACAGTTAAAGGAATCTTTTAATGTTTTGGCAGTCATGGTTTCATTGGCATTTCTGACTAACATTTCTGAACTTGCTTCATCCTGCTTTGTTTAAACCAAAGGAGATCTTGAGAGGTAATATCCTGCTGCTGCTTTGTTTAAACTTGTTCCATGTTCCCCTCTGAATGTTGGTCTGTTTCGTCTTGACCTAAAACAAAACACTGACTTCTGGTGAATGCTTCCTATTCTCTGTCCCCCTCCTAAAAGTCTTCCATTGGCTGTCACAGAGCCTGGAGGCAAAAAATCTAATAGCTTGGATTAAAACTTTGTACTGGACATTTTTTCATTTGTTCTTACCATAAGCAAATGCAAGATGCAACAGAAAACCTGTAGAATCTGTACTTCCAACTGTTATTACATTACCACAGAGAAGATCTTCTGCTTATTTTCTCTCCCGCTACCACTTTGGATTATCTAAAAGACAAAGCTGGTGTGGCATCGAGTGAAAGTTCACACAGAGCACATTGCAAATGTGTTTAGTATGATGGACATCTTCCTTCAAAGTCAGCTATTCAGCTAAGACTTGGTTTTTGTCATATTTGATTCCTGCACACCATCAGAGAAATGTATTCCATCTGAAAGGAAGCCAGAAGAGCTATGGGCAGACAAAAAGAAAAATTTAATCCTTGTGAAGTCCCTTGTTCATTTATCCCCTATTACTTCACAAGAGGTATTGGTATGGGCTCAGTATCCTGTACTAGTACAGGTTTAAACTAGCAGTAGAATAGAGAATGTAGAAAGTACAGACAGTTTTCAGTGGGTATATAGTCCAGGTGTGGAACCTTGGTAAGCTTTTTTTTTATAGTTAACTGACTAAAACCAATAGATCTGAATCTGGCTTCATTGATAGTGGTATAATACTTATTAGCACAACAATTACTAGATTCAAACCTGGGAGCTTGTTGTTGAGTTTTGCTCATTTGTTCCTTTTAAATGGAATTTGATTTTCACTGAGAACCACCAACGGCAGGAGGGAAATGACCAAAAGCTGTTGGAAATGTCCAGGTTCTTTCATTTTAAAAAAATGTTTGGTGGATTGTTTTTTTTTTTTTAACTGAAACTTAGAAACATGTTTTATATTATTTTTGTTTCAGCTTAAAAAGTTATGGGGAGAAAGGGATAAATGAGGAAAGAGAGGAAAAGGAAGCAAGCTAAAAATTATTGGGTTTTATCAAATTTTCATACAAAAAAAAAAAACTTAACAGAATTCTTTCAGAATCGTGTTTTCTAAAATTTACCATGTAAAATGGTTTGCCTTTTAACCATCTCTGTTTTTTAATATCTGTATATTTCAAAAGTTATCCAGCCATTGTCCAATAGTCACTGATATTTCTAGCTTGCAGAGTACAACTTTATAATAATTGAAGAACTTCACTGCAGTGGAACTGCACAGACACTGACACAACAGTCATAGAACAGATTAGAGTTGACAATTTTATTCACCTTAAATCAATATTCTTTTATATGACTCAACATAATTAACTATGTTTTCTGTTTGTTGGATTTCTGCTCCACCCCTCTTCCATTATTCCATAAATTTAAACCTAATATTTCAATAGTAGGTTTACAATTGAATAGAATTCAATACAATAGTATTTCCATACTATTTAACGTTGTTGCTGTTTTTAAAAAGAGTTGGTAAAGCTAGTTACAAGAGATAAAATTTTCATTAGCAAATTGCTGCATAGTTTTCATTCATTCATTTTAGTCAAGTCTTTTAATAAAGATCCTTCCTGATTCACACACAGTGTTCAAGTATTAAAAGAGGTGAGCCTCATTTTTATGTACTAGATATTGCCTATTAAGTGTGAAAATAATGATATGTATTAAATTAAGTTTAGGATTAAGTTAGTAAGATCTCACTGGGATATTTGAGAGGGAAGAATACCCATGCAGACCTCAGAACTATTTATCTGCTTTCCTAAAAGTGAAGACATCATCTGGAAATACTTCACATTTTATACTAATGACAGTGAACCTCATACGTCAAATTAGGCTTAAACGTGACACTATGAACTTGTCTTTACCTTTGCAGATTTATCAGTTTCAATTGCACTCGGAAGTATTTTTCAGAGATAAATTGCAGTTTTAACAGATGCTTTGCTTACTAAATATAAGCTGCCATTCTAGTGATGAAATAATTTAGGGATATGCATGCAATTAAGTATGAAAATAGTGTAGTCTTCCTTGGAATTTACTGGCTAACACGTAAACTTCTATTAATCAGGTTAAACTATGAAGGACACTTTTATAAAAGTATTTAACAGATTTTTTTCTTTGAGCACACAGACAGGAACAATTTCCCTTGCATAATGCTATAATTCCTGTGTTCTCGTTTAAGAAATGTACCTGACTTGGGAAAGATGAAAGCTAAACTGTCTGTATTTCAGACATCCTTAATTTTTTCAGGCTGGATGATGCTCTTGGGAATTAAATATTTTGGAATTGTACCTTTTTTTAGAGAATTATTTGCTTTTATTAGATTGCATTATTGCTGTTATCATTCTTCTTATCAACATTATTAATGATAATAATAAGGTTCTGGAAATACCTATCAGTCAAAAAAAGGTCTCTGACTGTGCACTGTGCTAACACAAAGACAGACCATGTTGTGAAGACCATATACATGGTTTAACAACAGAAGGAATGTAATACATTTCATGGTATGATAATGGCAAATGTCCAATAGGTTCACAGCCTACACCAATATTCCCTTACTCATTGAAACTCCTTCTGTACAGGAATTGTGCATAACTGGAAAAAATGAAGTAGAGAAAAGGGAAGGAGAGTCAAGTGAGGAAAGAAAAGAAGTAGATGAGGTGTGAAGATAAGGTGAAAGACTGTGAGACTTGGGAAAAGAGAGTGTAGGAGAGGGACAGAGACAAAGAGTTGAAGCAAAAAGCCCAATGGTGCCAGGGTGGGAAAGTCCAGTCAGATTCCAGGAAGGAGCTGGGAATGTGCTGTGGTCCTTCTGCATCTGCCTCTGCTCTGGTCCCCGCAGAGTCCTCCATTTATTCCAGGATGTAGGTATTGATGGCCAATCTTAATTTTACGTGATCTCTGCTGTGACTACTAAGGACAAACCTACAGATTCCCAGTTATGGAACATGCCTATATTTCACTTGCTAGTAAGCTAGAAGCTTTATTTAGAAATTTATTTTTTTTAAAGAAAGATCTGTTAGTTCAGCCATTTTCTTTCATTGTATCCGAGGGGTATACAGTGAGTGGTTCCTGTGTTGAAACATGGCACAGACCACAAAGTCAGAGAACACCAATATAATATAAACTGAAATACTAAAGCAGAGATAGTGCCCAAGGGAAGCAATCATTCTTGAAAAATTGCATTATGTTGTTAAAAAACTATATGCCAAGTTTTTTTTCTTTGACTTCTTGATGCAACTTTTCTGAAGTAGATGTTGTTCCTTAGAGAAGAGATTCTAATCTGGTCATGCACATCTGCTTGTGTTAAGGTTATCTAAGTAAAAGGGGAGAAGACATCTTATTCTATAGGTGAACTGACTTCATGTATTTAATATAATGTAAAGATATCAGCAAAGGGTCAATGCTGTTTGAACAAAAAAGAAATATCTTGCCTTTCAACTGAAGTAAACTCTTTATGGAAACAAGATGGTCCTAGAAATGTTGGTGCTTAAAAGAAAATGGAAAATTAAAATTTGCTGTGTTCATACAACAACATGTTGACACAGAAAAAAAGCACACACTCCTGTGAAAGGATATTTTATTAATAATAATATTAGATGATATAGTTAAGTATTAACTGCTATTCTTTATGTGAACCTCTGAAATTCAGGACTGCAGTGTTTGTGGTCCTTCATTTGAATGAAAGTCTCTTTCATTTATTATTCAACAGATGCCCTGCCACACAACCCAGATCTAGACTAAAATGGTGAACTTCTTACTGATGGTGATATTGAATTGTGTAGGACTATAGAGAAAATGTCACAGGTTCCTCTCCCATCCCTTTATTATGACTCCCTATAAAGTCTTACAGGATCCTTGACAGTCCATGAGATGTCCTCATTCTGCTAGTGCTGTTTGAAAGGTAATTAAGAAGCAATAGGGATCACTACAGCATTTTCCTGTACAATAGCTACAAAAGCATGCAGAGGAACTGCTACCTGACTGAAGTGCACATGGTGGGGAAGTGCACATGGCTGCTGTTTGTATCCAGAGGGCTTCTTACATGCTGGGACATGTTGAAAATTAAGAAAAAGTCAGAAGTCAAGTACTCTCAGAGATGGTTTTTCAGTCTCCCAACCATATTTGTATCATAACTGACGGAATATCTGTGTGTTTGCCTAACACAAGCCATTCTTAGTAAAGCGATATCTCATGTCCAGTTACGGGAATACTGTATGTGGTTTTACGACTTATGATGTGTCACATAAATGGGTTTATCAGGATTATGCACCAAATTCTGAAATTAAATAATAACAATAATAACATAATAGCATTGTTAGAATTGCACTGAGTCAGTGAACTTCTGGAATACTAAATTTTCATTTTTGTCATTTAAAAAAGGCTATCTCTTCTGGTTTTACCCCCTATCTTTTAAAATTTCTTTTCATTTTGTACAAATGAATTATCTGGATCTAATGTGTCATTATACAAGGAACATTAAATAACATATCCTTAGCTCATTTTTAAATAACAAAGAAGTAATTTTGTATGATCTTTTCCCAGTGACCCTGTTATGAATATATCACAGAATAAAAGAAAGTCAGTAAATTAGTGGATACTCTTTGGAAATAGTTAAATGAGTATGAGATAGTCATTTGACTTTCCTGTTCTGTGTTCTAGAACTAGCTTTCCTGTTTGTAAGAGGTTAATGTGTACACTAGTAGGGTTTTTTAGACACTTCACACAAGCTAGTGTTTGACTAGTCTTCCATGCATGTACTTTCTGATTATTTTCAGAGTATACTGGTTTTGTAAAAACCACAGTATTTTGGGTTACAATCAAGAGTAATATAACTGTGATGAGTTATTTACATTAAAGTAACTTCAGATGCAGAAATTTTAAATCCATAGTTTCCCCCATTGGTCAATAGAAAGAAAAGGATTTCTTCAACAAGCAGTTGAGCATAGATTTAAACTGTCCTTTGATGAAGTCTCTATCTTTCCACTGTCAATAGTAGAGCCTCGGGAAGCTAGCCTAATGCTAGCTTTCGTGACTGCTTCTCAAGGCATCAAATTCATCCCTTTGCAAAGTAAGCACAGATTTTATTGAAGCTTGTGAGAATTCCTCACAGTTACAGCAGGAGAGAGTTTGACCAAGCATCTGAGAAATAGAAGGCATTAGAGCTTGCAAATGGAGCTCTGCTGACTGGCATGCTTATTTAAGACAGCAATGGCATGAGGAGCTATATAGGCTCCCCTACATTTCCCAGATAACATGTCTGAAATCTGGTCTCTAAGAACCATCTCTAAACTTACAATGTGATTCTTTATACTGACTGATCTTGAACTTCCTTTATAAGCACCTCAGGCACTGCTTGGCAATGGCTGTGGGTCTAGGTTTAAAGTTGAAACACTAAAACTACTGTATTTTTCAGAGTAAAGGGAAATATGACCAGTTTTGACAGTCTAAGAGGGACGGTATGGGAATCGTATAGAGACTAGTGTGCTCTGGGATGTGTGTTGGTTACAACTGAGCCATCTTTGAATAATGTGGATGCTCTACTTGTGCAACATTTCTCTGCAGACAGAGAGCTCAGGTTGTAGTTAATGTACCAGCACAATATCCTGCCCTCTTGATTCTCAACTACTAAAGTTCTGGCACTAAGTAGTGGGTGCTTCTTCACAGGTATATCTATGCTGTGGAAACAAACAGATGCAGGCTTGATATGTCTTTACTAATCGTGAAATCCAGAGATGTTGGGCAGCCATTCTAGAAGACACCCAAGATGGCCTGTCTTATTTGGGGGGATGGCAATTAAGGTTTAGTAGCTTGAGTACCAGGCTAATGAGTTTGACTTCATGAGCTGTGGATTTAGTGGCTCCAATTTGTACTGTCTCAGGATCTGCTTGCTGTATTGTTTCATTCTATAGATGGTCCATCATGACTTTCACAAATGTTTTTCTGGTCTATATAACACTGGTTAATACTGTCAGGAAACAGATAATGCTACATTGATTTTAGAATATTTTGCAGCTGATCATGGATTCAAAGAAAAAATCTGGGCTGGGGCAAACACTTTGGTCCAAACACTTACGCAAAGCGGGGCCATGATGAAACTATGGAAAGTGCCACAGTTGCACACACATTAAAACTTCATGGAATTTCATCTCTGTAAATCAGTCTGCCCCAAATATCAGCTTCAGGACTGGGATCTAGGTTATTCTGATATTTTGGGATTTAGACGCATTGGAGATAAGGTGAACCCCAAAACTGGGAAATGTGATTTTAAAATTGCAACAATTACCAAATGGATTTTAGAGTATATATACTGTTTGAAACTTCTGTTGCATTTAAGAAATATGAACTTTTTTCCAAATATCTTATATTTATTTCAATAAACAGTCATTAGTAAGCATATCTTGTGAAAAAGTATTTACTCAAGCTATCTTACAAATCCCATCCGCAATCATTTTATTTGATGTAGATCATAATCTAGATTTCTTATCTGCAGAATTCCTATGTATCTTTTGAAGTAGTCTCCTTTTTTACATTCTAGGAATACTTTGTGTGATGTTTGCTGTAGATGAGAGCCATATTAGAAAGATTTATGTGAGTGTAAACCCCTCAAAAGTTACATATGCTCCATACCATCTCTCTTACTTGACAGACTCTGGATGCCTGGTTCGCAGGAAGACAAAATGCCACAATTTTTCCTGTCTGATTTCTGATGAGCAGTGTTGATGAAGCCCCAGAATCCTGAACCTGCAAATGGCACAGAAAATCAGATATTCAGGTAATATTAAAGTCTCTCCATAACATTATCTCATTCATAGTGTTTCCTTTTCAGTCATGTTTTTTGAGCAGGGAACATATATTGCCAACAATGCATGCTATCAAATTGGGTTTTTTAAGCATACAGGTCCTGATACTGCAAAGATCTCTATACAAGTAGATGGCTGCGCAGAGTGCCAGTGACTCATCTAAGGCTGTCTATGCAGGGAATCTATCTGTGTGGGCTTATTGCAAGGATAGGGCCATATGCTGATGTAAAACCATTAATGGAAATCCTATTCATGTTTATGTCAGACTGAGGGCAATAAGCCATATGATCCTCAAATATAAAACTTTGATGTTAGGTCAAAATAGCTTCAGTCTATTCTTTGTCACTGACTTGTACATTTTCTTTATTAAAGGAGAGTTTAAGTGGCATCTTACCACAGTACCTGCAGCTGGTAGTTTCAAGAAATTGTGTTTCTTGCACTACTACTACTACTACTACTACTACTACTATTTTTTCATTTGAAGTACGAAATTTTGACTTCTCTGTCTCTGCCAGGAATTTATTCCTCGGGAAATACTTGTCAAGTGTAAATGTTCTACCATATCTATCATCTTTCTTAAAAGTACGCTGTGCACTTATGGATAGTGCATCAAATTGCTGGGACAATGCTGTTATTTAATTATTAGAGTGATTAAAAACTAACTGACATTTTTGATTGATTTTCTGCTCTGAAGCAAAGTGAAAAAGAAGACCTTGTTATTCATCAATAACTGGGTTTTTTAACATTAATACTTGCAAGGATTACTTTGATATCAGCCTGATACATTTTCCAGACACAAGTATAGACCACCATAGATTTTATTAGCACTTTTTCAAAAAAGCACTTGCAAGCATAATGGTAAATCCTTCTTCTCCAGTGTCAGAATCTTTGAAGACTGTGCATCTCCTTTAACAGCATATCAACAACCCCCCTGCCCCCCCCGACTCCATTTATTAGTTGTCATTCCACAAAGCTCTTTGAGCATCCATTATGAAGTGCATATGGAATGTAAAGAGTTGCTGATAGCATAAGGATCCTCTATGGAGGGCAATTCCCTTATCACATGTCATAGTTTCTGTTTCTCATCATGATGATTTTAGATCCTCTTGCATAAAAATTGTACTGCTTATTGCTGTTGAGTGCAGCTTTTCCCACTTCTTTTTTATCACCCCGTGACATAAACTTTTTAAAAAAATATCATCATTGACACTCCTGAGGGACAGGATGACATCCAGAGGGACCTGGACAAGTTCAGGAAGTGGGCCCATGTGAACCTAGGTTCAACAAGGCCAAGTGCAGGGTCCTGCACCGGGGTCGGGGCAAACCCTGGTATTGATACAGGCTGGGGGATGAAGGGATTGAGAGCAGCCCTGCGGAGAAGGACTTGGGGGTCCTGGTGGATGAAAAGCTGGACATGAGCCGCCAATGTGCGCTCGCAGCCCAGAAGGCCAACCGTGTCCTGGGCTGCATCAAAAGAAGCAGGGCCAGCAGGACAGGGGAGGTGATTCTGCCCCTCTACTGTGCTCTGGTGAGACCCCACCTGGAGTACTGCGTCCAGCTCTGGAGCCCTCAGTACAGGAAAGACATGGACCTGTTGGAGCTGGTCCAGAGGAGGCCACAAAAATGATCAGAGGGGTGGAGCACCTCCCCTATGAAGAAAGGCTGAGAGAGTTGGCGTTGTTCAGCTTGGAGAAGAGAAGGCTCTGGGGAGACCTTATTGTGGCCTTTCAGTATGTAAAGGGGGCTTATAAGAAAGATGGGGACAAACATTTTAGTGGGGGGGGTCTGTTGAGATAGGACAAGGGGTAATGGTTTTAAATTGAAAGCGGGTAGATTTAGACTAGATATAAGGAAGAAATTTTTTATGATGAAGGTGGTGAAACACTGGAACAGGTTGCCCAGAGAGGAGGTAGATGCCCCGTCCCTGGAAACATTCAAGGTCAGTTTGGACGGGTCTCTGAGCAACCTGATCTAGTTGAAGATGTCCCTGCTCATTGCAGGGGGGTTGGACTAGATGACCTTTAAAGGACCCTTCCAACCCAAACTATTCCATGATTCTATGATAGTCTCCATGGCAAATAATCATAATATCATAAAGACATAGCTTATATGGCTTCACCCTATGTAACTTACATTAGGTGTAAACTTCTGTCCCTAGAAGGAATCTTTTCACATTAGGAACTTGTTTTTCCTTGATATGTGTTTTGGGTTAGTTTTACTTCATGCGTGTTTAATTATTCAAACAAGCGTTACGCTGAATCAACCCACTACACGTGCAGGTCACTGGCAGCCAATGGGAAGAAAAAATTAATTATCGGATCTTTAATTAAAAGAAGAAAAAAAAGCACCTAATAAATATAGAGAGGAAAAAACTATCTGGTTTTCACATTGTCACCAATATAGCACTTATACGTTGATAAGATGTTCGCAATTTGCGCTAAAATACATTTTAGGTTCTCTATTTAGAAAGATTGTCAGGGCTTTTGATTAGTTGAAATTATACACTGAAATATAGAATTCCTGTTTTGTTCATTTTGTATTATGCACTGAGTTGTTTTTGTGTCTGAGAAAGAATGAAATAAACAAACCAAAAAAACAGCCTGCATAAGCTTATTGCAGTTTTGTGGTTGTACTGTTAGACTGCAAAATAGCTCAACCACCTTTAATACCTAAATATGACTGTGCTACATAACAAAAGATCAGTACTTTTCAGCCTCTTAATTCAGAAGAAAAAATTACACATAAATAGAAAGGTGAAAATTTCAGTGGAGCAATCGTCCAGCCATATGCAGAGAGACACCTATATGATTGCTTGTTGTAACCCTGGGCTGCATTCTGCCGCTTAGATGACTTACAGAGGTTCTACCAGTCCTTGTTTGTGGTCATGTCACCTTCTGATTGTCAGGTCTCCAGAAGAGCTTAAATGCTGCATTGAATTAAGTGTTTAAAAAACCCCAACATTTTTACCAGTTCTCCAGTACCATTTCCCTTTGAGTATGCGTGAGCTATCTAATGTTCATGGCTGCTGTCTGCAGCATGTCAAGTTGCATGGGGAGTGCCAGAACAGTAATGGCAGGAGATATGGAACAGTCTCTGGAGAATACTACTACTAACAGTATTTGCAGATCTTTGAAGTATCTGCCTAATGTGATAGCATATTGGAGTGCATCTGAAGATAACACACCCAGGGAAGAGGCCAAAGTACCAGGCTGTAACAAGGAACTGTGCCCTACCAGCTGAAATGTCCCACAACACCAGTGTTGTGTCCCAGCTTCTCCCCCACTCTCTGGAGTACGGCATGCCAGACAGCAGCCCACCAGTATGACCAGCTGGGGATGGTATGTGCAATGACTGAAAGGGAGAAAGGCCCAAGGACTGATTTGCTGATGGGGCCATGGGAAATAGGAGTTGGGATTCTGTGGTGCAAACCCCATAATCTGTGTGTGAGATTTGAGGGGGTGGGCTTGCTACCTACCTCAGAGTCATGAAGCAGCTTGCCCCCCATCCAGTTGCACTCATGTCATGTGTTGATTTATAATGGTGGCCAGTGAATACTAGAAACTGTATAGTCAGCACTTATGCAATACAAATACACAAATGACTGCCTTTTTCATGTTTCCTGCACTCTGTGTGTGTGTATCTTTGGGAAACCTCCACAGAGAAACCTCTCTTAAACTAGTGTAGACACTATCACTTTTCTATCTTTGTAGTGCCCTCCTACAGCCATGAGCTTGGTCCTAAAGAGGTTTGGAGACAGATCCTACTTTAAAAACCTTTTCTTCCATGGTGTAGTCCATATCCTTTGAAATGCTGATATCAGTGGCCTTCCAGATTCAGGGCATTTTCTGAAAGTAGTAGCTTGATCCTTAATGACTTTGAACAAGGGGACCACAACTGAGAGTGTTTGACTACCCAGAAGTTAGAGCCACTGAACTCAGCGTTGTCAGGATCAGACCTTAGATAATTGGCCAGTAGCCTGAAGGTTTGTGTCACGTTTTGATATTGTTATACATTTCCTGCTGATTTCCTTGACCTCATTACTCTCTTTTTGTAGAATCACCAAATGTGCAATTTGGCTCATTTAGTTATAAAGCATAATGGGGACTGATGATAGAATGGTCCTTTTTCTTTCTGTAAAAAAAGAACAAGCAGCTGGAAAGTAGGTAAATGCTCCTCAGGGTGTCTGCAATTACACAGCTGAGAAGCAATGCTGGCCCTCACGTCACACCAACTGTCACAGCTGTATGATCCACTAATGAAAAAACCAAATGCTCTCTCCTTCCACTGTTGCCCTCTGCAATAAAAGAAGGATATTTGAGATTGTGTTAAAATGACTACTGTACCTTTAAAGCTTTTGTTATGCTGAAAGCCGATGAGTGTTTGCAATTTCAAAGCACTTTTTGAGTGTCTAACCAGTGAAACAGAGATTTTTAATTCTACATTTAGAATGCAAAGCCCGCCCAAGCAATTTAATTCTTTTTACAGCTTTCCTGAAATGGTTGCAATCTGTGTGATGGGGGTGCGTAGAGGGAAAAAATGTTGGGGAATTTTGCTGTTGCAGCTCAGCCTGTTTTGTAGTCTTTGCTTGCAATTTACTGCAGAGACAATTCTCCAAGGTCTAATAAAAGAAGATTAATTTTTTGGTATTTAATTTAGCTTTTGTCATCATCTGCACAGGATGAATTCTAAACACTTTTTGAGAATGCTGTGGCCTTGAGCACCCTTAACTACCAATGGATGGCACCGGGCACTGGTGCCACTTGGCAGTACTGGGCACATGAGAAAAATGTGGTGAGGGAATTATATCTAGCTGGACAATTTTCACATATTTACAACTCCTGGAGAGGCCACTATTACTGCTTTCCGCTTTGTTCTCAGGACATCAGAGAGGGCCAACTACTAAGAAGCATTGCAGCAAACACCCCAGTCTCAGAAATCACGGAATATAAAAAGGGTCAGCAATGTTTCAGTGGGTTGTCTTGGCTGCAGGACCTGCTTGAGAAGCAGAGTGGGTACTTGGGGAGACAGGAGGAGCAGAAAATGGGGTTATGTCAGCTGCACTGTAAGAACGAACTGACCGCAACCCCCATTCCCTGTCCCCCTGTACTGCTGGCAGGGAGGAGGTAGACAAAATTGGAAGCAAAGTTAAGCCCAGGAAGAAGGTAAGGGTGGAGGGAAGGTGTTTTTAAGATTTGGTTCTATTTCTCATTATCCTACTCTGATTTGATTGATAATAAATTAAATTAATTTTTTTCCCAAGTTGAGTCTGTTTTGCCTGTGACGGTAATTGCTGGGTGATCTTCCTGTCCTTATCTTGACCCATGAGCCTTTTGTTATATTTTGTCTCCCCTGTCCATCTGAGGAGGGGGAGTGATAGAGTGGCTTTGGTAGGCACCTGGCATCCAGCTAGGGTCAACCCACCACTGTATAACAACCCCTTCCTGTACAAAGCTCTTCAAATACAGAAGGAGATAGTTGCCGTGTTATGGGTGCCTTTACAGTGTCTTACTAGAGACAGTACTTTCTCACTCTAGGTGGATGTTCTTAATTTTTTTATCACTTCTTCCATTTTCCTTTTCTTTTACATTAGAGAAAAGTGATACTATTCTAGGTTTAAGAGTATATGGTTGTCTTATTCTACAGCAGACACCCTGCTAATAGATCATATCTAATAAGATTGGTTCACTGACATTGTCTGGAGGTTTGAAAGGGAAAGCCTTGCACACCATTGATTGCGTTTTAGAAAACAGGCTGTTTTCTGCTTTGGATCAAGGACAAGGATGAATTTCCAGATCTTAGGGTTCTGATTTAAAGGAGGGAGATCTCAAGAGACTGTACTTAAACGCTGCTCTTGTGCTATTTTTAATATTTTGATGAATAGAGTTGACTGACCAAGGACACAGGTGGGCTAAATGCGTTTCCCGATGGTTTTCTTATTGTTTGGATAGCCTGACCTATTTCTTTCATCTTTTTTACTGTGGTTTAAGCTTAACTAATTGGATGGCAGTATTGGTTACCAGCAACATACAGGAGTGTATGAGAATAATATTGATAACACACTGACGTTTGCAGTTGTTGCTAAGTAGTGTTTATAGTAGAGTCAAGAATTTTTCAGCTTCTCATGCCTAGCCAGCAAGAAGGCTGGAGGGGCACAAGAAGTTGGGAGGGGACACAGCCAGGGCAGCTGACCCAAACTGGTCAAAGGGGTATTCCATACCATGTGATGTCACATCTAGTATATAAACTGGGGGGAATTGGCCTGGGCGGGAAAGGGAATTGCTGCTTGGGAACTCGCTGGGCATTGGTCTGCAAGTGGTGAGCAATTGCATTGTGCATCACTTGTTTTGTATATTCCAATTATTTTATTATTTTTAGTGTCATTTTTATTATTATTATCATTATTATTTTCTTCCTTTCTGTCCTATTAAGCTGTGTTTATCTCAACTCACAAATTTTACTTGTTTTTTCCCCAGTTCTCTCCCCCATCCCACTGGTTGGGGGGGAAGTGAGCGAGCAGCTGCGTGGTGCTTAGTTGCTGGGTAGGGTTAAACCACAACAAGGATGTCGTGGTTTAACCCCAGCCAGCAACTAAGCACCATGCAGCCACTCACTCACTCCCCCCCACCCAGTGGGATGAGGGAGAGAACTGGGGAAAAGAAGTAAAACTCGTGAGTTGAGATAGGAACGATTTAATAGAACAGAAAAGAAGAAACTAATAATGATAATGATAACACTAACAAAATGACAACAGCAATAATAAAAGGATTGGAATGTACAAATGATGCGCAGTGCAATTGCTCACCACCCGCCGATTGACACCCAGCTAGTCCCCGAGTGGCGACTCCCCGCCCCCACTCCCCAGTTCCTATACTAGATGGGATGTCCCATGGTATGGAATACCCTGTTGGCCAGTTTGGGTCAGCTGCCCTGGCTGTGTCCTGTGCCAACTTCTTGTGCCCCTCCAGCTTTCTCGCTGGCTGGGCATGAGAAGCTGAAAAATCCTTGACATTAGTCTAAACACTACTTACCAACAACTGAAAACATCAGTGTTATCAACATTCTTCACATACTGAACTCAAAACATAGCACCGTACCAGCTACTAGGAAGACAGTTAACTCTGTCCCAGCTGAAACCAGGACAAGGAGCTTTTAAAATTTTTCGTTGCTTTGTTGCTTGTACTTGGTCCTTTATAACAATTGGGGGAGGGGTGATGGCTGGATCTTCTATCTATCTTTAAAGGTGCAAAGAGGGAGTGAAATAATACAAAACTACATTTTTATGAAAGAAAAATCTGTGTAAGGATTTGCGTTGTGAAATTACAGATAATTTAACATCCAACAAAATACTTTTCTAGCACTACAAATTGCAAATGAAGTGTAATATCATTCTCTGTTTCCTTAATGGAAAGAGTGATACCAGCTTATTGAAGTGAGCCCTCAATATTGCAAGTGTTCAGTTAGTCTTTAAATAGAACAAAGTGAGTCAGACTCAGACAATTATGTTTGGAACAAAGAGATTTGATTACTCAACCAAAGGCCTCTAGCTTTTAACTCAATACCGTAATTTTGAATCTTCACTTGCAGTGATCACTATAAATATTGCTTCATAGTTCAGTCTTCTAAAAGTCTTGTCAGGAAACAATTACAAAAGGCCAGCTTCAGACTTGGTGTAATTGAATGAAGTGAGTGGAACTATACCAAAGATGCGTTTGGCTCAAGATTACACTGAAGTCTAAATAAAAATATTAAGTGTGCAACTGTTTCTAATTATTGAACAAGAATAAAATGATGTGTGGACATTTCTAGAAACTATTAAGATCTTAAGACTCCTTTAGAAACTCAGAAAGTATCAACTGAAATAGGGTAAGTATTCTAGTTGGCACAATTTTCCCCTCCGTCATTCCTTACACTACAGATTTCCACTCCTCTAGCTATTACGATGGGCAGATGAGATGTAAGCTTCTATTTTGCAATTGGAGTAAAGTTCTCCTATTTTGCCACCAGATTCCTTTATGTCCCTGTACGTATCCCATAGTTATCACAGCTTTCAGTACTGTAACACTGCAGCCTTAGAAATCTGGAAAAACTGCAGATTGCAGTGCTAGATAACTGCTTGCCAAAGGAGAGAGAATACCATCATTGTCATATCATGCACTAGCTACGCCCTATATACAGACATAATGAGCCTAGAACTTGCCCAGGAAATTGGAAGACTAAGACAACCCTTGAACTCAACGTTTGTGGAGTTCATAGATGAGAAGTTTCTCCATTTATTTTGCTAGGAGAAGGAGGGAAGGCATGATATAGTAGTATGCTTATAGTATACCTACTGGAGTACACACAGACAGTGATTATGATCATATTTTTTGGTAGTAAGAACATATGGAAACCTACCTGAAAATCCACAGGCTCATTTCTTTTCCTGACATAATGTAGGCTCTCCTGCTTTCCACTAATCACTCCCTACCAGGCTGAATGGGTGTGCCAGGGTAACTGCATAGAAGGCTTAAGGGTTCATTCAGCCAGAAAGGTGTCAGACTCTCTGCAGTGCCTGGTGCCAACTCCCTCAGCAGGGTGACTTGCATCCTGTTCTGAGGTGCCTTTTACTGCAGGCTATTCAGGGCATCGGTTGAAAGATATCATTGATGTTGTACTTCCAGGAGCAAAAAAACATAGGTGCAGTTAACCACAGCTCCTAAGTTCCTCTGTAAAACTGTGCCAAAATGCAAAGATCACTTTGTGAACTAGGGACTAAGGGCATGGAAAGTAGGGTATAATGAACATGGTAACCAGCAGACTGAGTAGATTATAGGAACTATCCATGAGTGACCAAGAACAAGAAGCAATCGAGTTTTATTAGACTTTTTAGGGTTTCTAAACTCTGGTAGAGTATTTGGTGTGGGTTATGCTTTCATTCTGTGCATGCTTTTAATTTGAAAACTTACTGTTTCCTGGTGGTAATGTAATTATATCTAATGAGGAGTAAAAATTGAAAGCAACATTGTGTGGGGAAGATTAATTGCATGAAAGATTAACAAAGGCCATTATAAATGAGAAAGATAGCTTGGCAGGAATTTCTTGGATTAAGCAGTTAAATATTCTCAACCTAACTCTTAATTGTAGGGTATTCACTGTTTCTGGAAATATGGTATATGTGAGTGTATCTTTTCCCCAGAGAAGCCTTGAAAATATTTTGATTATGCTTTACCAGCTGGCCTTATATCAATATATTAATAGGCCATCAATTTAAAAATGGATGTAAGTCTTAGCATGAGTGTATCTGTTTAATTCAATTCTCTGCATAGGCTAAAACTCAAAAAGAAATTAAGTGTTTTCTTTGGTCATGTGGACAAGTTTCAAGGAAGCACATGTGGCTATGGAGTTATGCTTTAATTATCATAGACTTTGACGTTTTGTAAGCCGTATCAGAAATGAATATGAGGTAGTGTGACAGCAATGAAATTTTGGAGGGTGGATTGTTAGATGAAGTAAGAAGGAAGCAAATATATAGATTCACAGTAATGTAAACATGCAACCTGTGCATGAAAGTTATGACAAATACATTTACTGTTCTCCTCTTGACTGTTCATTTATAAACTGATCTTGCTTAGGATTTCATATGCAATTTTAATTCAATAGTATTTTTCTTAATGTCTCTAGTTCTTGAAACACAGAAAACTCTTCTACTGAACAATATAGTTGTGGCAGTACACTTCCCCGCCTGCCCCCATCCCACCAGTAGGAAATGAAACTTCTCCAGGCAGGGAGAAGGGGAAGGCAAAAAAACCCCTAAACCTAAACCCTAGAGGCCACAGGTTGAAATTTGAACTGGCCAATCGAGATGTGTCAGGTACACTGCAGTGACCTTCTTGGCCAATAGGGATTAAATGACCACAGATCAGATTCGACAAGGGTATAAACATGTTGGAATCAGTCCTCCTCGGAGCAGCGGGTCTGCAGTCAGGGACTCCCCCTTGGGACGGGGCACCGCCCGAGGTAACTCCTCAAGGAAGAGAGCCCTCAGCTTTTAGGTGAGTGATATGCACATTTTGAGCCATCACTTTTAAATCTCAAGGACTCTTAAGTTGCCTGTGTAGTACTAATTCCCCTTACACCATTGAACCTGTAGTTCACTACTGTTACTGGAGTTCTAACTAACTTTTACTGAAGAACAAATCTGAGCTTTAACACCCGTTGGATTTCAGTGGGCGTGCATCCATAACACTAGTGGAAAATATATGCTGAATCATTTACTAACACTGAAGTTAGAACTTTTTCTGCTGCTTACATGTGCAAGACAGTGTAACTGCTCAAAAGTTGTATTTTGCCTATATGAATACATGCCTGGATATTGGAGTGAAGTCCAAATTCCATTTACTTATCTTATTGTTCTAAGCATCAGGAAATAATAAAGATATGAGTTTTCCAGTGGATGTTATTATTGATGTCCTTGTCTACTTTTCTTCTAATTTTTATTATATTGCTGCAAAACCCACTTGATGAGAATGGGAATCAACAGTAACCCTTATTTTTTGCAAACTGAGAACAATCTTTTAACATCTATGAAAGATAAGTAAATACTGCTACTCACATTTACATGTGGGGAATTGATGTGCCACTATTTATTCTTGTAATTCCACCTGTCTCCAAAAAAAGAGTTCTGAAAACCCCCGCAAGATGCCTAAGCTGCTGTACACGCTTCCAGGCACCTATGGTTTTGCTTATGTGTGTATTCAGGTATTCCTCTATCTTGACACAGCTGAACTTCTCTCATCAGATGCCAAAGCCTCCTCCTCAAGGAGTCTGAAAGGCTGCATGAATTTACAGAGCAGCCTCTCTCGTTGCAGGATTAGACACTAGTTCCTTTAAAGAAGTACATAAAGAACCTTTCACATCACTGTGAACAGCTTTTTAGCCTCAGGACGAAGGCCCTTGACATTGTGTTAAGTATGATTGGAAGCCTTTGGAGCACATCTGATTGAGACTTCTGGAAGACTTCAGCACTGTTTTCCCTAGCTCCTGGGTTCAATGAGGCTTAAGAAAACCTATCAACCTATTCAGACATTGGCAGTTTGTGCAGCATGTGTAGGAACAGTTGCAGCTACCTAGGGAATTTCTGTCCAAGCAAAGAAGCACTCAGGTATTTTAATTGCTTGGACTCATCAGTTGGAACAATTTACATTGCAACACTTGGCCAAGTTACCATTTTCTGCCTTGTCATCAGCTGCACAGCTCACTGAGTTTCTTCTGAACTCCCATAATTTGCAGTCTGACATACTATGGTAAACCATAAGTCATGTGGTGTATGGCCCATAAACGCATGCTTTATTTCAAACACTTGACTAATCCTATCGTTGTGCAGCAAAGCAGTCATCTCCTTGAAGTTAGTGGGAGTTGAGAAGAGAATTAAGATAATATATGTACTTGAGTGCTTTGCTAAAGCAGTACTCAAAAGAGCTCCTTTTGTGTAGTCTTTTCTGTGAGGCATACAACCTGCTACATTCCATTTCAATAATTCCATTTTGTTGATAAACTTGTATAGTTATTCTCAGCTGTAAATTTTCATAGCTCCAAAATATGTTGGCTTAAAAAGCAAAATGTAGTAGTTAGCATTAGATTCATAATGAGTAGTGGGCAGATGGAAGGGGAAAAAAAAAATTATTACTTCAATAAACGTCAAGCAATCCTTGCATTTATATTGTCAGCACTAGCTAATTTGTACATAAAAACCTTCTAGAAGGTAGCACTTTCAGCCTCTTAAAGTTAGGATTTCTTAATTTTTTTATTTATGAATATGTGCTGGTTTTGGCTGGGATAGAGTTAGTTTTCTTCATAGTAGCTAGTATGGGGCTGTGTTTTGGATTTGTGCTGAAAACAGTGTTGATAACACAGGGATGTTTTAGTTACTGCTGAGCAGCGCTTACACAGAGCCAAGGTCTTTTCTGCTTCTCACCCCACCCCACCAGCGAGGAGGCTGGGGGGTGCACGAGAAGTTGGGAGGGGACACAGCTGGGACAGCTGACCCCAGCTGACCAGAGGGATATCCCAGACCATATGGCGTCATGCTCAGCATGTGAAGCTGGAGGAAGAAGAAGGAAGAGGGGGATATTTGGGGTGATGGCGTTTGTCTTCCCAAGTAACTGTTACGCGTGATGGAGCCCTGCTTTCCTGGAGATGGCTGAACACCTGCCTGCCGATGGGAAGTAGTGAATGAATTCCTTCTTTTGTTTTGCTTGCATGCCTGGCTTTTGCTTTACCTATTAAACTGTGTATATCTCAACCCACAAGCTTTCTCATTTTTACTCTTCCGATTCTCTCCTTCATCCCACTAGAGGGGAGTGAGCAAGCAGCTGTGTGGTGCTTAGTTGCCAGCTGGAGCTAAACTATGACAGAATAAAATTATTATCCCCATGTTATTTTAACTTATAGCTATGATTTTTTTGTTGTTTTCTTTTGTTTTGATTTTTACACCCATTGATAGCATATGTTCTATGTGGAAACTGAAACCAGTTTGGAGACAACACTAACACTTTTGTATGACTAATGTATTTAAATATCAGATACTGAAATATCAATACTGCAATATATGTTTGTAAAGACTAGAATGAGAAAATATAGCTCTCACAATAGTGTTAAAGTTGTAATTAACTTAAGCTAGATTCAACACCGATGATTTAACTTGCGATAGGTACTGACCTGCTGCAGTAGCCTGATACAGGTACACGTGGTTATCCTATTTAATATTTTTCTGTGCAGAACTGATGACATTTAGACTATCTGTGCACATATGAACATAGTTAGTTAATTCAACTAATAATGTAATTGACCAATTAATTTCCTTAGTTTCATTGAATTCCAGTTCTTAAAAAAAGTTTCTCAAATTTACAATGATGTTTTGCTGATTTACTAAATAAAACCACTTAGGTGAAATTCTGTATGCCATTCATTTGGTGAGATCTGTCAGGAAAAAATACATATTTCTATCAATTTTATATATACATATATATATATAAAAATAAAGAAGGCATGCAGAATAGGCTTAAGGCTTACATACAGTCAGTAAAGACTGCCTGGAGAAGATTTCAGCCAACATGAAAAGGGCATTTCTCTAAAGTAAGAGGCAAATCAACAAAATAGTGCTCATTTAGTACGTAATACAGAGTTCCTTCAAGATCCATAAGATGAATGACTCCAGGCATGTTATTTGGCTGCCTTTTCTGATTAAGTCTATGGATCATTCCACTTTGAGCTGAAGTTAATGGAGTTGGAATGAACCTTTGTTTAGAGTTCTCATAATTAAAGTGCAATTAAACATTTTTTGCTGTTAAGTGTTTAGTTGAAAATAGTCTCCCTGGCAATCACGACTTCAGTGGAGACCCATTTTTGACAGCCTAAACATAAGACATTTAACATTTTTGAACATTACTTCCACAGGTCTATTTCCAAAAGATGACTTTCAAATGGAATTAAATTTGGACTTGAGGCCAAAACTGTGCCAGATTATAAAATGATTCCTTCTAAGTGGGAGTATTGAGAAGACATGGCTACCATACTCTAGTTGACTTGTGGTTCTCAAAGGCTGTAAGCTAAATAAACATAATTTTCATCTTGGCAATTAATGAACTACAGTGAAAGCAATATGTTATTATTATTGGTGATAAAAGAATAGAATCCAGCCATTAGTGTCTGGCTAGATTTACATTGACCTAGAAGCAAGAGAAAATAATGACACTGTAAAGTAAGGCTACTAAATGTTTTAATTTAATTCAAATAGAAGTTATCATAAATTAACACAGTTTCTTATGAAATGTTGATCTTTGTAGGTTCAGTTTTCATCTAAAGATTTGCATCCTTTGGTGAATTTCAGATAGAAGACTAGTTGCACTTCTAATTATGGGATTTAACCTACATAAAAAAAAATGTAGCTGTGCCAGAGCTTTACACTCTACTCACTTAATTACTGCAGTTATTGACATTGTAGAGGTGTAACTGATGATGAGCTTTTGAACATTCTGTATTCTCTTTATGCAATGCAAATTTCATACCACAGGTACTGGCTCTGGGTTTCCAGGGCACTGAAAGGAAAGTCTAAAGGTCTGAAATGAAGACATGAGCCAGCAATGACCATCTGAATTGAGCGGGTTCTCTGTTGATGCAGCAATTAGAGTGTGGCATCCATCAGGTTAGTCTTAGTCAACTAATCATTTTTCAAAGACACACTAAACCTTCTTGTTATCAACTCCTCGTCAGAGTATCAGTCTCTTGCTAACAATCTCCACAACAGACGCTGTCACGCTGTGACAACCAGAAAGTGAATTTGCTCTGTTAAATATTATTCCTTCTTACTCTTAAACCTTGATCAGTGACTTCTTGGCTTTGAATTGTGATACCATCTCTAGTGCAAACTGGATCATTTAGCAAACAGCCACATAACTGAGAATTCAGGAGTAGCCATGCGTGTAGCCATGTGTTGCTGAGGATTTATACAGCCATGAACATTTCTGTAATGCCAAATCCATCTCCACACTGCTGACCTGACCAAATTTTTTCACATTCTTGACTTTGTCATCTTTGTTTAAATCTCCATTTATATCTTTGCACATTGAAAATTTGTTCCCATCCTTATTTTATCACTTATAAATTTGAAAAGGATTAGCAGGAGAGAAAACTGAGTGTGGGAAGCCAATAGCACAATTTTAGGTCATATACTCTTCCCCATCTCATAGCATAAAAGAAAAAGCTTATAGCAGTTTTCTAATGTTTTGCCTCAGTGGCAAAAGAATTGAGGGTCATTAAGCAAAATGACTCAATACTGGTATAACAAAGGAAATTTCAATGTTTCCCTTGTTATGCAGACAAGAATTGTCATTTAGGAGATGGAAGGAATTATAGCCAAACAATTTAGCACTCTGTTGTCATTATGTAAAGGATAGTAATGCCAAGGATTTCAGGCAGGTTCTGTGTATAGTGCTGTAAGGAAGATTGCTGCAGCCAATGCATCCATAGGAAACAAGTACAATGTGACTGCATGAGAAAGAAGGATGGGGAAAGAGTTTATAAAAAGCAGAAGTCACAACTTTTTTGCCTAAGCAATTGATAGATGTGTAACTCTTCTCAGCAAGATAAATTTTTCAACAGATGTATATAACTAGAGATTCTAGTCTTCCCATTACTTTTTTCCATCTGTCACCACCTTCAGATACCCTGTGTGGTAAAAGAAATGAAAAAAACAAGTAACGTGGGGGAAATTACTTTCTGAATTGTATGAATTTTTTCATTTGTTAAAGGAAAGCTGTATTGTAATCATTACACAGCATACAGAAAATAATCTGTGCTCCTGATGCTTGCTATATTTTATCTGAGATTTTATGATTACTAAATAAATATGAGAAGCTTTTTTTATGCTGCATTAGTTACACAGTAGAAAGTGTTACAATAGCATTGCTAGTCTGTTTCCCAGGTGACAATTCTTCATGTTGGTTAGACGAGAAGACAGTGATTTCTCTGTAGTAAAATTAGCAGACCTGAAAGTATTTTGGTAAATGTTACCTTTAAAAGTTACCATTAAAATGATATATAATTACTAGCTTTGGAAAATGTTATCCTTAACATAGGAAGTGAGTTATCTGAAATCATGTAAATAAAACATTATTCTGGGGACATCCTTGTCCTGTAGTGATCAGCACAAAAAAGAAATATAAGTGATACAAAATCAACGTCATTAGAAAAAACAAATGCATCAAAAATCTGGCAGCAGTCTAATACTGGAAAAGAGGGGAAATTTAGGAGAGTAAATTTGTTGTTATTAAGGGTTTAGGTTTATAAAACTATTGTTTTAAAAATAGTAGGCCAAAGGCATAACAAACATGGAAATTATAATTACCATAGTCAGAAATTCTTACGGGTTTTATTAGTTGTTATTAGATGTGCTGCCTCTGTATCACTGATGCTAAATAAGGTAAGAGCATGGAAGAGCACAGCTATTCTCTGGTTATGACAACGTCATATGCCAACATTAAAAGTGGAAAAGAGGAAAAATCCTTGTACGTAGAACACTAAATTCTTCAGTAATTCCATTGTTTTTTAAATGGACAATAGCCAAGTGGATTGATAAATATATCTAAACATAGACCTCTTTTTGAGTAAGATCTTAATTTTAGCTTCAGGCTAAGAAATGGAAAACTTTGAGTCATGCATGGTTCTAGATAATAAAATATAACTATTTAATAAAAACTAACTAACGCTTATAGATGTCTCTGTGCTACCAGCTGTCATTGTACATACTGCAAATTTCACAATATCCTTGTGGTCTCCTGCGGTCTATTCTGAGTCTGTTTTGAGCCCACTTTTATGCCAAAATGTTTCTTCTAAGCAGAATAGTTGATATTTCTTTAATTTTTTTAATGTTTTAAGTGAACACCACATACATTTGGTTAGAAACTTAGTTATAGTAACTTAGTTATAGTAAATTGTTTCTATGAAACAACTAGACAAGATGATTTTATGAAATTATAAAATAAATATATTGATCAGTTACACAATTAAATGAGACATTAAAGTTATATTACTGCAAATGTTCCAAAGAGTTTATTAATTCAGAATGCAACAAAGGTATTTATAGGGATTGTTTAAAAATGAAGATCCTAAGTGCTTTGGAACTATAGTGCCTAAAAACATTGCTTCAAAGATAGATGCTACAATATTTTCTAAGTTGAAATGCTGAAAGCAGAAAACCATGATGTAAAATGTGTTGTGTGCAAAAATTTTTTACTGCTGTGACACTATTGATATTTTACCAGAATGACTTTTCCTAATTTTTTTTTTTTTTTGGGGGGGGGGGGGGTTGTCTTTCACTCTTTTTCTTTTCTCCTTCATAATACCTTTATGATGTCTCAGTGTTGCAGCCTACTGCAAACAGTGTTTTTTAATAAACCATAATCTTGCCTCATCATATAACAAGCAATAATAAACAGATTCTTACTGATGTCTGAGAACTGACACAATGCCACTTAACATAGAGATATCACATAGAGATACTAACTCTAGTAGCAAAAGCAATATGATGATGTTAGCACTGGAACGTGTGCTTTGCGAGCAAAACTATTAAACTCTGCCTCTCATCACAGGTAAATAATTTAAGCTCAGAACAGTCCTAGTATGTCTATACAGATCCTTATTCTGGAAATAACTCAAGTGCCGCTATTTTGTTTTCTTCTTTGTTGTGAGGACATGTCCAGAACTTAAGATGGTAAATAATTCATTTAAATGTGCTGAAACTAACAGAGGAGATGATAGGAGGAGAAAGAAAGCAGAGAAAGAATGCCTGGGACAGCAAAGCAGGCTACGTCCGTACATTGTTGACAATTTGAAATTGTCACCATCCTTATAATCATGTAGTAGCTGCCAGCTTTATAATTCTTAGATGCAAACATTATGGCTTTTCTAGTTGCACTCGCCCAACTATAAGATGAAATCAATGATCTGTACATAAAACATTTGGTTTAGTTCACTAATATTTCACAAGTATATTCCTCTTGTTCGATGATGTGTGTTACGGGAATCACAGGTATCTGATACTGCTTTATACTTTTCCTAGCTGTAGTAGCTTTAACGAGCAGTAAACTTCAACGAACTTTAAAGGATAAAAAAGAATGCCAAATGCTTTGCAATTGCTTTTTTTTTTCTCTAACAAAAAGTAAAAGTGACAGTGTCACTGATTAGATACCAGATGACAGTGTTCATGTAACATAATTGCGGTAGCAGATAAAGGCAAGTCAGGGTCTGGTCTCCAAAATATAACTTAATGTAAGAAATGGTGTCCCAAAAGTACTCATGCTCCCAGTGCAAGCCTAGAATGAACACAAGAACAGAGCCAAAAAAGAACAGGAATGTAGGAGACAGACAGTTACAGCTGATGTCTTAAGCAGTAATGCCATACTAACTGCCTAGCCATCAAATGTTTGGTAGCTGTCATGAAATGTGGAGTTTTGAGGTGAGTAAGTAGGATGCCAAGGTCATTCTTTTGCAGATGTTTTGGAACACTTCTCCCATGAAGGAAGAAGTCCTTTGATTTGATAATCTAAACCAAAAGCTAGCAGAATGCAACAGGAGGTTGGAAAATCTACCGTGCTGCATTTTACTCAGACAAGAGGGAATTAAATATCTATTTTTGTTATTTTTCAGTTGACTCTCTGTCCATCTCATTTTCCTTTTAGAACTTCTTGAAAATGTTCTGCTATATTGTCTTCTTTCTCTTTATACCACCTAGTGACTAAAAAAGATGGGCATTGAAAGTTAATGGTGGAAATTGTTTTGATTTGGTTTGTTATCTGACATTTCTTGTTTGTGATTGTTTGCATGGCTAAAGAGATTGATGCAAACTATAGGTATCTGAATGGTACCGACTGGTTGATAGATGTATGTATCCATAGTTGCTTTTGTACTTCTGGTTTACCTGACAAAGGACTGAACAGAACTCTTAAATTTCACAGAAGACTACAGCACTACATGATTAGCATTCTTTGAGATCTTTTTGTTCTGCTCTAAATCAAGTAAGGGGTAATAACTTCAGCATAATCTTCATATGCACTGCACCAAGTATGCACACGAAATTGTTTCAGCTGTTTGGATTCTGTACAGCATGAGGACAAAAGATGAACACCAAAATGAATATGTAATGAGTTCATGTGGTTGAACCAATAAATAAGACTATTGCAGCATGCAATCAAGTTTATTATGTACATATACAATAATCTTGGCAAATGAAGTGCTGAGTAAGTAAACTATTAGGAACCATTTGGGACTGTTTTGTATTAATTTTTTATTTTGTGTTTGTGTGTGTGAAACATTTTTTCTAAAATTATTTAAAATCGCTTCTAGAGTGACCTGCTGTGCTGTCCAACTGGCTAAGTGATTTCTGTTACTATATCAAACAGTGTAATGACATTTAGAGAGGAAAAAGGAACTGTGTGCCAGTGCTACTTTACTCCCTCCTGGAGCCTCACAAAATGTCATTTGTGTCATGCTGAGTGCTGTTTATTTTAGAATAAGAGACATTTACAGGTTTGACTCCTAAAGTACTTTGAGACAGCCTACTAAAAAGGCATAAACAAAAAATAAATAGAAGAATTGCACTATTTTAATGCAGCATCACTGACTTCCAGCAGCTGCAGAACCACCCTGTTTGTATTTCATAAGTCTACAGAAGGCTGTCTCAGACTACAAGATGTTTTTCTATGACTTAGTGTGTGATTTCACAAGAAGTTAAAGCAGGTCTAGAATTGTGCTCCTTACTAAAAGAACCATCTTAGCTGCATGCTGTTGCTGCTCTCCCAGCATTGGTTCAAGCGATTGTGTGTGGTAGGATGGAACAGTAACTCTTCATCAGCAAAGCTTAATTTAGTTTTCAGTGGAATCAATGAGCATATTCAACTTCCTAGGTGGCTGTAGAATACTTCTATCTGCCCAGTAGTTCATACCCTATATTTACAACTTCCTAACCACTGTCCTATATTTCATATAAACATATCAACAGCCAGCAAAAGCGGGGGCAGAGGTGTTATGTTTGTTTGTTTGCTTTGATCTGGATTTGCTTTGGTTTTCTTTTTGTTGCCTTATTTCACTAAGATAGATTTTTTTTTCATGTGTTGCACAGTGAGCTCCATAATGATTTCAACTGGGAAAGGATTAAACTGGAAGAGCTGACAGACTTGGTTGCTTGGGTTTTTTTACTTGACAGTATTACTTTTTACATCCAGAAAATAATGTAGTCACGATACTATCTATGCAGTCAATAAGCCTCTGCATCTCAGGAGGTATATTTTTTCTCCTTTATAAGTCATATAGAAAGTAACAAAAGACTTCCTCTGTTTTAACCATCCTATAGAACTGAGTAAAGAATGAAAACCCTGTGGAAGAGTTCATGGCCTTTCAGGAAGGTCTTATAGAAATAATTCAATAGAGAATGAAATTCATCATCCTCCATCTGTTCACAGCTGATTTTAGGTATAAAAATTTCTATTAATATCTCACTGAGATTACTTTTTTCACTTGTATGGTTTCCCTTCAATGCTAGTTGATCACTTAATTTCAAAATGAAACTGGGGTGTTGCACATCTGTGTCTTTCCAGGGCAACTCAGAAAAGCTGTATTACCAATGTGTTCTCTTTGTGTTTGTCTTAATTACTAGTTCTTGATTGTGAAGTGTTGCTTAGCACCATGTGGAGGTGAAAGCATTTAATTCAAGGCATCGTAATAAATATAACAATTTACAGCAGTGCTTGTAGTAAATGCGATATGCACACTGATGAACTGAAAAGAACAGGAAGACAAATATGACCGTTGTAGCAGAGTGAATGTGAAGAGGGAGAAGGAATTACTTAAAATGTTTTGGTGCAAATGCTACATACTTTTGAAGATCCATGCATGGCATTGATTGTAACTGTCCTGTGTTCCAGCCATTCTCATCTCTATGTTATGGTTAGCTTGAGGCATGATTTCATTGACCTATGATATTGTATTCCTAATCGCTTTTTGAGAAAGTATGCTTACATTGAAGAGCCTTATTTTTTCACTGTTTATACTAAGAGGAAAAATACCTCCAGATCATTCCTCTGCTCAGTATTCACTGGCTTTTGTCCTTTGACAGCGTTACCATTGTGAGCAACATGGGTGGAGTGACAGAACTGCTGCTCCAATAAACCTGAGTTGTAATTCACTGCAAACCTGTAACGACTTCTCACACCCATGGTGTCTCTTAACTAATATGCCTTGTGATTTACTGATGAAAGTTTAATCACATGTAGCCATGTTCTGTTGCAAAATATATACTGCACAGTTTTAATGGGGTTTGAAAATACCTGGCTGTTGATTTCCTACTGGAAGAACATTACTGTTATCAGACTGATGTCGCAGCAGCCAGCATTTTGCACTGTAATAGCCAGAGATCTTAGAAAGGAGTCAGGGAGAGAAACATTCACAGTTGTTTTAATTTTACTGGCGAATAATAGATTTTTAACTGACTAAATAATATACTTTTAATTGACTATACTCTAAATAAGAGGTGAAAGATAAATTTCTGCCTCTTTACTCATTGATTTGTTCCTGTTTAACATTTACTTGTGTACTCGCAGTTACAATATGTAAATAGTATTGTGAAAAAAAAATTAGTTATAATGGAAATTTTCTGTTTCTATTAAAAAATAGTTTGCTTTGATTACTTCAAATGGAAATTGTGTTTAAGCTAGAAAGAAAATGATGACTTTATACAAAATTTCACCAAAATCACACCTTCTACTCATGGTCATAAGACTTTTTGAAATACTTACAATTGAATTACTAGACTTCAGTTGTACTTATTTATATGGCTATATATGTATAATTGTGGGCACAAACGCATTTTTTCACGTGGATTATGGTACATCCCCTTACTCTCAAAAAATAGGCTGTGCTATGGCTGCATAGACACAAAATCAAACCCCTCTGAAGACAGGTGGGAAGTCTGAATGCCAAGATAACAAAGTGCTGTGATTTGGGAGATTCTTTAACTGCTGCTGGTGGCTGTGGAAAGGGACTTCCAATTGCAGTGGCCTTGATCCATCATCGCGTCTAAAAAATAGGAAAAAATTAGTATCACTGAACAGAAAATGCCTCTGAAAACTGTATTACTTTCAGTGAGAATGAAAATTTGCCCCTGTAAAATCTGTCACAAGATTACTGATAAACCTGAACATTAGACCAGCCTCATAGCAAGTGACAAAAGGAAAGCTCCTCCATCAATAAGTATAAAGCAAATAAATTAGGTTTTTATTCTTAACCATGCCCTGTAGTCACCTGCCTTTTCTATTAACCTTGTGATATCTTAATGTGCACACCTCTCTCTTGGCATTCAGTGTTCAGAGATGCACCTTTGATATTCTGCCTGTTTGTGTTATCTCTACTAATCAGTAGATTGATTTTTGTCTCCTTCATAATTCTCAGTCTCAGAAACAGAAATTCAGATAACTATGTTGATATTTTTTCATTGCTTCCACAATAAGAATCAATGCACACAAATAAACCTGGGTGGGAGGTATGTGTAAGTTACATATTTTACACAATATGTGCTGCGCAAATATATGTGTTTATAATTTCCCAGCGTTGCATTATGCATTTTCCCTACTTTAAAAGGCTGATGAAGTCTCCTGCACAACCCACTGAGACATTCTTCTGTATTTAATATACCTCTTGGGAGCAGAGACCACTGAGAAAACAAATAGATTAGGCCTGCCCACAGATTTTTCTCATCTGAATTTTTCATAATTAACATTAGCTGTTCCAAGACTTTTATTTTTTCTTGGCAAAACAGTGTATTGGGGCAGCTGAAACCACATTCATTGCTTGTGAATGTTTCTAAGATCAGCAAAGTACTACTGCAGCAAATTCCCTTCTTTTATTTCTATTGACTGAAAACTAATACAGATCCAAATGAATTGCTCACATTGTGAGAATCAAAAGATTTCCCATAATGTATCTGCAGTGCTTAAATGAAAGGAGTAATATTTTGCATGTGATGTTTTTCAATGGCTAGCAGTTGCCTAAGAAGATAGACTTTATTTCTGTGACAGTTCCTAAGTAAAGTAATTTTAGATTCAGCTTCTAACAGACTGGTATTGATTTTTGCAGTGTTCAGTTTTTGAATCGCAAAGCATGAGTCAGAAAGTAAGATGGATGTGTACATTTTGCTGAAATTCAAGAATTCAACAGTCAGCAGAGACAGGAGGGCTTGCAATATGAGAGCCAGTTGCCTGCATTTTAGGGTAATCTGGCCTCCATCACATATTTAGATTTAAGTGAGGTGATTGATGGTATTGCTTGGCTATGCAGTTACCCTAACAGAACAGTTGTGCTTGTACTGAGAACAGTCATGAGTGTCCTACTGAAAGGAAGTACAAATACACAGGCTTAATAATGAAAATATATTAGGAACACATATATCCCTAACCAATGTTCTCACACCCCAAAAGATTTTGTGTATTAAATATTTGCTGACAGATAGTACATAACCTGATTCTCTCTGTGGCAAGGTTAATAATGCAAGTAGAGTAAATTGGTGAAGCTAATCACAGTTATCTCAACCAGTAAGTCCCTGATTGTGCTGAAACAGAAGAAACATAATTAATTAAATGAAAATGATAATTTTGGGTGATCCAATATGGGAGCAGTCTGTCTCTTCTGAATGGAAGAACTTTTAGTTCCCTCTTCCAGAGACATATCTGGAGATGCTGTAAGCTGAAGAACTCTACTAAATTGACAGACATCTGCCACGTTGCTTTTCTCTCTCCCCTTCTAATTCTGAATTTATGGAAGAGATTGTGTCTACATGCTTATTATTGGGATATCACTTGAAGAACAGTATATTAAAAAATAACATCATTTATGTATTGCTGGAAACGTGATATAGTCTTCTACTGTTTAACTACATGGGAAAGAGTTCAATCCATTTGGAAGTCATGACTGTGCTTTCAATATAATTCAAAGTCATAGCCATAAAAAGGAATTTTTAAGTGCATGCCTAAAAATTGATTTGAGAATCTTATTTTTTCCTTGTTGTTAGTAAAATTGGCCAAACTCAATAAAAAAATTCTATGATTGTTCACACATGTATTTCTTTCATCAAGTTTTTTAATTTGCAAACTATCAGTTCACTTTTTTCCCTTAATTCTCCAAGCATTCCCAAAGTCCCAAAACTGTACAATGACTTATTGTTTGTGATGTTGCTTTTCTTAAAACATCTCATCATCTTAAACCCACTAATATAAAGTCTTCCATGGAATTATCCTTTATTTTAGTGTACTTTCTTCATAAATGAGGAAAATGAGTATAATTGCATATTTTTAGTATTCTGATATCATTGGACAATAAATGTCATGGAAAAACTAAGTAGTATTCTGTCTTTAATGCTAAATTTAACTTACAAAAATCTTAATGCATGTTAAATGAAATTTTGTTTGTATAACTCTACACTTTTCTATGATGACAGGAACACTCACTAAAAGCAAAAAAGAAAGTGAAATTAACATAAGCTCATTCAAATTCTTTAATGATGTGTTATTCAAAGTTTTAAATTTATCATCTATGTTATGAGATGTACCAAAAAGTGACTTGGTTGTCTTTTTCTCTATTTTTTAAAGGTACAGAAGAAATATATGTTCAGCAAAATTTGCATAGTGTTTGTCACTTTCCCAGAGATACAATAAAATGGATCTTAAAAGACTGAAGGGATAAACATTTTCTATTTTAATGATAAGATACAGTAAAAATTCAGTGTCTAGAATTAGAATTCCACAGTTCTTCAACATGGAAATCTTTGACAGTTCTTACAATCTAATTGTAACATTTGTTGTTTTGCAAGCACTTCTTATATGCCGCATTGTACATTTCGTCACGCAAGTATATTTATATATATAAACCATATATATTTAGTACTTTTATATATATTTTTATATATGAAGTACATATATAGACATTTTTTTTGTTCTTAAATTCTTCATATCAATTGCTTAAGTGTTATTTTTAACAGGTTGTAACTCTTAAACAATATAAATTAACATTGCTATGCAATCATTGCATTAGCATGCAACATTCAGTAATACATCAGCATTGCATTAAGCCTTCATTCCTCCCTGTATCTGTGAGAAAATTGGCTAAGATTCCTAATGTTGACTGAGTTTTTGTGCTGGTTTTGTTCTTGGAAAAGGACCCTCATCTTACTCTTACAGTCATCATGAACCCTACACTACCAAAGAAATACATACAGTTTATACATTCTTATGAAGATATCACAGGTGAAAAGGCTTTTCAGATCATAGTCTAAATTTAAACTTAACCACAGAAAGTATGTCAAAGGAAGTTTGTGTTGGAGATGTAAGAATTTCTGTTAGAAGATTTAAACAAAAACTTTTGATAGTTAGATATTAATCTTCTTCTTTCATTTTTTATGTTGTCTCTTTAGAATGAAAATGAACTCAGTTTCAGTCAAAATTAATATAAGTAAAATTGATGTGGATTTATCCATCTACACATATACAGAAAGTTTGTATGCATAGTAGATAGTCCTAGTTGGCATATTGATCAAAATTATATCATCACTAAATATAATCACAGAATCATAGAGTAGTTTGGGTTGGAAGGGTCCTTTAAAGGTCATCTAGTCCAACCCCCCTGCAATGAGCAGGGACATCTTCAACTAGATCAGGTTGCTCAGAGACCCGTCCAAACTGACCTTGAATGTTTCCAGGGACGGGGCATCTACCTCCTCTCTGGGCAACCTGTTCCAGTGTTTCACCACCTTCATCATAAAAAATTTCTTCCTTATATCTAGTCTAAATCTACCCGCTTTCAATTTAAAACCATTACCCCTTGTCCTATCTCAACAGACCCCCCCCACTAAAATGTTTGTCCCCATCTTTCTTATAAGCCCCCTTTACATACTGAAAGGCCACAATAAGGTCTCCCCAGAGCCTTCTCTTCTCCAAGCTGAACAACGCCAACTCTCTCAGCCTTTCTTCATAGGGGAGGTGCTCCACCCCTCTGACCATTATTCCTTAATTAATTTGCTACTTTTATTGAAAAGTTAAGCAATTCACTGTCTGTGTGTCACATAACTAGTCCAAAACAATTGCATACCTGTTTTGGGTTTGTGTGGCGGGGTTTTGGTAGCGGGGGAGGGGGCTGCAGGGGTGGCTCCTATGAGAAGCTGCTAGAAGCTGCCCTGGCTCCAAGTCAGACCTGCCTCTGGCCAAGGCCAACCCAGTCAGCGATGGTGGTAGCACCTCTGGGAGAATAGATTTAAGAAGGGAAACCTGCAGTGAGTAGGGGGATTGGAATGTGAGAGGAACACCGATGCAGATACCGAGGTCAGTAAAGGAGGGGGAGGAGGTATGCCGGAGGAGGGGATGCCCCTGCGGCCTGTGGTGAGACGGCAGGCTGTCCCCCCCAGCCCATGGAGGTGAACAGGGGAGCAGATGTCCACCTGCAGCCCATGGAGGACCCCATGTTGGGGCAGCTGGATGCCCCTGAAGATGACCGTGACTCCATGGGAAAGCCCGTGCTGGAGCAGTCTGTGACTGAAGATTGGGCTGTGGAAAGGACCCACACTGGAGCAGTTCATGAAGGACTGCAGCCTGTGGGAGGGACCCCACGCTAGAGCAGGGGAAGATTGAGGAGTCGTCCCCCCGAGGAGGAAGGAGCGGCAGAGAAAACGTGTGATGAACTGACCACAAACCCCATTCCCCATCCCCCTGCTCTACTAGGGGGGAGGAAGTAGAGAAAACCAGGGGTGGAGTTGAGCTGGGAATTAGGGAGGGGTGGGGGGAAGGTGTTTTAAGATCTGGGTTTTATTTCTCATTATCCTTGTTTTGACTTGATAGGTAGTAAATTAAGTTTATTTCGTTTTTTCCCCAAGTTGAGTGTGTCTTTTGCCCATGACCATAGGTGGTGAGTGGTCCCTCCCTGTCCTTGACTTGACCCATGAGCTTTTCTTTATATTTTCTCCTCCCCATCCCACTGGGGCTGGGGGGGAGGAGTGAGTGAGCGGCTTCATGGTGCTTTGTTACCGGCTGGGCCTAAACCATGACAATATCAATATGCTATTTTAATAATTTCTCAAGCTATACTATTTTCCAAACTCCTGAACTGACTAAACACTCTACTATTATGCGTCAGAGGGTAGAGAAATTCTGATGCAATAAGACTAGAAGTTGCTATGGATGCTTTCAGTAAATGCATATATCTGAATTTCACACCAGGTAGAGAGTAAAGGCTACCTCTAGTAGCAAAGTGGATCAGGAGGTAAAGCTTGTCCTACAGTGTGTGTAAGATACCTGTAATTTCCGTTCTCATGGTGGAATATTCCTGTACTTTTGCATTGTGCTGCTTTCTTCACATATAGCAAGAAATTTGATGATCAGCATTCAGGTAGGTGACCTTAGAGTAGGGAGTCAAAAAAATAATTTTGGTTGGGAATTGCTGTGTTCCTGAACTGCTGCTTCACTCTAATGGAAATAATAGAGCCAAATCCGGTGTTATGATTGGGGCATTTTGAACATTTGATCAGATGAACAATTATACTTTATTCCAACACAAACTTTGTTTCTTATTTGAGTGGGCCTTTGAATGTTACTCTGTCAGTGACCATCTCTCCATAGTGGTAAGCTTCAGGTAAAAGGAACCTTTTTGCCTTGGAACTTGACCTCAATTATTCCAGGAGACAAGTGTTTAAGTGCCATGGCAAAATACCACCAGAGATTAAACAGTGACAGTAAAAAAATGGAGTATTTCAGCCTGTCATATTTTTTTTGAAACACAGAAAGAATCACAAGACTGAACTGACCCCAAAGCTCAAGTAAAATACTCTTTTATGGTATAATAGTTCAGGCTCCAGGTTTGTAGTAAAAGTATCTAATGTAGTTGAAGGGACTTTAATTAAATAAAGATAAGATCAATCTCCAGTATCTACAAACATTCTTACAAGTACATTTTTTTTGTGAAAACCAAAGAAGGGGCACTATGCATTTTATATGACACAGAGGACTTTACTCATTGCAGGTTTTTAATGGCAAAAGATGCCTTCAGGAAGAGAAAGTAAAATTAAGGTAATATATAGAGAAAGCACTGAATGGGGACTTGGAGGATACACATTCAACTTCTGGTGCACTGCAACAACTTCATGCAAGTAAGTGAGTTTATTACTTTTCCTCGATGAAGATAATATGTCCCTTTCTTGCTGTCTTTAAAATGTATGCCATGTAAAGGTTTGTGCTGTCAGTCCTCTGGGACAATGTGATACCATTATTTGGATCCAACTAGCTTACATGTCTAAGCCTGACATCAAAGATTTTCACTGAAGTTAGCTGTTCATTTAGCTGAACAAATGTCAAGTCACTGCTTTTATAGTATTAGAAGATACTGATAGTGTAACTGCCTTAGGTGGGGACAGAAGCACATGAGAGAAAACACGGATAAGTGGAATTGCTGTAGAAAAAATGAGAAGTGGAGAAGTTTGGTTAATAAAGAAATATGTCTGTTACAGATTGGAAATACATTGTGCTGGGAAGAAACATTCCTTAGGAATCTAAACAGAGTTGTGGGCCTTAATATGTATGTAAGCCATATCAAAGAGTTTTCAATGTTTTATCATATGAAATTAAAAGCAATTGGACATTCTTTTGTCACATTTATTAAAAGATTAGGCACTCCACCTATAGAATAACTATTAAAAAAATGGAAATGTCTTGAAAATGTTAAACTAGTCTGGTTTTGTTTGGAAAAAGTAATTTTCAATGTGAAATATTTGATGAAACCTGAATAAATTAATGAAATATTTTAGTATTATGGAGCTATGTTTTTCTTTAAAGAAGTGTTGTTTCATTTTTCTCTAGTTCCTCCTTCTGACTTCTCTTGGTAAGACCAGGATATACAGCTAATGCTGCTTCAAAAACACTTTCTTTTTATCCCAAAAGATACCTTCAGGAAGAGAAAATATAATTAAGACAATGTATAGAGAAAATGCGGGACTGGGACTTGGAGGATACAGATTTGACTTTCAGTGCCTTGCAACACCTTTCTGCAAGTAAGTGAGTTTAAATGTTGCTTTTCCTCAATGAGGAGAATATGTCCCTATCTTACTACCTTTAAAATGCAATACATCGTCACAAATTGTTGCTTTATAACAAATAATTTTCTATTCCCCACCTCTGGTCTTAAACAAGAGACTTTGATAACACAGAAAAGGGTATGGAAATAATTTTCATAGCTCTGTTTAGTTAAGTCAAGAGATTTTGTTTTATTAATCATCCCCGCTGATGACGTTAATATTGAAATAACCAGCTTGAGGAATTGGATCACTCTTGATCTTATTTGACTTACTATAGTCAATTTACAGATGAAATCAACAGAGTTAAAATCTCTTAAAGGTGTCACCCACAATTTCTAAAAAGATGATACACTCTGTTTAAAAGGACAGACGTGGGACTTTGACCAAGTCTGTTTTTTCCAGCTGAAAGTCAGACGTCTGTTTGTTGCATTCAGCCAAATGGTACTTTATTTCAGGTTGCATTAGTATGATTTCTCTGCATGTATTATTAGCTATACATTCACATCACATAACTAGATTTTTTATCTAAAGAATTGGTAACATCTATTCTGTGGTTATGGAATCACAGAATGGAAATAAGGGTCAAAGTGATCAAACTGCTAAGCTGGAGAAGTTGCCCTCTCTTGCTCATATGGAACAGATGTACCTCTAGGTGATCTAAATACAGGAGTGGGTAAAATTGAATTGTCATTTAATTATCAGGTCCTTCAAACCCATGGAAATAAATAAATGTCCTACCTTGTCCAATCCTATTACTCCTTTATGAATTTTTACATCAGACACTGTCCTTCTTGGCTGAAGAGTGAATGTGGGTGGTGGTTATGTAATATATGGCTTATTTTTTGTCATAACTTGAGATGTTGCATTCTTTTGGATTTGCAATACGTGGATGAAATATAACAGAGGTCAGGAGGTGACCCTTCACTGCCCAATGGGTTTGTATTTTTTATATTTCTGCTTTAGAATTAGGGTGAAGCACCCAAAGATAGTGATGTATGAGGGGAAACTAAGAAACAGCCGATGAGCATAAGGAAACTTGGAAGACAGGGAATTAGAAGAAAAAGTAAAATAATAAAAATGCTTTTCTCGGAGAAGGAAAGAGTAATGACAAAAGAAGCTTACATTCATTTGATCATATTTCTCTTGATAGAAACTTAAGAGATATGTGGCAGAGAGAAAAGTACCATTACTGGGAGAGAGTTTAGGTAGGAGAAAATGTCTTCTACTGAAACTGTAGATTCAGTGTAAGTGGGAATAGTCAAGTTCTTCAGCTGAGAGGATGGCATAAGGGCAAATAAAAAGAACAAATTTTGTGGGAGAAATAATCCTTGGTGTCACAATAATTGGTGTCACAATTTCTGTAGCACAACTTTGAAAATGCAGGCAGGAAGGAAGCAGGAATTGTAGGTTAGAGGTTGGCCATTGGCAGGGCAGATAACATCTCAGGAGGGAGTCAAAGGTGGAAGGAAGCCTTGACGGTGCCTGTGGTCACGGCAATGGAGAGATAAGAGATCTGATGTCCAATCCTGTGTTCTGATGGTCAACATGCCCTGCAAAACTGGGTGGAAGGACTGAGCACTAGAGAGGGGATGTTCAGCAACACCTGAGAGAGAAGGAGCAGGGAGGAGGACAAGTCATGTTTGGTGAAGATCATGTAAATTAGGGGCCTTGTTACTAACAGCAAATTGCTAACATCAATATCTCCAAACACATGGTTCTTTGGGCTTATGTTGAGGTTACATGTTGGCCCACATTCTTGTTTCTGAGACCTCATGACCTAGTAATGGCTTCCATTTTCTAAGCCAGTGAACACTGTTGGCACTGTCAAAATAACATCTTTGTTCCTCTGGGAGGCAAGTGTCGGCTATGTCTGGTTTTGAGGTAAACCACTAGGAAAGCTTAGATAATTCAAGTCTTAAACCAGAGAATAAACAAATTTTGTAGGATGGATTTGAACGGAGAATATGGTAGGGATGTAGGCAAATATAACATTATCTATAGTCTGTCTCCTATAGTCTTAGCAAGGTGAAGAAAGGATTGTTGTATTGTTCTAACAAGATGCTTAGTTGTTTGCTGTCCTCTTGAGCCTTGTAGTTACCCCCAATAAAATGGTTACCAGACAACAGACCTCATTAGTGAAATCTGGATCTTTCCTACTCCCAGGCCACATCTTTGCTATTTACTTCGTGTATTGTGCCAGATTGAGCCCTTTAGGAGGAATTTTACATCCTGCTTCTTTTACTGGAAGCAATATTTCAAGGAGTTCCTTTACAATAAATGAACTTTGAAGGTGTAAGTACTGATTTTTATAAGACCAGAGTTTTTATAGCAGCGGGTAAAGTTATGTTCACATTTCTACTACAAACTTCATTTTGGAAGGGCTTGTAAATCTGCTACAATAGTATCCTCATTTGAGGAAAAAAGGCTGGGATACCAGATAGTGCTTGTATTCACTAGACTTTTGTATTTGAACTAACTGAAAGGACCTTTTTCTCTAAAGGTGCCTGCTTAATTAGATAATTACACAGTAAACTGTAATGGTTACTTTAATTTCATCAGAATATTAATGTGCTGGGAGTTGGAGCTATTCTTTGAACCCTGGAGGCGATTTCTGCGATCTAGAGTAGTGGCAAACGGACAAGTCATAAGGGAGATATTTGCAGTGCTGCTGCCTGTACTCTGTCTCTTGAGTGAATATATTTGTTCCTTTTTTTGTTGAGAAGGAGTTTGGCATGATAGACTGTCAGTCCAATACCTTTTGGGCCAGACTGGCCCTTTTTGGACACCATGCACAGCTGCATTTTCTTGATGACAGTAGAAAACCAAGAAATCTTCTTTCAGGAGAGGAGTAGGGAGATGGATAATAGCTCATCCTACTCTCTGGGTGCAAACAGCAGTTCATGTTGTACTGTCCTAAGGTGTGTACTCTCCCTGTGCCCTAAAGAATACTGAGCACATGGAGTTGTATGCAAGTCTGACCTCCTTTTCCTACTGCTCTAAGACAACATTGTTTGACTAGACCGGTGAATTATATAGTAGTCACCAATGCACTAAGCGTGAATAATTCAAGATGGATTGAATTTTAAATTACTGAGAGTATCCCTGGAAGGTAGATGAGCAGAGGTGGGGTGCAAGTCAAACCCATGGCACCAAGGTACCAAACCTGAGGCAAAGGGAATACCAAGCATTTAATTGCTTTTGCTGTGCCAAGTGTGATGTATGTCTTCAACTATCATATGGGCAAGAGCAGTCAAGGGAAAGCAGATACAGGCAATATGGAAAAAGATGCATGTGGTATACAGAGCAATCTATGCCTAGGTTCAAGGAGACAAAATAGCTCCTGTCTCATGACAGATGTCTAGTGTGTCCCCTCAGTGTTGCTTCTCCCAACAGATTTCAGAAACTGTCCAGTGTTTCAGGGCTAAAGGGGAAGGCAAGTGACCTCTTCCTGGCACTGTTGATTTGTCCTTGCCAGATAAAACATTTTTTAGTGTTTTTCCCCAAGTGGAGGCCAAAAAAAGCACCTTTTTCAAAAAAATCCAAAGTTTGGACAGTTGTTACTTCTAACTCTCAGTAAAAGGGATACAAGACATGTTTTTTGGGGATTTTTTTTTTATTAGAGGTATTGTTACCTTCTCATATTTCTATTTACTTAAGTAGTATCAGTTTACTCCAGTTTACTTATCTTAAAAAAGCATGATGAAGTGTGTCAATATAGCAAAACCAGAAAGCATCATTAATAGTGTATTAGTGAGTCTAACATTCTGTACAGTGTGCAGGACACTAATAAAATGTGTTTCTTTCATCATATATCACTAACAACCATCAGAATAAAATAAATGAAATAATAAAATCCAGATGTCCCCAGAAGAACACAACAGATTCAAAGGCTAAATCCATGCACAAGCTTTCAAAAAACTTGAAGGCTAGGAGACCTGTAAGCACTGCTTCTAGTTAATATCTTTCATATTATCTGAAGTATTGGCTTTGGATTTTGATTGCCCCACCTCTTCTTCAAAAAGAGAAAATGCAAACAAAACCCCCTACACTATCACAGAAGGCCATAGAGATTTATTTTTTTATATCCCATTATAATTCTGAAACATTTCAGTAATTTAAAGCAGCTAAGTCAGCCTAGACATTTTTCCTCCTACAAATCTTAAACTTCAGAGCTCTCTGTCTTAGAAGCAATAATTCTATTTGCTGTAATAAGTTTTATGGCCAGATTTCTAAAGAAAGCAATAGCCACATTTATAAGAGGATAAATATGTTAGTGTCAAATCAATAACTGCAGTTTTCTGTATAGCTGCTTAAAATAAAGATATTCATCTCATGGTTGTGAAAAAGAGGTGCATATTTTTACAAAATACTTAATATGTCTTGATTTGAATAATGACCTTAAATCAGTTCATATATTCCTATGTGTATGTATTTTTAGCACACAATTATAAAATTCCTTTTACTATTAGATACTATTTAGGTTATTTTTATGTATACTAATACTTTGTAATACTGACCTTTCAAATCTTTAGATTTTAAAGAGGCAGTAGACATAAGGACTCTATTATTTAAGCACTGTAGCCTTTGAGGCATCCATAGTACAACAGTGTTATATTCTTTGAGATCAAAAGGCTGGCAGTTCTGGAGTAAGTACATCCCTCGTGGATTAATTATAATGAAATTACTCATTTGAAACACTATACCAGAGCTTTGACAGTATCCAAGCTGCAGTAAAAATTTCATGTGAGCTTTCTTTACACTGGAAGATATGCTGCAGTGGCAAAAGATGTTTTATTTATAGCAACCCTGTCTATACAGGAAAGGGAAGAGCTACTGCTCACATTTTGAGAGCCAGTATTTTCACTGTATCATGTAGTTATCCTTCAGCTACATTACAGCTTTGATGCTTAAAATAGATACACATCATAGGAAGAATAAAAATGCACTTAGCTATTATCTTCATAGCCCTCAACTTTGAAAGATCTCTTGAAATCTGGCATTCCCTTTTTAAATATTATTAGAGACATTTTTAGTTTCAGAAGTGAAAGGGGACACAATATCTGAAAAGGAGAATATCTGGGCTTTCTGAAACATAATCCAGAGAATATTGGCATTCTTGAAGATTCCCAAATCATCCCCAATCTGATCAAGTTGTTGGGAATTGCATCAGATGCAAGTGTACATATAAGCAAGGCTAGTAGATCTGCGGGTTTGCATGGAGACTTCTCGTCTTTATGGCTAGAGTCTGTGTTCCTAATTTCCAATGCAGTAGAAGTCCAGCTTAGCCTGTTTTATATGAAGTTGTTTATGCAACTCAGCAAAAGTTCAAGAGAAAAAAGCAGAGCTTGTCCAAACAAAACACCTACTAGTATAGTCCACGGATTGAGCTGAACGTTTCAAGCAGTTAAGGGGAGCATAGGACTTGAACTGGATAGACCAGAATTAGTATGCTGGAAATAAGAGTTGAAGACGTACCAGAACAAACTACTCCATTTTTCTGCCTTTTGAGTTCTCTTCTCCCACCTTGACTTGATTTGTGGTTTGAAAAGGTTAATTCCTCTGCAGTCTCTTGGACTATACAACTCCCTGGGCTCTTATCCCACTCAACTAAGGATGACTACCACCAAGCTGCAAAGAGGAACCAGGTGACAAGACTATGTAGACAAAGAAGAAAACATTTGAAGAACAGCTGATACATGAGAGCTATGCCATCCTTGACGTGATGTTGTCTTTATTCTCCCCCCTTTTGTTTTTTAAATGAGGGGAGGGTATGTTGTTTCATTCTTTTACCTACCCTAGGTAGGGTCTAGGTTAACTAATCAAGACAGCATCTTGTGACTGAGAGTGGAGCAGAGCAGGGGTCAAAGCAGCCTTGTCATTAGTGCAGATTTGCTAGCTCAGGCAACATGGCTGTGCTGTGCTGTCCCTCCAGCAGTGAGTTCACACCAGAGGTCAGAGGCCATACCAGGCCACTGACACCAGAAAGAGGACCTTCATCATCTTCAAGTCTTCTTTTCTTCTATTTAGCATAATTTTTGTCTTATTTTCCTCAAGGGAAATAACATGACTTTACAACAGGCATGCTGGTTAATCCCAAACTCTCTAAAGGATAGTATTAACTGTTTAAAGTCTCACATGGGACTTCTTCCTTAGAAGAACTCTACACAGCTAAAGGTGAAGATTAGCAAAAATACAAAAAGGAAAAAAATGCTTAATGGGAAGTTGCTTTTTGAAAGGTTGCTGTAGACAGAGCCTCTAGGCCTCGTTTAATGTTAGTACAAAGGTACTTTCTCTCTGGATTCTTTGGATGCATTTATTCTGTCCAGGCTAACACACGACCACCTGAGGTAGATCAGATTTCAGGGCTAGAGATCAGGTAGGGACAGTGAACCCTTTTGTTAACATGAATCACTACATTAAAGTGGGTGAAATACATTCAATTCCCAAATATCTTCTATAGTTTTTGCCCTTCAATTGCTTTCCATGAACTCCATGTAAGCTAAAGTGCCTTTTCTGAGTGCTAGGAGCAACAGATGATTGGAGTGAGACTGTCATAAAGACTGTATCTACTAAGAATGGTATTTCTACTGATGAACTTAAAGGGTATCATAAAGCACATTTTTACAGTTGCAAAGACAAATGTGAGGTGACAACACAATATACAAAGGTGACCCTGCTGCTTAGTGAGAGAGATGGGAATTAAAGGAAGATCCACAGACTTCACAAGACAAGCAGTTTCTGTGCTATATTAACCTGTGCAATACCAGTACTTGCGTTCATATTATAATTAGTGCTGAAGCCTCAGTGCTGTACTGCAGCATCTCTCTCTCTCTCTCTCTCTAATTATAATCTACTTGGTTGTGCTGGAATCTCTGACAATCTCTGTAATTCCGTTGACAAGAATTTAGAGGCTGATGGAGAAAAAGTTTGTGCCAGCAATGTTCAGATTTCTTATACTGTTCATTTAAAAAATGAACTATGATTATAGAAATTTGGAGGTTCCAGCTGAGTGGTGGGTAGGACATTACATTGGATGTTTCTTATGGTTGGAAATGAAAAATGAATTTCACTTTGAGCAGGTTTGAATCTATGTTTATTTTAAATGGTAATGGGACACTTTAGGTAAACTAAATAAGCAGTCCTGAAATTATCGACGAGTTTCCAGAACTACAAGCAAATGTCAACAATGAGTATGAGACAGAAAATATAATTCAGATTATAAAGGATTTCAGGAGAGCTCAATTTCTATAATTCCAGTTTAAATACAAGGAAACTCTAAATTCTTTTCAACCTCAATTATGTCTATCCCATTGATCCTACCTATACTTCTATCAGTTTCAATCCCTAAATCACTTGTCTCCCACCAGCCACTTGTCAGTTAGCCATAAGCAATGGAGAGTTTTCCTTAAGTTTCCTTACATTTGTGAGCATCAACATTGCTATATAAGGTATGTTGTCTGTAACATCAACTTAAACAGCCTGTAGTTTTGACAGAAATCCGAGCAGATTAACTATGACTTATGTAGGAAGAAAAATTCCATATAATCGTGGAGGATTAGTTGAGATAAGCAAACAAATTTGACTTATTTTGAAACCCAAATGAGCATACTCAGCTGTGTCTGTACCTCCATGAAACTGCCATCGTCTTCCTCTTGGAAGTACCAATTATTCTACAGCTTTATTCAATATTTCTATGTGGCTTCTGAGGCAATATTGATGCTTCAGTGAACCATCTACTATTGTTTTACTTCAAAGGAAAGCAATAAAATAATCCCAGACCCCGTGATCTTCTGATAGTCTAGGAACCCTCTGCTGAATAAATGTACTGCCAAACCATTATTAAAGTCTCTTTGAAAAATTGATCTATTGGAAACAGTATTCTGTAGTGGAAGTTCAGCTTAGAATATCATGATCCCTGTGGGAAAACCATCAGTGGGTTTTGCCAACACAAGTTCCTGTCTGGCTTGTTAAATGCCAAAATGACATTTGTTTTCTGGGTAATAAAACTGAAAAAAACCCAGATTTGTTCTCCATAACATGCTTAGGAATCAAATTAAATCATTCTACAGCAACTGTATGATGGTTAACAATTTTGAGGTACAACTTACTAGTTTAGAACAATAGTAACTTGTACACAGTCTTCCTGAGAACAAGCACATTATCCACTTGCTTTATTTAAAGCGGTCCTAAGCTTGTTTTAAAGACAAAAGACACCTAATTTTTCCCAGTGCTATCCACTCCTCCTCCCCCATGCAACAAGACAGATCAGCCTAGGACTTAAACTTTATTTCTATCTGATTTTGATAAGTGGATTCTGAGAGTTATGCAAAGGGAATTTTAAACCATTTCTTCATGGAGAACAGTGTAGAAACATCTCAGAAAGCACTTAGCTGGCACATTCATGGTGGTGTGCTGCAGTATGTGAACGAGGGACTTGTTAAGGTCCAGAAGTAGTAGACTCATTACCACAGAAGTTTGTCTAAGCCTTGCCTGCTATGGTCCTGTGTTAAAAGAAGCTTTAAGTTCTTTACAGCCTGATCCAGTATATGGAATTTCAGACAAGACATTGTTGTAAGAACATTTCTTAGCTTAAAATTAATTTATGCCAATGAAGAATAAGCACAAGAAGTTCCCATTCCAATTGATTGTCCCAGAACTGATTTAATGTATCTCAGTATTGATGGTAAAATTTAATATTGTGATAGTTTGGGGGAAAAGGGCAAGGGAAAATACACACCTGGGAGAGTTAGTGGGAGCTCTGGATTTAGTGTGCATTCAGGGCTTCAAGGAGGAGAATGGAAGCCAATCCCTTTTCTCTCTCCCTCAATTATTAGAATAATTTCTGTTCAGGATTCAATATCCCCCTCTACTTCCTGTGTAGCTATCTCCTTTTTCACATAGCTATCTTCCCTCTCACCCCTTTCAATTAATGTGCAAGAACACCCCTCCAACTCTCTTTCATTTGCTTCCCAATTTGCTGTAAAGGGACAAGGGATAAATTCTGTCTACTGTTTTACTAGAGAGAGGGGGCAAGATAAAAAACAGAAGAGAGGACATTCCTACATATTCCCTTGCTAACAGGGTAAGTAGAAGTCTGCTCAGGTGGTAAGTTAAAGGACAATTAAAGTCAGCTTTCCTACAGGTAAAGAAAATCTCCCATGCCCTCCTGTCTTCTCTGTGCTGCTGGTTTGAAGTTTGGGCACAAATAATAACAGTTTAGGAAGTGACTGATAATGAGACTCATAATTTGATGGATGTTGCTGCACTTTGAGTGAAAGAGAAACAATACCTCAGGACAGCTTGATTCAGCTGCTGCTGCTTTTGACTAACTGGGTCCATGGTGAAGGTGGATGAACACTCGTAGCTAGCTTAGGGCTGGTGCAAACATCTATTTTATGGCTATTGTCGTTCTTGAACATTAAGCGAAATAAATACAGTGACAAATAGCATATTTTTGCTAGAATAATTACATGCCCCCTAGTCTGTATTGTACTGACGACACTGTCAAGGTAAGCACAGCTTCATAAGCACAGCTGTGGAAATAGTACAAAGAATGTAGGTAGAACAAGCATTTTTGCAAAGGATCTGAGTGTAAGGAAACTATCTGTTTAACACTGCTAAGAAGCTTATCTAGCATACTGAAGTCCCCAGTCTCTAACCAGTGTATTTAGCTGTCATATTCAAACATGGAGTTTTTAATCTCTGTTCAGGGCTTTGCAAAGGGAGTTGAATTGCAGTAGAGCCATACTGACACCAGGAGGTTATCAGCATTACTGGTCAAAGATGTTTGACCGTGGAAGTATTAACATGTCTCACAAAAGCTTTTTAAAAGTGCAATCAGTAAACAAAAAAAGGGACAAAGAAGACTTGAAGTGTCCACTTTCATTGCAGAAACACGTTTTTATCTGATGTTCTATTTTCAGGATAGGTATCCTTCTCTCCTCGGGGTTTTAGCTGAAGGCTTTGCAGCTAACCCTGCATTCAATGTAACCATGAGAATGAGGACTACACCTTTCCTTTGATAGTCATAATAAGGTGGGAGGTATTAGCGGAAAAATCTCTGCAAGAATAAATTTGAGGATCCATTCAAACAAAGGAAATGTGCATGTCTGAAATTCTAAGTAATAAAATATTATGAATGGGTGGTTCTCACTTCCAAGACTTTTTTCTCCACTGTTAATTAAGGTGTGCTGCAACTGGCTAACTTCTAGCACACCTGTCAAGCCATTGTTTCTGTTGCTTCCTCTTACAAAAGCAGGAGAGATCAGTTGAAACAATTATGCAGTTGGAGCTCTGCACCACTACAAACCCTGTTTTAGAAATAAAGATGGCACAGCAGATGCCTCTGGTGGTACACACTACCCAAAGTCAGCTACAGAGAAAATACCTGGCATTTGCAGAGGCAACTGGTCAACTATTCAGACCCCTCAAAGACCAAAGCAGCAACTGTCAATCAAGAAAACAAAATTAGAAAATGAAATGTATAAATTTATGAGATGGACAGAAGTCCTTTGGAATTTAGGGGAAAGTCAGCTTTTTACCTGGGGGATCTCTCTTTTGCATACAAAACCCCCCTTAAATATAGGAGTTTATATTTTGGGTTTGAACACAACCAAAACCTCAGGAAATCATCCTGGATTTCTTTGTTTAGAATCATAAGTGTGGGGCTATGATATCTTCTTTAATATCACGTGCATCTAACTCTGTCCTGATCAACGATAATCTGGGCAGTAATTCTGAGTTCTTAAGCAGCAGAGTAGATGGAAATACAAATCTGTTTCAGGTCATGAAGCATCAGCTAACTAGACTTTGCAGGGTAAATCAAAGAATATAAATTAGTATTACAGCTGTTTGTTGTGGGTAGAGGCTACTGGACTTAATGATAAGCCTAAATATTGTTGTGATGCACCAAATTCAACTGTAGGTTGATTAATGTGTCATACGGGGCTTAGAAAATTTTCTCAATGATGACTTGGTTGTGTCTTTGAATACTGGCTTGTAAAAATATGGTACCTTCTTTGGTGTTGCACACTCCAAAGCATTGCTAGGCATTATGACCCTATTTTTTTGGTGGGTAAGTTGAAATTGCTATGTCACCTGGAGTTAAATTAGGAAAGACATCTGAATGTCAAGTAACTTTGTTGGTTGTTGCAGGCAATAAATGTGAACTATTAGTATCTGTCAAAGACATGGGGATACAGAAGGGGCAGACAGTATATGTACTCTGCTTTTATTGAAATGATGGTATGTTTTTGGTGTGGACACTTGCACTGAAGTGCAGACTCTGTGCAATTATATAGCCCTAATTCCAGCATAGTATTATTTCGGAGCATTTGTGCTTCGTAACAATTTTCTCCTGGGATTTAATTGCCACCAATAGCCCGAAACCTTCCACAGGACTGCCACTAGGTGGTGAAGTCGGCTAACAGTTTGCAAGTTAAGTGCCCTTTCCTGCGTGGGGAGTGGATTCCTCCTCCGAAGGCTGAGTGACACTGGCTGGCTCAGCGGGGAAGGGAACCCGCAGACCTGGGGCTGGTTCTCCCCGAAAGAGTAAGTCCAGTCTGCATGGGAAGCCAACATGAGCCTGCTGCTTGAATGGGCTTAAGCTGTACAAAATGAAACTTCAGCTTCCAGTTATTTCTTCTGCACTTTTTCTCTGATTATTTGAGAGACTCTAAACTCATTGCATGAAATTAATCATAATTTAGATTCTAGTAGGAAAGTGAAAAGGAGTTTTGAAGTAAGAGTACTTCTCTCTCTCACTGAAATCTCTCTTACATTTAAAATCTGTACTGTAAGATTCCTGTCCACAATTTCTCTCATTAAAAAAAAAAATACAAATAAACAAATAGAAGAGCTGGTTAATTCCACACACAAAACTAAATGCTAGCTGCTTTTTCTAAACTGTCCAAACTTTTTAATTTTTAGAGACAACTAAACTTTTAATTAGTCCCCCTATCCCCACCCTACCACCCCCAAATTACTCCCTCTTCCGTACCGCTGTATTTGTCAAAAAGTGGTAACAAAAAATATGTGGAAAAGAGAAAAATTTTGAATTTTATGTGTTTGGGGGGAGTGCAACGCAGGAAAGGTGAATGTAGGTGGAGAGGCTTAAGTGTCAGTGTTGTGTAGAAACATTTCCATCCTTCAGCATTGTTAAGTTAACAGTTGGACTCAATGATCTTAAGGGTCTTTTCCAACCTAAATGAGTCCATGAAAATCCCACTGTGCTTTAGACACTACCTTTCCATTTCAAGTTTCCCAAGTGTTTAACAAAAAAACTATTTATTTTCATTTTTAATCATAACTAGAATGAGTACGCAAACTACAAACTACTTTTTGATAGAACAAGCTTTGGGAAAACATAGCAGTGTTTAACATGAAAAAAAGTGAGACTTAAGCTTCAGATTCGGTTTTAGGAGAGCTAGAATTTTCTAAATATTGGCTAATTGCAGAAATATTTGCATGACTGGGTGAGCAGTGGCACAAAATAGAAAAAGCAGATATTTTTACTGCCTAAAAGATTAATCTTATAAAGTATGATAGGCTTGCAAGGGAAGCAACAATATTTTGAGAATAAACTGTATTTAAATATTTCCTTCTAGGTTATAGTTCATTGCACTTATTTGATAAACTCACAGGACAAAATCCTAATTGTAAACTTTAATTTCCCCTCCTGTATTTTGTGATACTTCATTCACACCATTATATATATATATATATATATATATATATATGTATAGTGCCTTTTCCCCTCTCAAATGAAAAAACTAAAACTTGTTTTCAAAACTAAACCCAGTTCTGCCAGAGGACAGTAGAGTGGCATCTAATATGCAAAGTCCTGTGAGAATTTGGGGGGAGAAATATGTGCTGTCTTTTTTGTTTATTTGTTCCATTTGTATTTTATAAATCTGAAAAGTGAAATAAAAAGAAAAAAACCTTGATGGATTTTTAAGTTTTTACTTGGCACAAAAATATGTTGTCAATAAACAAGGATTTACATAGAAAAATACAGTAACTTTCAAATTCATCAAACAATATATTCTCTGTGTATATATAAAAATAACTGAAAAGAACCCAAAAAATCAGAGAAAGAGGCAAGGCCAAATTTGAAACATGTAAACTATTGGGAGAGAAGGAAAACATGAGCTGGGAAAAGCAGAGGTGAGTGATCTATAAGAAGAAAAAAATGAACTATGGTAGATCTCATATTACATATGCATGTTAACCCATGCTTCTGCTGAATTATATTTTTTTTATTTATCTTTTTTATTTTTACGGTTGTTTTCTATCAAAAACACAGAGACCGAAATAGGTTCCACTGCTGCTGCTGTTAGCTTGTAGAAGAAATGCAGCAAAGCTTTTCTGGTCCCGCCACTGTGGCAGACAGGATGGCTGTCAAACTTTGTTATACAGAAAGCTGCCTAGCCCTGGCTGAATTTCAGCCAAAGTGATTTTTACATTTGAGATAAGCTGTGGGTAAACATCAGGCAAAATACCACAGCCTTTCCATGTGTCAGGCATCTCCTCTGAAAAGCAACCTTCCCAGCTACTACTACTTATCTGGACATAGCCAAGTTACACAGTCTTAAACCTGTGTGACACTTGTGTGTTGTCGTGAAAAGGCGTTCATATACCTAAGAGATGAAGAATGTATTAGACTCTGTACATTTTGTAATTATTAAAGCAATTATTCTCAAGTGCTAAATCCTGTTGCATATAACTCTCAGGAAAACTTTAAAATGTTGATGGCAGGTTGGAAATGGAATGCTTGACTCACAGTTCTGTGCTTAAAACAAATGAGCAAACAAAAAAGCCCCCGCAGTTTCCCAACCCATGTTGATAAATTGTTCTAAAGAGCAGACAATGTAGAGAATGCTACAGTAGGTTTTTAGGTTTTGGTCGGGAAGGGGGCAATAGTTACATCTATTGTACTTCTTAAGCCTATTTTTTGTCTTAAATGACTTAAACGTTTTGTTTTGTAGTTTTCTTAGGTCTAAATGAAGGAAACATCCTTTTGCCTGTCTTCCTTCGTGTCAGCTGAGGTATATATGCAGGATTTACATCTCCAGCGTTACTGGGGATCATGCCCTTGCTCTCATGAACACTTGCAGCCACAGGGTGGAGAACTTGTCTAACAAACTATCTCATTATGACCGAGTGAAAATCAATCCAACTCTACTTTGCTGGCTGGGCAAATTTGTCTAATACAGGTCATATATTAGGCTTTTCTTTTTCAGTGGTCAACGTGGTTCAATTTCCAGCTAGGACATAATTTGCACAATAACCTGAAGCTGAAATTAATACTAAGAAACAAGCTGTACTGGGCTTCAGAAAAATCCATTAAGCTGTCTGCATTAGAGGAAGAAGCTGACCAATGGAGTTGAAGCACATTTGTTATGCTGTAAGGAGAAAGTTTCAGACAAATATCACAGGAACCAGGATGACACTCCAATAAGGTAACTTTAGGTTTAATCTTAACTGCAAATAAGAATATTATTATGATGATTTATTTGTAGTACTAAAGGACTCAAATGAGATCAGAGCTCCACTGTGCTAAACACTGTGCACTTGTACCCAGGAGAAGACTGTACCTTCCCAGCAGAGCTTATTTTTCAGGTAGATAAAAGTAAGAATTGTCTGGAAGACCAAAGAACAAAGCAGAGTGGTCCAAAATCACAGAGTTGGTCATTGACAAATCTAACAACAGAATCCAGGTTTCTAATATTTGGTCTTGTCTTCTTGTTACATCACAGCTTCCATGATATTATGACTTAAATGTATCATTTTGTTAAATGCTATTTCAAAACTGAGCTGGCACATCAGAGTTTGGGGCCATACTAAGTAAAGATTTTGAATGGTGACAAAATAGTTCGGGGGGGGGTAGATTTTTTTTTCTTTTTCTGGAGAAAGACAAAGGTTTAGCTAAAACAGAAAGCAAATTTCCCGCTCCCATCCTTTCAAAACCAAGGGGAATATACAATGCTATCCAGAGGAAAATTTGTTACTGCTAGTGAGCTATAAAACAGAAGTCAGCTCTACCCAGGAAAAAGAAAATGCTTTTCTTTCATGAAATCAAACTGCTTTTCCTGTGTGTATTCTGCAAAAAGGTTAAATTTCAAGGGAAATGTTTTCATCAGGTTATTGAGTGGAGTGATATGATATCTGATACAATGCAGAGACTTCTGTGAAACAGGGCAGATCCCTGGGGTTCTAGTGGACCCTGCTAATAACTAGATAACTTGTAAATTATTACTTTTACTTTTTAAATATGGGTGACACGATAGCTCTCTGGATGTTACTTATAACGATCTTCTTTATATCGAGTCAGAATATTTCTATCACAAAAATCTTTGTCACAAAAAATGTCATATCATTGAAGAGACTAAATTATTAATACAGGATGTTCTTATTTATATACTTATCTGATTTAGAAAGATGGAAGTTATTCTGGGATAGATTGCATCAACTTTACTCCTGTTAAACAGTAACTTCTGCTGCAGACCATATCAGTGGTAGACAAGAGCAAAGTACTATGGAAAAAATTATGAACCTGGCAATATCAGTGGCAAAAAACTTTGAATGGAGTTTGAAGAGCTGCAAATTCCACCATTCATTATAGACAATATGAACTGGCTTTCTGTGGGTCCCTATGCCATATGTCTTGGCTTCCTTATACAAGAGTATGCTTTAAAAAAAGCATTACCCAATTAACCATTTACTTGCTAGCCATCTAGCTGGACAAGGATCCTATTGGTAATGATTATTCAAACAACAAGTTTGTGTAAGTAGCAAATTGGCTGAATATTCAAACTATTTTTGTGTCTGAAGAAACCAATAAAAATTCATTATTGGTTCAGATCAAATAAAAGTTTCTCTGTTCTTCCTCATTCAAATCAGAAACTAAATTATTTCAGGTTGTGCTAACCATGATATTTGTTTTAGGATATCCAAAGAGAAACGCATAATTACAGACATGCTGTATTACTGGTGGAGCTAGTGTTGCCCTTTTACCTAATAGTCCAGGGAGATTCAAATAATTTTCCCAGAAGCTGGTAATCAAATTCCTCCTTTTTCTGAGAGAAGTAGATATCCTGTATGTCACGCTGTAGTTGCTGATTTTATATGGCATTCTCTCATATGAGAGGTGTTGAAGTTCCTATATCAATATTTAAATATTCATTGACCCTAGAATAAAAACCCATATATTTTCAGTGCCCAGTGGCCAGAATACCCATCTGAGCCTTAGGAAAGCTGTGCTGCATTCACTGCTCTGTGAAGTGGAACAGTTCAGGAAAACTCCTGATATGGCATTTAGAGCTCTGTCCTGCGCCAAGTGGATTTAAATTTGGAGTTTCCCCAAGAAACTGGGGTTTGCTGAAAGCAGTCAATAGATGAGGGCTGCCTTGCAGAAGCAAGATAGAGATAAGTCTCTTCCCACTGTCATCCTGATATATCCCGTAGGAGTTTAAGGTATGCAGTTACACAGAGGTCCCATCTGCTAAAAGACAGAAAGAGCAGTCATAAACTTTCATTATAGGACAATAAAAGAGAATAGGTCTGGATTCAGCCATAGGTGTGTGACTAAGACCTGTGAGTTATAGTATTCTACCACATCCTTTTAACAGTACTTCACTAACAGAACAAAAGTTGATTTTCCCAGGTTCTCCTTGCTGGACTGAAGTTAGCATGCCCTGCCTGTCATGCATAGCCATGTTTTAATGCAGTTCCTTTGGTTTCGTCCACTTTGGAGGGAGGACACTGGAGCTTAGGAGGTCATCTGTACGTGTCAGTTTGTTCTGCATACTGCAAATCATAAAACACATCCATACAAGAGCATAGACATTATCCAAAGCACAGAGTTTTAAACTCTACATTTAGGTAGCTATTTTCTGGATGCACAGGGATGTTTGTTTTAAGTTTCCTGACATAAAATAGTAAAGGAGTGAGGGGGAGGGCTTTTACTTTTGATCCCCTGAAAGGAATTTTGGAGGAATTTACCTTTTCCTGTTGACTATGAGGAAGAGTATCAAGCTTAGTGTTCAAAGCTGGACAGTAAGGAGGCTGCACCTGACTTAGGTGCTGAAACAAAGTTAATGACAAGATGCCTATGGCCCTTTTGAAATCCATGTATTTGTTATTAGCTCCACCGGGGACAGTTTCTCTCTAGCTTGTACATTGGGCTGTGCAGAAGAAAGAAATGTAATCAACTTCTGGCTTTCTGTGCATGTTCAAATACACTCCCCCTTTCCCTCCCCGACGTATAGTTGTCATAGTGTAAACATTCTGCTAAATATTTCCTCCACCTGCTTCACAGAATTAAAGAATCATCTCTTAACAGGAAAAATAAATGTACCAAATGTCACAATGCCTCAGGGGGATCGAAAATGATAAAACAAATGTTGTAACATTCTATTTTTGATCCAAAGGTAAACAAATGAAATGATGTGTGTACATGTATATACACATAGATTCACTCTATTGGTCATGCAATCCATCACTGGGGCTATTGGTTAAGGGATAAATTACAGTTCCAACATATTTTCCAAACATTTAAACCTTTCTCATAAAATTATTTTGGGCTGAAAAATGTCTCCTGCTCATACTCAAGCCAGGTCTCGGAAGTGAATTTTCTTGTAAGGTTTCATAAAAAAATATGTTCAGGGGTTTTATTTTCACATAATAACTTTGAAATACATTAGTTGACATTTTCCAGATGCACTTTTGTGCTCAGCAGCTCAAAAGAAGCCTTATTCAGGAGATGGACTAGATGGCAAAAAATGAAGAAAAAAATTTTACCTTTAACCCTTCTGTTTGCTATCTGAGAAAAGTAGTCATTTGGTTCTGATAGAAACACTCCCACTTTATGAGGCATAAATCTGCTAGTTTTTATTGTCTCCTCCTAATAGGGCTAAATTCTGCAAGAAAGTGTAGATCAGTACTTTCTAGTGAAGTTAAATATGTACTTTTCTTTGTAGGAAATTAGGTCTAGATTTTGCCTTTAACTGGTGCAATCCATGGGAGGTGGTTCAAAGACGAAAAAGGATAGAAATGCCTCCACTGTTTTCCCTTCAGAGCTTCCAGGAAGTGATCTTCTGAATTAGAGATGAAACAGGAGGCTTGCAGAGAGCTCAGGCTCCAGATCACGTGTGTGGAAGTCTAAGGAATTCAGATTGATATTTAGAGATTTAGTAATCTCCTGGAGGCCAAAAAGTGAGGGTTAGTTCTTAGGACTCCCCAGAACCATGTGCATAAAATATATTTATTACTACACTTCGTCATAGTCAACCTTCTCATTTATTAGGTACGTATGTTGCTTTGTAATATTATGCTGTTAGCTGTTTAGAGAGAAGCCTGTGTATGTTCTTACTGCTTCCTCAGTGCCTACTTTTGTGTCCAGGCTGTGCGCTATTAGCTAGTCCTGGGATAGAAATAAATAACCCATTACCAACTCTGTGTGGACATCTCAAGCTAATCACAGCATGAAAGAACTGACCAATCATTTGACTTGGAGGCTTCAGTTCAGTTCTAGCTCCACTGTGATTTTCTCAGGCGGCTTAGGATATACTTGAATTAGCTTTACAAGAGTTTATGCAAGCCCTTGAAGCATCTTGTGTCCTTCCTTCTCCTAAGGGCATATTGACCTGCAGCAACACTGCTGCTCATGGTACCGATGTGAGAGAAAAAGCTAGCTCAGGCAATTCTATGCCTCACTGCAGTCTGCATCCTAGACAGGTATTGCCTGCTGCTAAAATAAAGGTAAGAAGAACAGCAGAGGTTTTGTGAGGATAAATATATGAATGATTATGAGATCCACGGTTATGCTGAGCCATAAGCCTGCCTAGACAGAATAGAAGGAGATGCAGTCCTGCAGAACGGCAGTGTACAATATTGTTGATGCAGTGGCCTTCCCTTTTGATGCTGCTTCTGGCTAACAGCATTTAAGCTGCTGACGTTTGAATCAATAACTAGTTATCCCTTTTCAGAATGGAGACCATTCGATAATGGAAATGACAATGAAAGCTAAGGTGGACTCATCTGGCAAAATGAAAGCATTTTTGTCGGTGGCATTAGCAGAGATTTCAGAACTCTTTCCTCAGTCTTCAAAGAAGTTTCTGCTCCTGTTCTCAAAAGGCAGCTAGTCTTTTCCTGGGTGTTCTGCTTATATGCTGGCAGGACTTTTTAGCTGTTGGGTTTGATTATCTTATCTGTTCAGAGCACTTTATCAATATGTCTGATTTGCATGAAGAAGGTAAATAAATTAAAATGTCCTAACACGTAGACTTCTCTACCAAAGAGCATGTCCCTGATGCCATACACTGGACTCTGACACGTAATGATTTCGAATCTGTTTGCTTTAGAATGAAAGTAAGAAAGGTTAAAAATAGCCACTGGATTAAAAAGCGTCTAGTCAAAAGATGATGTACCCCCAGCATCATCTAGTAAGCTCCCACTGAAATCAATGGAAGACTCCCTCTGGCTTCATGGAACTTGTACAGAGTGCATATGGATCACATAGTCATTCCTGTATTTACAGTTTGAGTTAAAGCTAGGGCCATAGTAATTTCCAGAAGGGCAGGAAGGGACAGTTGATACTGCAAACAAGAGTGCAAATATCTGTTGCAACTGAAGGCCTGTTATCGAAGCCAGTTAGAAAGGGAAGCAGAACAATGTAATGAAGTAAATGAAGATTTCATTGTGAACTTCAGTGGATACAGTATCAGGCTGCAGAAGCAGTTAAAGTACTTTTTCTGGGTATTGTTGGAACAGCCTTGTGGGAACATATTTAGCTAACAGTCACAAGAGCATTCCAGATGCCTTTAGAAGGCCTTGAACAGAATAAACAAGAAGACAAAAAAAAGAAAGATATCAATTAGAAGAACACAGGTATGCATTCCACGATAAAGGGAACTTGGCACAAAGAACCTCAATTCGGCAGTTTATCTTGACCAATTAGATTGAGACAAGTCTCGCATGTTTTAGTTGATATAGCCAATTATGTCCTATGTTTATGTGCGTGTACAGAGTTAGTATAACCAATTATATCTTATGTTTGTGCGCGTGGACACTATATGCTTGCATGCAGCAACCAATCAGAGCTTTTAAGGAACTTAGAGAATAGTATAAGAATAATCAGCTATGACTAATAAACTGGTGACTTTGATCATCATATTGATGTCCTGTCGTCCGTCCCCGCATGGAAGTTCTCTACACAGCATCAGATTTTTAATACACAATGCTAAAGAGGACGGAAAAACTTAAGTATCTTGACGTTTTAGGATGCATTACTACATGCATTTCAGCCTCTTCTTCACAGGTTTGTCTCATTTTTCCAAAGCTTTAAATAGCTAAAAAAATGGCTTTCCTATGTTGCCCTGATATTCTATTATATTCTGTTCTTTCTTTCTGGCATGTATGATATAGTGTAATGACATCACATCCATTAAATCTGTCTCTCTTGCTTTCAGAAACTTGTTTAAGGTTAACTGAGGCACAGGGGTTCTATTTCATGTATTTGATGCTATTTAAACTGCAGAGCTGTAATTCATAATGCCTTTAAAACAATGAAAGAATAACCAATAAATGGGTCACTGAAGTTGATACAAGGCTTCTGCACTAACAATACTCTATATGTTATATATGATTGAAGCACTTTTCATTTCCTGAACTCTTCATATTGCCAGGGAATACAATCCATACTTTGTTCTCCTAACATAACTTTGCTGTTTTAATAAAGGTGGCTGATTTGGCAATAAGTAAATTAAATATAATATTAATACCCATGTTAACTACCTGAGAAATGACACCTATAGTACTTCTTATCATTAATCTTTTTTTAAGCAGATGATGAACTAGGGTGAACATTACATATATATGTATATATCTACATACATATATATATGTAGATATATATACATACATACATGCACACATATATACACATAATCCCAAGAAATATAACAATAAGAAGCCTGATTAAGTGTAATGCTGTCATAAAGCTACTGCATATAATTCATTACATTTCTCCATATCTCCATTTATGGATGTAAAATGGACTAGCCAAAACTTGAAAATTACAACATTGTCCAGCTGAAAGTTCCACAGAGAACAAGCCAGCTCTTAAATAACATATTTTAAAATAGGTTATTATGCATACTAAAACTAATTTGAAAATGTCAATTGGAGATCCTATCATTTATGAGCTTCAGACAGGTAATTATACTGTGTAAGCCTTGAGACAGAGATGGTTCCTTTCCAAGCTGTTGTCTAGGATTTGTTGTACTCAAGTATTAGACATGATACTCCCTCAGCCCAAAGCCAGATATGTTCCAGATATGATTACTTTTTCTCTTGCATGCAAGAAAAAGAGGCTGTCCTTGAATCCTGGGGTAGTAACTGTTGACATATGGAGATGCTATGGTCTTACCTTTGGCAGCAAAACTTGCTCATGGTCCCACAGTCTAGGTGAAATGCACCCAAAATGTTAAGATGTTCCAACGTACAATAGCTGAAAGCGTCCATGATGGACCAACACAACAAGGCATAATGCTTACATAGCCGATAGCTATGTTATAAAAACCCAAGAACAGGTTAAATAGTGCCCTCCTATGCAGTCACACTACAGCCATAGTTACCTTTCCTCTTACTCCAGCCTATCACATCCCAATCAACACTAGATGCCAAGCCTTTAGAAAAAGGAGCCTGCAAGTAACTTGTGTGTGTTGATATGTAGCGTTTGGCTAGGGCTGATTTAAGAATCATTGGAAAGCCTAAACTATGAGCTATGTTTAATCTGTCTGTAATATGACAAGAGAAACAATTGGCCCACTGCGAAAGCTCGTGTGTGTATATGTGTGTGTATTTGCATGTCATGACTGGAAAGAAGAAACTGATTTGTCACTCTAGAGTATCCTCTCTGCCTTAGGAAGATCTTTCTTGCAGTGGCAGTGATAGACTCCGTCCCTGGAGGTTTTCATGACCTGCTTGGATAAAACCCTCAAGCAACCTTTTCTGAACTCATAGCTGAGCCTGCTTTGAGCAGGAGGTTGGATAAGAGACATCCTGAGCTCTCCCTCTTCCAACAACCTTAGTTCTGTGATCCTGAAGCTAGAGCTGGATACCTACAGAGTGTCACCAGAAATTGCTGTGCTGTACTGGAGAATGTATTTGTTTCTTTGTAGTGTTGCTTTTTTGTTTTGTTGGGGCTTTGGGGGGGAGTGTTATTTGTTTGTTTTAATTTTTTTGCTCTTTTTTTTTCTCCAGAGACTAGCAAGAAAGTAGATTTCTACAAAATTTTTACGTGATAACTTTTAGTTTCATCTGACTTTTAATCACAATTACAGAATCATTAATTTAAAATTCTTCTCTTACTGAAAAGTAGCTCTAAAAAATATTTATTTAATAAAGATCCATTAATGTCCTGCCTTTTTTTCTTCATGTTTTAACCCTGATTTTATGTTTCTTCTTTTTCTCTCCATTTTCCTGGTTAAATAAAAATAATAGCCTTCACACTGGGAATAAAACTGAAATAAAAAATAATTTCTATTTAAAAAGCTTTTCAAATCCTCCAAATTCCTAGGAAAAACATAATTTAATGAAAAATATACAAGTTATTGTTGTGGTTTTTTGTTCCCAGCCAGCTTTTTTCTTCAGAAATGGGCATGAATCATGGTAAGTTTTTTAATAGTAGTAATCAGAAGGCTTTGCAACTGAAACCAGTCAAATTATGGCTTCTAAATGTAGACTTTTTTTGTTAAATGTTTAGTATAGCCATTCCGGGAAACATAATGTTGTTTTATGCTAACTAGCACAGATTGAAAGTATTTTTCAGTCTCGATGTTGAGTTGTCTAAGAACCTTTGTTGATATTGTATCCTATTTATGCAAGAAAATGAACTTCATTTTAAAGCTAGTATCTTTGAAATAGAGGATAATTTGCACTGCATGGATTCTGTCTGCAGTATCAGCTAAGTTTGCAAAGAAAACTAGTGGTAAAAACAGTAATGTTCAAACAGCCATATCTCTATTCTATACTGACATAGCTCTATGGATTAGAGGTATAACAATTTACCTAAACGTTATAGCAGTGTAAGTCTTAATAACTCTTAGCGGAATTATATCTGTTAAGTCTCTAAATCAGGTGACCATTTTTTTTTTTTTTTTTCAGAAGTATCACATATGTCATTGGGGACTGCTTGCTGCCTTTCCATTTCTGTTAAAAATTAGGACACAAGCATCACATTCAAGAAGTTGATCCTAAAATTCTATTAAAAAATCTTTCTCTAGGCCAGTTCCAGAGAGATTGAGTTCCTTCCCATCCTAGTGAATGGGATTTGACCTGTGATTCTTGAAACAGACCGTAGTCTGAAGACAAGCTTATGAAGGGATTGGCTGATGCAGTGTGAAATTGTGTGTGTTTGAATGATACATCACTTTTCTCAAGGAACACAAAATCTACCAAGCTGGGAATAGCTATGTGATATATAATTGTGTGCTTTTGTGCTTTGGGGTACAATGTACATGTGTCGATACCAGGTTCACATCTGTCCATCTATATTGACAATGTCATATAACTTTGCCCCATGACTTAAAGGCAGAGTTTGTGATTGGAAGAATAGAATCTAAGAGAAATTCTTGTACTACATCACTAACTATTTTCATGATTTTACAGAAGGGTTTTACTGTTTTCACAGAACTTTCTTGCCCATAGTACTAGAGTATTGCACAATAGAGAGTGCTCGTTCTTGCATTTTTCACACATTCGCAATGGATTTAACTACAGTAGTATATTAAATAGAGATGGGATACAGGGTTAGTCAATGGCATCCAATTGCCCAGAAAGTTTAACTATTATTAGCATGCTCCTTGGCACAGTTTTCAACTGGATCATCTAATATTTTCCAAAACAATTGTCAAGCATGGTTTGGAAGATAGTTTGGACCAAGGACTGTTCCCAGTAAATAGTTTGGACTGTAGCTGTGGGAAAGAAGAGAGTTTTGCTCTATTTTTTTATTAGCCAGTAGGTTCTGTGCCTTAAGTAATTTGTTGCAAGTTTATGGATGAATAAAAATATAAACGCAAATCTTCTAAGTTGTTGACAAATGTCCAAGCTGTTGGGCCATCCTTTCTTTTGCTTGTGGTGGCTCCACACAGGGGGTTTTCTCTGTTTTTACAGGCCTAAATCTACAATCATTTACTCCTGAAATTAGTCATTAAGTCTCTGAATAATCATCTCTTCATCAATGCGTATGTAAGGTTCTGTCTGAACAGCACTTACAGAATTTAATGAATAGACTGCAAAGTCCTTGGGACACAGTTTTTTTCTGATTTTTATGTTTTCACTTTATCGGGTTGATTTCCTCACAATTTCAGCTAGTCCCCGAGAATACAGGTGCTCTGTAAGCCTGAAAATACATTCCTCACTATTCACTCTTACTCTTGAGTATTTCCGATGCAACCAGATTGAAATGTGCCTCTCATATTCTGAGTGGCCTGGCTTCCTAACATTTTTTAAAGGGTCATTCACTTCAGTGAGAGTTTGCAACTGAATGAAAAATTCACTATGTTTGATTTTTTCATTCTCACATGCAAAAAGGAGAGTGATATACAAAATTATCTCCTTCTTAGAACTTAAAAATTACCATGCCAAGATTGAATTACAGGCATGATGAAGAGATGCATCTTATCCATATGAAACATATACATGCTAGTTGATATTAGTATGCTGATATTAAGCCAGGAAGATTTTCAGAAGTCCTCAGTATCTAGATCTGGATGCATTTCAAGACATGGTTATCTCTGGTCTAGCGCTGTAATGAAGTAAACCAGATTTCCAAAACTTTTAAGAGTCAATATCTCCCCCTCTTAATGGGAACAGGTGGATGAACACGTTTGGAAATCTAGTCCACTGCTGTACTGGAAGGAGACTGGAAGATCAGATGTTTTCAAACACATATATTTATTAGTACCCTGGAATTGCACAAAGCTGTCTCATTATTTGTGTATATTTCAAACATCTGTGCTGCAGAAAGATTGTGGTGCTCCCAAAAGGCCAGGTATTACTTCCAAAACTAGAGGTGAAAAACAGTGGTTCTGTTAGCTGTCATTGGTGGTCTCGTTTGCCACCAATTACTATTTAACTTCATAAATCTTTAGGGATTTTACGAGTAAAGCTCATGCAGCTTTGAAACTGTGGGGTTTTTTTTAAATCTGATTATTCACAGCTTGCTAATTTGTAATTGGACTTTTACAACCCAAAAACCTCCAGATTTCAGAAAAACTAATTTATTTTTTCTTGGTTTAATTGTGGTATTCACACTCAAAACTGTGGAGTGAGATTGCTTCTAGTGCATTGTATGCAGTGTTCTGGAACTAATAAAATATATTATTGATTGCTTAATGAAAAGCACCACGTTCATACAATTTACTGTGGCTGAGGATGGATACAACAGCTACTTCTTATTCTGTTTAGAGGATCACCTGCCATTTTACTTGGGTGTGTTGCTGCATATCAAGTGTGCTTTTAAATTAAGTTATGGTTGCCTACAGGGCACTATGTTGGGTGGCTCCATTAAGGTACCCTTATACTTTTCCTTCCATGCAGTGCTACCCGTTGCTTTTAATTTAGCTTAAGATCATCAGAATTAATTATGATAGAGTGTATTAAAAGTTGAAATAGCAAATCAAAGAGTTTTATTAAGTGCCCTTTAGATTTTCTTATGTGTTTAGTAGTTTTAGCTTTTTATATGCTCATTGTTGTCTGATTCGTTGTGATTACTATGAGATGGATGGGTAAAGTAGAACAGAAATGTCTGACTATGGTAGGAATAACTACAACTCTCTTAGTTCCTACCTGGGCTTGATATCCCTACCAGGGGAAATAAATGCACAACTGTTCCAGCAGTGGTGGTGGCAACTCATACGTGTAGTTGCCCTTTCCCTGTTGAGCTGTCTGGCCTGTCCACCTTGGCAGCAAAGCAGTGGCTGTGGATCAGGCATATGAAAATGCTGTTGGTCCTCCTCCATCATCCCAATGGCAAAAATTCCAGGGCATTAGTGGCACGTCCCAACAACCGTCACTGCACTGTGATGAGTCTTGTAGTGGGTAATGAGCTCCCACACTACCTGCCAGACATAACACTGCATGCCCACTGCACCGAGTGGTTGGGGCAGGATTTATTGGGATTTTTCAGTTCACAATTGGTAGGGGCTGGTGGAGACCTATCCAGTGGTCCCCTTGGGTGGGCCTGCTTCTGTACTGTGTTGGTTGCTGTTCCAGGGCACAGACCCTGTGAGGTCCCCTGGGCGTAAACTCCTGCTGGGATCCTAATCTATTTGGTGCCCAGACTGTTAATTCTGTGGTTCTAGTCCACAACATATAAACCTTTAGCCTCCTACTAAAGCAGAGCAAACTTCTTCACAGAGATGCTTGAGCTTGCTCAGTCCTTTGCATCTGCTGCACCTCAGTCTGTCTTACCACCTGGCTGCTCAGGCTGAAGGGACTCAAGGTGGTGGGATGCATCTGCAACTGGAGAATAAGATCCGGCATTCAACAGTGATATTGGATGTACAAAGCTCCACACATAAGGGATTGTAACATCCATCACAGATTCCAAACCTAATGACTTCGTCATCAATACAGTCTCAGGCAGATGGGCCATCTACCAAACTCAACTTGGAAAAGGACACATGTGGTTCAGCAAATAACTATCATGTATCCATCTTTCTCATGTTGCAAAGTCATAGATTTTTAAGCCAAAAGACATTATTACCACCTATAACCACCTTCAACCTTAACCTGTCTACCCCATTACATTACATTAACTCAGATAATACATTCAGTATACATACTATACCCACTGATATGTAGACAAGCGTACCCCTCTTAACCATACTCTACTTTCAGAGGATTAACAGTTTAATGACTAACAGAATAACCACCATACCTATTCTAGAACCATTCCATCGATATACCATACATAACAACCCCTGCAAAACAGGACAGTGCTCAAACACATACCCTGAATGGACTCACGTTAAATCAGCTCCTCATTTATAGACGTACCCACAGTCAACATACCAGGGTACCTATTAGTTGTACTTCTCATGTGAAATCAGCAACCTGCCACATGTAAGACCCCACATGTGCTAGCTTCAGGACCATTCTTTCCCCCTACACCCCTCGCACTACTTGCACTTTTGCGCCTCTGGTTCCTATGTCAGGGCCAGCATACTACAAATCAAAGAATGTCATCCATTAATTTCTTTAACAAACCACAATTTTTTGGGGGTAAAAGGTGATGACAAAAAAAAAGTCTTACATAAATGATGCAATGCTGGGTAATTGTAATATTCCCTGTTGTTCCAAAAGTTAGTTCTCCTCTCTGTTTCAAATCCTCCCTTTGCTTCTAGTACAATTTTGTTTAGATTCACTTTGGATCTTGTCATACCTTTTCCTGCCAGATTAAACTCCTACTTACTGTCAGAAATATTTTTTTCCATGTAACCAATGTGCAAGTTATCTCCAGGTTATTTGACAGATCAACCAAATAGGCTGTGCTTTTTCCATCTCTCACAGTGAGGAATGTTTTGAAGACTGCATCATTGCATCTTTCCAGAATCGCTTCCAATTCCTTGATATCCTTTTAGAATTACAGATATTAATTCTGGACACAGAATTACAGTAATGGTGCCATTAATGCTGCCTTACTTTTATCACGTTCCCTTGCTTGCAAATCAATTAAGGATCGTGTTGGCTCACTGAAAGAAATCAGGTTCAGCTGGTCATCTACCATTATAGTAATTTGTTATCAATCTTGAGACAGAATCATTGCTCTCAACAACAGCTTTTCTCATCTTACAAATATTCCTTGTTTCTAGATAGAAGACCTTGCCCTTGGCTGCATTAAAACCTACGTTTGGATCTGAACTGACCTCTCCAGGCAATCCAAGTCACTCTCTACAGCTGACCTGTTCTCTGTAATATTTACCATTCCACCAATAGGTCACACCCAGTCCTCTGATTAATTGAAAGTAAAAGGAAATAGATTTTTTTCTATATAAATTAGTTTAATGCATGAGGCCATGACCCAAAGCCCATTAGACTCACTGGAAGAATTGCTATTGAATTCGGGGAGCTTTAGATCGGGTACTGAGTCAGTTGCAGTTCTGCTATTTTAGAAATTGTCCTGACTCCAGGACTGAGCAGAATACATTATAGGCTTTCCTGACAGCTACAGAATTAATTTTGCTTAGTTTGGTCTACTTTTTTTTTTTTTTTTTTTTTCTCCAGCAAAGAACAGCTGAACTATCTAGGCAGCATGGGGTCAAAAGCTGGCTTCAGAGCCCACACTGGAATTAAAATTAATTTTCAGTAGCTTAACAAGCTAATAGTCCATGCATCCAGTTTCTGGAAGCATCCATATGCATGGTCTTAATATAGTCTGTATTTTCTTAAAGAGTAAATCTCTTTGTTCAATTATTTTTCCTTAATGACATTAGTGAAAAGCTTGATTTGATAATCCTGAGTCAAAATTCATACAGGTTGTAAATTTTGTGGAAAACAACAATATTTCAATTTTCATTCAAATGTGGGATGTATTTTCTAAAACACTGAATAATCTTCTCACATGTTTTATAATCTTAAAACACTGAATAATGCAAGTTGTCCTTGTTTCAAGTAACTCTAGGAATATAATTAATAATCCTTAATAGAGGGAAAGTCTTTTGATACAGAAAAGAATAAATATTTTCATTCAGCTAAAGTTTCCTGAACCTCAGTTTCCAATAGGAAGTGGAATGTATTTCATTTGAATCTGTCTTGCCTATATGAGTTACAAACTAATTTTTTCAATGACTGTTGCTTAGTGTTTTTATGGGTAGCATCTAATGTAGTAGAGTCCCTGATCTCAGTTTAGATTAAGGCACCAGTATAATAACTAATAATAATTTTTCAATTGAAAATAAGCTGTTACAGAAATAAAAAGGGGTTACTTTAAGGTGAATATTCTTCAGCATTGCCTTGAAGCCATCTTCAAGTCAACTACAGAAAGATTTATTGGTCAGATGACTTTCATATGTACAGCAGAAACTAAAATCCCAATGTTGGGAATTTGTGTAACAACAAAACCCTCAACCGTGTCTACAACTAGATTGTTGTAGAGGACAGCATGAATCCATGTAAATTTAAGAACTATAGCAACCTGCCTCAGGCCACAAGCTATCTATCTTCCCATTTTTTCCCCAAAAATCATAAGTAGGGGGGGTCGAAAAGTGTTTACTATGTTCTTTTATTGATATTAAAGATAGTAGCTACAATTTTCTCCCTGCCAGTGGCTAGAGACAGAAATTTATTTGCTAATTGTTGCCTATGTGCTTTGGCACAAAAGGCTGTATCTTTCAATATCAAAATAGTTCAGTAAGCTAATTACACTGATCCTAAAAGATTCAATGCCTGTAGGCTTTCTTCGGTGCATTGTGTATTTATACCAGAAATGAAGCTTGTCTTGTCTGCTTGCTGTGCTGTGCGTGGGTTCTTAACCTCCTGCTAAGATCCTAGCTATTGATTTGGGTTGGCTCTCTCTGTAGGTGCCTGGCATGCTGTATGATGCCTTATTTCTCACAAAGCATTAAATACCTGCTTCTGAAAACTGGGACTTTTGCTGGTACTTTAAGATGGCCACAAAAAGCAGATTTTTACTGTTTAACTGAGAGTACTGCCTTAATATAGGGACCTAAAATTTGGAAATTGCTGGTGGCATGCAGTAACTTGAGCAATGGCAGCAGATGTTCTGCCCTTTGCTGAAATTGGGTGGATAGCATCCTGCCATGCAGTTGATAGTTGGTTGCCAGTGGATTTTATTGAAACTTCTTATGTTCTTCCCCTCAAATGGTTTTTAATTTTTTTTCTGAAAGAAGATTTACATATCAAAGGATAACTAAGTTTTGCGTGTGGTCCTATATAATAAAGTCAATATATAGGTATTGCTGTGTTCTTCTATTGCACTGATAATATGCAGTTCAGCAGCTGTATTTTTATTTGGACGTTCCCCAAGTCTGCTATGAAGATACGAGGGGAGAGAGAGAGACTGTTTTTTCTGTGGTTTTTGATAGTGTTCAGATGTAAGAAAGGAGAGGTGACAACTGCAGTGACAATGTTAGGTGCTGGTTAAGTTTTCTTGGGCAGTTTCAACAGGTGAAACATCATGGCAGAAATAGCCAGTTAGGCAGTAAAATTAAGGAAGCAAAACCAGGCAGATTGTCGGAAGTGTGTTCCTGGCTGAGTAACAGAGACCCACTCTGACAAGCATGCAAACACGTACGTAACTACTTGTGTGAGCGGCGTTGCTGAAATTGAGGGAAGGAAAGATCTAAAAAGGAAAGATACTACAACAAATATTTTTTCAGGCTTTCACCCTTCAGTCTATAGAATAGGCTTTTACTGGCTTTTACTGCTCAGCTTTACAAAACACTTCAAAAAGTATTGATGTAGCAGAGGCAGGAATATGAGTAATTGAGCAATATAGACTCTTACAGCTCACATTTGTATGACTCATAAGATTCAGGCTATGAAAAGTAGGAGAAGCTTTAATGCAGGGAATAATGCAAACATTTGTTTCGGTTTACTTTTTCCATCAATAACTTTGAATGACAAAAGATTTCCCCTTTCTTTTCTATATTTTAGGGAGGAAAAGTAATTTACAGCTGCACCTTCACTGCTCTGCTTAGTGAAGACCAAGGACAAATGCAGAAAATCCCGGAGACTGTTTTGTTGTGGGTTGTCAGTAGCCACTAGGAGGAGCTGACTGCCTTAAAGAGAAGGTAGGGGATTGATTTACTAACAATTCCAATAAAAAGTGTTAATAAAATGAGTTCAGTACTAAAAGTAGTGCTAAGCTAAGATAAAGTTGAAGTATTTATATATTATTTACAATGGTTACATAATAACTTGTGGGATAAACGCTCTGTTTAATACTAATGTACTTCCAGGCAGCAAAGATATTTAAGGGGCTGATTTAAAAACAAAACTCAGAACACTGTTCTCTCCTAAAAGATAAGATCTGATTCATGTCAGTTTCTTAGAAAGAAATGTCCTGTATTTTATGCACCAGTGTGGGACACACATAAAATATCTGATTGAATAAAAATACAAGGTCTCAGTTCTGATATGGTTGAGTATCTGTGTATGTTAAGCCAGGTGGCCTTGCTCATAAACATGGCTCTTGGACAAACCAGCTTCTGTTTTTCCATAATAGCCTTTTTTGCTGCATTATAATCTCTTTATATATTTAATACCATAAATAAAACAGTGGCAAAGACGACAACTATAAATAAAACACTGGCATAGAAGGGATATGCCAGAAGTGATCTCTCAACTTGTTTCTTAATTATCAGTGCCATAGTTAAAAGAAAACCCTATTCAGTGCCATACTGGAAGAGATGAGGGAGCAACTGTTGCATACCTCCCCAGACTCGCAAACACAAACAGTCACGCTGGGAAAGTTACATATGGGATTGCTCTTGGTGATTCCTATCAATTGAGGCTTCCTTTTTCCCCTCCTTCATATGGAATTTACTGCTTATGAAAGATGCCAGAGTGATGATGCTGACCTCCTATTAAGAGGTGTTTTGGAAAAGGTTGCGTATTTCAGCCAGAAGTCATGCACCATGAACGAAATACGAGTTATTTCTCTTCTACCCTAATTTACAAGACTATGAGTGAAGACTTGTGTTTGGCCTATGTTTGTAATCACTTATATTTGGTCTGGCGAAGTACACTTCAGGGCAAATGCACCCTGGAAATAATGTCTTTTCTTTTTTAAAAAAAGGAAGGAGAAAATTTGATTTAGAAAGGTAAATATGAAATATAAACTTTCTTTCTTTCTCTAATTTAATGAGAGTCTTGAAATAAAAAATATTGCAGCTGCCAAACCATAGCTCAAGAAACCTGGTGAAACAAGGTTTATTTTAGAGATCTGGAAAAAGAAGGAAGGAAAGAACAGAATCCTAGATTTTCTAAAGGCAAATTTCACTGAGGATGGAGATGATCACTATGAAAAATGGGCTAAGAGTATTCTCCTTTGGATAGAGTATGGTAATGATCAGGGTAAAAATGGACAGCATGAGCTGACTATCTGTATGCAACAAAAAAGATATTTTTTCCATATTCAGAAGTACACTGCTGTGAGTAGGAATCTTTTCCCACACTAATGTAATTAGTATCAGTACAAGAAACCTGTATCCTGTTTGTTTATAAGCAAGGAAAGAAACCAACAGTAATGACAAAGTTAGAGCATGGTTTCAAAGCAGCCCTTTGCTCTGTGAGGAGGCAAGTTGCTGCCGATCAGCAGGGTACTGTTTTTAAGCAGGAAAGATCTCTGTTCCCACTGTGTTCATGCAGAAGGTGATCATCTGCCTGTCACAGGTTGCCCTGTGACTTCAGCACTGACTTCAGGGTAGACTAAGGAAGTCTGAAAACTGCCTTTCACAGAAGCAAGTTCTTGATTTGCAGGGAAGAAGCAACTCCTGCTACCAGTGAATTCAAAATACCAGTGTAGCAAGGGTGTAGGCTTTGCAAAAAGGCAAGTATCTGCATTCAGAACTTGGTGGGAGCTTCTTTGAGGAGAAAAAAACCACTCAAACCCCAGATGCGAAGTGCCAGCTCCTGCCTCATTGTCAGCTCAGCTGAGGTGCTGCCTCTCACAGAAGTGTCTCAGTGTGTCCAGACCGTGCCAAACTCAGGCTGGGTCAATCAAGGGCAAGATTTTGCTACATTGAAAATTTAGATGTATGGTCTCATAGTTTATATTGAATTAGGATGTCAGAAGAGCTGGTATGTGGGATCTAATTGCTGTCACTTTACAGGATCTTTTAACTGTGAAGCGCGTTGATCATGACCTTCTCACTCCTGCTAAGGTTGGGAATCCGTATTGCATAGCTGCCTTGCGCAGGTGCATTTCTTTTGGTGGGAGGGATCCCCACTCGTGGTGAGCTGGTGTTGCAACCAGAGCTGCCAGCTATGGGGAACTGCCTGCACATCACAGAGGGTCTTAAACCACTTCATAATACTGACTCCTAATGAGTTCACTCAGATATTTTCAATTCCCTCACCATTGGCAATATTGGGAAGCTCAAAGTAAAAGGATGTTGATACAACATGCTGTCCTACAACTATTTCACCTACAAACGCCAACTATCTGGAACAGTTCTTTATACAGACCACTAGAAAATCGAAGACAGAAGTCAAATATCCAGACTAAACATTTCTGAAAAGAGAAAAGGAACAAAATACTTTTCTTTTGGTGTTTCTCAGAAAGCAGACTGTTCAGTCCTACGTGGTAGGGCCATATACTCATGCTAAGTTGGTCAAATTGACAGATAAATTATGGGCAAAAGTGATGGCTGGCCTAGTACCAAATTATTCTTTCATTGTGAGATCTGGGAAGAGGTGTCATTGATATAACTTGTTTCATGAGAATATATCTACCACCAAGCACACAAGATTCCCACCCACTCTGTCACCTGACCCGGTGCAGAGATACAGATATAAGATATTTAAACATAGGTCTATGGTTCCATTTTAGCTGTCTCTCCTGTTAGATCTTGTGTTGCATCTGCCGTTATTGTGGGGAAGTATCCAAACCCCTAGACTGTCTAAAATGTCATTTAGCCTCTGTGGAGTCTTCCCTATTAGAATTCCAGTAAGGTGCTCTTTTGGACCAACTGGTGAGTTGTTGGCAGGTGAATATCAATGACTCTAGCTGTGGTGGCTGAAATACTTCCCATCTTTGGCTGCCCCCATGGCCAATCTGGTAGATCAGAAGATAGATGGGAAACCTCAATCACCCAAGACCAAAGTGGCTTGGCTAAATTGTTGTTAGCAGCTTGAGTTAAGCAGCTAGGCTTTGCAAGAAACAGCTGAGAGATGGGTGTGCATTGCACTTCACTGGTATGCAACCTCACGTAGTTGCCTTCAAAACTTCTATCTGTACCTTGATGGTGTCCTGTTAAAAAGTTTGTTTCTTCATTTCATAGCACAGTATTCCTTACATGGAGAGCACCTATTTAATGTTATCCTGAATGAACTGCAATTTGAACATGACAAAATAATAGAGAACAAAACGTCTCCATTAGAGAGGGAAACTTGTTCTTTTGGGCTAAATTTGCTGGGCTTCTTCATATGGCTCCACTCCCTGTTGACAGCAAAGATCCTTCGCACTAACACAAAAGCCTGAATAAAATCTGAGATTAGTAACTGTAACAGAAACATGACAACTCTTCATTACTCTTTGAGTGAGGTTTAGTGTTTAAAATACATTTGGCCTAATTTTGCTTGGAAAATCTCTTATTCCTTTTATCTACATTTTCATGCAAACATTTTACAAAATAAGTCTCTCCCATTCCAGTACAGGAATCTTTCTTTCCTCTTCCCTTTACTTTATGGGACGGTGCCATGTAACTTGACAGGCTCCATTCTGTCAAGCTCTTTGGCTCTCATTCCACTACAGAAAATAAGGCAGCTGGGATAAAAATCACATAATAAAATGTGCTAAAGTCCAGTGTCAAACATAGCTTATGTGACTTCAGTCAAATACAGGGTTTTCACTGTGATAAACCTTGATTTTGCAACAGTTCATATTTTTATAGACAAAACATGCTACTTGTAGATATCCATGATTTAAAACATTCTTGGCTTATCAACTTTTGCTTGAAATAAAACTTCTAAAGTAAACATAACCTTTCTTGTGTGAAAGTTGCATATTATAGTTAATGATCCAAATCCTAAATTCTTTGTGGGCCTTACCTAGTTAAAGCTCCTACTGATCTCAGTGGAGGCTGAATTACTGGCTCATCAGTATTAGTAATAGCAATCCTAAACACTGTTTTAAGAAACCAATACAAAATCCCTGAATAAATTCACCATGTGAGCACATAAAGCTGATGGTTTGATGGACTGGGAAGTGACAACATTTTCTGCAAATGATCCTTGGTGTTGCAGCCACTATTATATATGAGGAGAGACCTTTCAAGAAGCTGGGTAAACTTGATGCATCCAAAATCATTAAACACCTGTTCAATTAATGACACGGAATTTGTTCTGTGTACAGTTGCAGCAGTTTCCATCTGACAATTCATCTGAGAGAATTGGGCCTAATAAGGAGGGCAGAGGTTCTCAGCTAATGAGCAAGTCGAGGTTCTGATCTATTAGGTTAGATAGAAACTACCCTGTCTTTGAGACTTAAAATAAGACGGGGGCTTTGGCCTTGTTTTCAAACATTTATTAATCATCAGTGGCTTAATCCTGCAGGACTATTCACCTGAAATCAGTGGAACTATTCACAGGAGTAAAAGATGTACTATTGGGCCACAGAAGTACAGTACTTCCCTGGGACACCATTAAGTCTTCCTCCACCTCTCAGCCCCTCTTCCTCAACACGTTGGGTCTTCATCATCCAGGGACGATGAGTTCAGTCTTGCTTAGCCCTTGCTTAGTCTGCAAGAAACATACTAATAACTGAAGAGTGATTCTTTATAATCTGAATTCTTGACTAGTAGAAAAGCAACCTTTTTTTTTTCCACAAAAAGTTCTGTTCTTAGTAAAGTCATAGCTCAACATGCTTAACATGCTTAGATGAATCCTTTTTTTGCCAAAAATGTCAATATTATTGAGTTTATAATTTCTCTTTCCAAAAAATATTAATGAAAATGTCTGTGAAGATTATTATTTTCATGGGAGAGCAAGTAAGTTTAGAGAGAAAAAAACTCCAGAAAGTATATTTTGCAGATTTCTGTCACCATGTTAAAAAAAAAAAAAAAAAAAGTTGTTAATTAAAAATGCAGAAAATTTTGACCCTGTAAAATAGTGACTAACAGAGTCTGGGCACTGTGCTGCAATGATGTCATCCTGCAGCTGCTTTGGTCACTGCAAGTTTGTTCTGTGTGTTGTGACTCAGTTCATAACGTATATTGGCCCTGAGAAAACCATTCTAAAATCTCACACGCACTTATCTCCACTTGATCTCTCTGAAATGCAGCCACCAAAACAATAACTGTTAATACAAGTGCCAGACTTTTGTGCTAATAGTTTTTTGAATGAGACTTGGTTATTTATTCTTATCATCAGGTACTCCGTTAGAGCGGTGGTTGAGGTACAGTATCCTTGGGATGTTGTAATACTTTGAAGTCATTAGTATTTTAGAGGGAAGAGTGGAAGGAGGAAAATGAACTGAAGCTGCACACATGTAAGCAGTAGTCACTGACAGAGTGGTGGTAGGCTCACTGTAACGAAAGACACCAAAACTACAAGTTGAACTAAAGACACAGACAGTATGGTTAGAAAGGTCTTTACAGACATCTCCTTTATGAGTCAGGCCTAGGAGGATTGATGTGAAGTATAGTGTTTGGTACATCACATGTAACTGCTTGCCCGTTATTGAACAATGCCTGAACCTCTGCTGATTGTGCTATTACAATGAGCTCTTCAATTAAGGGAGCACATGAGATATTACAGTTTTGCCACAGGTAGCAGATGTTCTCTGTATGAAATTACAGTAATCTGATCTGTAATTCTTTTAAAAACTGGATGTAAAGAAATACATTTTTTTTTCTCAATTCTCATGCATGTGCATGTAGTATACATAGCCCTGTGGCAAAAGGAACTGTTCAGCTGCGTTATCTTCCATTGCCAGCACTGATCTTCAAGGTGCACTCTTTCAGGTGGACATTCTTTGCCCTTAGTCTAATACCTAGTCAGTGCTAGAAAGGTCTGGCCAGCAGAATGATACAGGCATAGTTTCCTAATACAAGTACAATTTCCATCTCCAGAAAGTATTTTGTCTGTACGGCTCATGCTGATAAAATAAGGTATACCACAAACAATATGCCACATTTTGTCAGTGTAACCATCTAATTAAAATGTTTGCTAGATAAAAAATGTTGTTACAGAATCAAACTAAAAGTTTTGAGTGTCGGCCTAGCTTACGATAATTATTTGATGCTGGCCTGACTTAATATTTACCGTTAGTAAATACTGCGTTAAGTTGGTCTGTTAAAGCTATGTAGTGTGGCACCAACTCCTGTATTCCTTGGATGGCACACGCTGAACACTAGCCTACCTTACAAATATGTACTCAGTCTGAATAAAGATAGCTCATATAGCGACAAAAGATTGGTTTTATTTTCTATTGCACAGCTTGAATTCTTCCTTGTTCAATGTGTGACAAAAGAAATCCTATTTTGTGGCTGCTAAATACAAGCAGTACAAATTCTGTTTTCACTTAATTCCTTAAGCAACTCTGGTTTTACAGTGTAAGACAGTATTATTCCAGACTGTGCTAATATGGCTAACTTTGTTGCTACTCTCTACAACATACTATATATTTTTCATCTTGTCATCTTTACAAAAGTGTAAGAAATTATTTGCAATCCTAGATCATATAGAGCCTCTTTTCAGAACCTGCTGACTGGTACTTCTCTGACATCAATGGCAGCTTTGCTAAGGCAAAGTAAATGTCATAATATGTTTTTTTCTGCTGCAGACACTGGCAAATAATTGGCATCTGTTTTCTGTTGTCTAGCTGCCATTCTGTTTTCTGAAACAGAAGCTTCCATTTCTCATCTAATTCCTTCAGGAATTCAGTCTCTTATGGGATTGAAAAAATTGTTAGGGAAAAAATGTAAAACATTCTGTTAAAGGAAACATAAAAAATTTCATAGTGATTTCCATGTAATTAATTGTTCAGACTGAGTGGGATTTCTTAAAATAATCCAAATAAAAACTCAAGAACGTTTACCTTGACAAATGGAAAATTCTTCAGCTGAATTATATAACTGCTTCTGGTTTTGTCTGGATGTTCTTGATAGATTCCATTGGAATTCAGTTACTTTTGTCATTAGCTTTCCTATTTTACTAAAATACAGCATAAGGTCTGCGTGTACAGTAGGTAGATTTTTCAATTGTATCCAACTATTGGCTAACAGGATATAAAATACTTATCAAAATATGTATTAAACTCCTTATTACGAGTGTTTTAAAGCAGATAAAATAGCACTCTGACTTCAGGAATTCTTTTGGCTAAACATATGACAATAATACTCATTAACATGCTTTCAAATATATTGCCAGAGTGGTAATAAAATCAACACCTTCTAATTTTTATATTGAAACTAAGCCAAAGTGCATTTGGTCTTGTCACTACATAGCAGTGTGCATAATACTTAAGATATCAACATAAACACTGAGTAAAAACATAATTTCTTTTTTAAGTGAAGACATGTTGCCATTTTATCATGAACCAACATTGTTCAATTACATAAGCAAAATGCATGGTAACAGACTAAGAGTCAGGCAAGAGGATAAGAGATGAGATCAGCTTTTGTTTTCACACTTAAATGTTTTCATAGTTTGTCACTGTTAGATACCAAATAACACCCAGAAAGCTAATTCCAGTTTTTATACTTACTGCTTGCCATTTTGGTAGTGTCTCAAATAGTCGCTTAAGTTTATGGACAATATTTGCCTAGAGTAATGCATAATCAGATACATTTTCTGTGTTATTTCAGATCAGACCAACATACGTACATTAGCAGTGGAATCTGCTCACAGCGCACTTCGTTTCAGTAAAATTCAAATTCTACAGCCTTACAAAATGAGTTGCAAATTTCATCACTGCTGTGAAATGAAGAAGATACAGTTTTAGAAAATGTGGAACTGTGCTTATTTATAAGCAGTATCACTAAACATTTTGAAGATAAAAATACATAAATGTAGACAGATATTTGCTTCCAGAGCCCTGAATCTGCAAGATTATTTATCTGGGATAATCTAAAATTTGTTGTGAGATCATTCTTTTCATGTATAGTACATGTGAGACATTTCTGTCTCAGTCCTATCCTGTGGCCTGTGTGAATTACTGGGTTTTTTTCTGTCTATTCCCTAGCAGATTTAGAACCCAAATCACTGCAGATCTTTATCAGATACTTTACTGCAATATCACAATTGTGGTCTAGGACTGACAGGGCAATGACATGTAGAAAAAAAGAATAGTTACTCTCTTAGAGAGCTTTGATGCTAACAGGAAAATGTGGAGAAGTTTTGTTTTGTAGAGCCCTTATTAACTGCACCATTTATGAGACAAAATAGCAATAATTTCATTTACAGAACTGTGAATCTGTATCACTGAAATAATGAGATCTCGCTGAAGTAATCCTCTCTCTCTCCCAAACCTTGCTGTTTTGGTTTTGGTCAAGAATAATGGGCTGAGGCTTCATTTTAACTTTACAGTTAGTTACCCAGCATCCTTAGATTTGACCTTCTCCATCAGTCTCAGTTACTGCTCCTAGTTTTACTGTATGCTTACCTCTCTCATTCTATTTTACTTCCTCCTCCTTTAAAACCTCCATTACAAAATCATTATGCCCTGTGCCAAGTAAATTCTTGGTGAAATACTCTATAATGCTCTCAGTTCTTCTAATATCAGAACATGGACTGCAGCGTTTCAAACTGATTTAATATTTTAAGAAATTTTCCTATGTTTTGTTATTCCAATTCAATATTACAAGAACAAAGAAGAAAAAGAACAAAACCTGTGTTATGAAGGAAGAACAAGGGCTTCTTTTATTTTTTATAGAACCTTTTGGATATAGTATGACTTGCTTCTTTGGTTTGACACCTGAAGAAGAGCTGGTTCCAAAAGCTGTTCTATATATTTTTTTTCAACTTTACAAGCTGATCTAATAAAAACAATGTCTAACAACTTTTTCTTTTAGCCCTCATGGCTGCAGCAGCACTACCACTCTGTTAGTGATATTCACTTTTCTACTGTGATTTACAGCAAAGAGTTTTCGAAGTCTTATCAAAGCATAAACATATTGTTACCATTCTTTCCATCACAGAAACAGCTACAACCAAGCATCACAAAAAAGTTTACCCTGTAGCAGAATCTTATTCTCTGTGAACACTCTGGCCAATTGAAGTTTGCACATTTTTCTATGAAGTTCAAATCATACAAGGAAACTGTTGCTATCCTGTGACTCAATAACCATTAAGCTGCAGTATACACTTAAAGACATATAGTGGCATAGCATAATTCAGTGAAAAGGCAGAAGGTCGAGTGGTTTCGGTTTCTTCAGTTTACTGTAGCAGAACTGGTTTTCATAAATTTTGAGGTGTTGTCACCTGAATTCTACTTTGTAAACAGTTTTAGGAAAGTTATTTTCATAATACAGAACCCAAAACTTCTTGAACTTTTTATGTTGGAATATTGTTCAGATGTATACTGTAGTTTTTCTAGTATTCACTTTTTCCCACTGAAAATGTTATAGCCCTACATTATCTAAGAAATTAATTATTTTAATTCCCCTAAAATTTCCTTTTTTCAATGAATTCAGTGGAACTGTTATATAGCATGATACATTGTCATAGAAGGTGCAGTTTATTCATCCACCTTCACTCCTTTCAGGATGGAGTCTATGCCATCTAAATATCTCATAAGGCCATATTTCTTTCTGAGTAGTAGGTTTATCTGTGGCATTCACATGAAATAGTAAGTTCATCAAGATCAGAACTAGAATTTCCACAAGAAGTGTGCAGCTCTGAGGAAATGTACCTTTAATGTTGAAATAATTCAAGGCAAAGCATTTTTGGTGATTTTGAGAAATCTGGAGAAACAAAAAATTCTGCACTTTCACTCCCCAAAATGAATGTGAACTGTTTTATTTTTGAGGTTTACCCAATGCATTTTGGTTGTTTTGACTTATTATTATTTTATTATTTGACTTATTATTTATTATTATTTCTTTCTACCATCTCAAATGACTGATTTCTGTCCCCAGGTAAATTGCTTCCTTTTCTGATGTCTGTCTTTTCTTGTAGATCAGAGTTCCAATATGGCCATGCTCTTGAAAGGGAAGCACTGAATACACAGCTCATTTATCAAGGCAAAAGTGTTTAACTATGACCTTAAGCACATGCTGCTGCTTGTTAGTTTAACTGAAGCTACACAAACACGATAAAAGGTAACTGACCTTTATTCTGTGCTCTGGGTATCTGTTTGATGATGATCTCACTTTGTCCAGAGGTTTAACAAGTGTTTACTTTTTAACTAACTCTCTGATTACATGATCCTCTTTTCCCTGACTCTCTTCCTTCATCATATGATATAGCTTTTTCTTAAGTCTCTGACATTTCAAGTGGGGGTCACTGTATTTATGCAGTGCCAAGCACTAGGAACAGTCTTATGTGCTGAGTGTGCTCTTCCCCATTGTTCTGCAAATTAGTCAACATGAAACCAAATAGTGATAATGTGTTGTTATGATTAAGGTTAATACGCTACTGATTATCTCCATAGACTACAGTTCCAGACACATTATTTAAATGGATTGCTTTGTTGAACTAGTTGATAAAAGATCCAAATTTCCCCTTGTTGTGATAAAAGATGTTATAAGCCTTTAGAGGGAGAGGGAAGCATTACACAACAGGAACAGTTTACTCTGTCCAGTACATTACAGATTTATCTTATGGTGACTATAGCACACTATAGCTCGAAAAAAAAAATTGTCTGGTAACAAAAAGATGCTCCTCTATGTCTCTGAGACTAAGCCACTTGAAAAAAACAACCTGTCTTAAGCAAACCATTATTACCTTTCTGGTGTGTGCAACAAGTTTAACAAATGATGATGTCCGGTTAACCCTGCTTTCTAAATTTGATCAACATACAAGGCTGCTACTTGTATGTAATCTGGTCTTTGCCAGCAGTGATCTAAACATGAATTCAGTAGCTCAAGTCAACTATCTTTCAGTAAAACCACTGACAATGGGGCAGTTTATACTTTTTAAAACAAAACAAAACAAAACAAAACACCCCCAAACATAATTCTAGCTGAGTCCTTCACAAAACTAGCAGCTTGTAAAAACACTTTCTAACCTTCAAAATCAACAAAAGTTTTTAAAAGAACAAGCTTGAAAAATTTCCCTATATATGTTTATAGGATACATAAATCTCAGTTCAGAGATTATGGATAGAATTTTTTAAAATTATATATTTTTGGCCCAGTACTAGTTTTTTCCTTCAAAATTCAGTCAAATCTAGATTTCTCCTAATGACAATACTTCATGCTCAATTTTTCACTAGTCCCAGGAAAAAAACAGCACAAGAACTGGGAAAAGCTTTCTCTGACTTTTTAGCCAAGGATTCTGAGTGCTACCAACTGGGTCATTACTGACAAGCTTGTATTTTTACGCTTTATCACGCTGGTTGACACTCACATACCCCAAGAAGAGTAGCTGAACATTGAGTTAAGAAAGGGCACTTGTTCTGCCAAAAAAGCAAGGTGCATTGTGCGAAAGTGCTGTGACAATCAATTATTAAGAATTCAGAGATGACAACTCGTAGACATGTATATAAGTCGATAACCTTTGGGCACTTAATCCCCAGGGATCACAGCAGACAGTGGCAGAAAGGATCAAGGTCAGTGATAATGAAGTCAAAGTGATGGTGAAGACCATGCAAGAGATGCAATCTAATCTAGCCCTAAGAAAGAAAAGCTTGCAGTGGCTTTATTAAACTATGTAGTGTACCATGCGACACCACATGAAAAAAGGTTAAGTCAAATCTCCAACTTCCTCTCTTGCGTTTGTTTTGAGAAGTCCTTCTTGCTTCTGGTCATCTTTTTGCTACAAAGCATGCACCCAAATTACTAAGTTCTCTAATTCAAATCATTTGTTTTCAAACCTCTCTTGCTTACCTTCTTCTTCTGTAACCAGCTCCACAAGACATAAATATGAAGTCATTCAAAAAAACAGGAAAAAATGGAAGCCTGATACTTGACTGGCAAACTGTAAGAATTTTTTAAGCATACAGGAAAATGCAGGTCATATGCCTGTATCACAGGGATGTTTGTGTGAGGGAGAATTAGTAAGATATTTAGTTCTGTCCTTGTGCATTTTTACAGATGGGGTGAAAATTTTCTTTTTGCTGAGTGAAATTGAAATAAAGTATCTCACTGTTAGTAGCTGAATGCAAAGTTAAAATTCAAGAGCTGGTGCTGCAAATACTCAATTTTACATGTGTAAGATAGGCACTTCATTAAATAATAAGACACAATATGTGTCTCAGTATGTCTCTCCTACTTAGGCAATTTATTAAATCTCTGTATACCTACATATATAAAATAATTAGTCCAGCAACACACCGTGATCACTGAAATGATCATTATTACAGTTAGGATCAAGAAATATCCTTTCTAAAACATCAATCCAAAATTCATATGAGAAAATTAGGGCTACAAAATTCACATGCTGATAAGAATTCTGGAAATTATATATTGGGTGTACACAAGCTGCATTTTTATTTGCAGTACTTCAAAAAATGTAGCCCATTACAATTTCACTGGCTAGATTAGGAGTCAAATCAGGTCTTAAAATACATCAGACAGATATAAGCAAACCATCTATCTTTTTCATTAAGATAATTCTCTCTGTCATTTCCTCTGAAATAAAGAATTTCATAGAACAAATCTGAAAACTTGTTTAAAACCTCAAATTAAAAGAGTGAAGGAGAACGAGGTTCTGGCTCTTTTGTCATTTAGAAAATACAAAGAAACCACATCATTTAAAAAGAGCCAAGAAGCATGATATCACTGCAAGAAGATTAAAAAAACCCACTCTGTATTGTGTGTCCTATGCTATTGTAGGGTTGGAGTCTTCTACCACGTCAGACAAGTCATGTCTGTTCTGTGTATGTGCAGTACATCATGGGCCATTAAATATAAAGGCATGAACTCTAAACCAGAACTTTCTATAAATTGCAATGGTTTGGGAGAATAACTTGGAAAATTATCATTACATGCTTGTCATGTTTTTACACTTTTTTTTTTTAACAGGCAGCCACTATTAGTCACTGACAAAGTTGGGATGTTGGACTACAAGAACTCTTTGAGTTCTTGATTGACTACAGCCTGTTCTTAGGACTTCTCTTGTCACACGCCTTAGACAGTACAAATGGGACTTAGAGACACTGAAGCATCACTTTTGTTTGCATTGGCAGATTTTGAATGTAGTTGTGATGGGAATAGAAAAGCCTCCTCCTCTGCCAGCCCTCTTTCTGTAAAGAGGGGAAAGAGAATGGAAAAACACAAGCCTACTGCTTGGGCACACTGGGGATATAAACTTCTAAAGTATTTCAGAGTTGTTCCCTGGAACAAAAGGGGACCAGGGAAAGGATGTCTCTTGGGAGTCATAATTCATGTTCCAGTCTGCTTATTGAATGGGGCAGCTCCTTGAAAGATTAATAGATTTTAAGGTCATTTATGATTGTCTTGCCTGGCTTGTGTGACACAAGCCAGAGAATTTCATCCCTTCAGTGTTGCCTTCCAACCCATTAGGATTATATATTACCCCAAGTATATATGTACTTAATGATTCTCCAGTAATAAAAGAAATAAAAAGTTAATGGCCATAAACACAGCAACTTGTATGGTGCTACTAAAGACCAGAGAGTGCAGTGTTGCTTGTCAAGTTTTAAGTCATTTGAGAGGAAAAATAAATATCTAAAATTACTTCAAATGCTCCTGATAGGCTTGCTTTGTGTAAATTGAAGGCAGTGAAGGGAAACAAATCAGTCTGTCCTATTATCTCTCTATTTGGGGAAATAGTATCCATTCCCCCATCTGTGCTGGCAGTGCCCTTTGCTGAGTTACTGCCACAGATGTAAGCAAAGGGGCACAGAGAAGAAGCAGAAGTGGCAGTATTATCATTGTAGAAGATGAATGTAGTGGCACTTCTAATTTATTTAGTATTCAGGATTTCGACTTTAATTAGGATTCTTTTGTCACATCATTCATCAAATGCACTTGAAAGAAATGGAAATTAACACCAAAGTTTCTGTTGCCTCAGGCATGCTTTTAGTACTTCTATTCGTTTTGGTTTATTGTTGTTCAGTTCAGTGAAATAGTTTACTTGTGATAGTTCACTTAGCTGTAACTGAATTTCAAAAGGGGTAGAATGAATACATGCTCTTTGAAAGTGCTGTTTTGTGAAGCCCCTGTAGCTCCTAACACCTCTTTTATTGAAAAACAATTCTTTTTTTCTCTCTCTTTTTCTTTTTCTTTTTCTTTTTTTTTTTTTTTTTTGATAACTGACTTCTGTGTTGTGTAACGTAACATAGTATACCAGCTTTCACCCTAAGAAGTCGTTATCAAGCAAGGTAGCAGGGAAAGACTTTGTGACTGCTGGGATGCTAGTAAGTCACAGACTGTCTATTACTTATAAATTGCACTTGTGTTTACATGAAATAATATAACTTATTTGCTGAAATCATTCCTGTTTAAGATGAAGATCAATATATCTACAATAATACTGTCTGCATGGGAAAAAGTTCCTACATTAATTATTACTCCAACTCCATGCCTACCATTGTAAAATTTACATTGTCCTGGCATAACAGCAGCTGTGTTGATAAATGGTGCTCCTTATATCCAGAGCTTCCAGCTCGTTTAGGAGAGGTCCAGTCAGACATTTGAATGAAAGGAATATGAACCAATATTACAGCCTGAGGCTACGCATCATATCAGCAAAGCAACTACTGTCAGCACAAAAATCATTAGCTGGTTTCCAAAACTCGTGCTTAGTTTAAAATCAAAAGGTTTATTAGGCAAGTATTTCTGAGAGCTCTGCAGTTAATGAAGCCTGGTTTGTGGTGCTTGTGGAGATGAATGGCAGAATCTAAGCAAGTGCAAATTCTGACTGTAGGATTTTCTGCAGTTTTGGAATTTGAAGGTTTCTTCCTTCTGGATTCTCTGGTGTCCAGTGAGATGTGTAATTTCATGTAGCTTTTCTGTAAGTAGCACCTCTTTCTCTCTATCCCTCTTTTTTATGTTTTCTGGTTGCTGATTAAAAAAAAAAAATAGTGAAGTTCAAAGAAACTTAGCCCTTTTTGTGCTGTCTGCTCATATGTACCTGAAAGTTAAATGGATGAAGAAGTAGAAACATTTCTACATATCCACTCCCACATAATTTTTCATAGGAAATGTTGCTAATACCCAATAGTAATATTTTGGGGGTATTTAACACTTGCATTCCTATTACCAAACCTTTTAAATAGGTCCGGAGTATCTCTCCAGCTTTTCGTCTATGTTACAGGATCTAGAAATTACACTTCAAAAAGGCAGACATTCTCTTAGAAAACATTTGATACTGCAAGTTGGATGTGTACTGAAAAGTTGTAACTATCACAAGCCTACAATGCAGCCCGTGCTTTGAAATTGGAGATAGGTCTCTGCTCTACAAAACGTTTAGCACACTTTTCAAGGGAGCCATAAAATGATAAATAAGACACATTTGAGAAAACCAGAATTACCTATAAGCTCATCTACCTCCTGGCTGAATCAACTAAACATTTCAACTACATAAGTGGGAACACGACCAAACTCCTCACCGGTTTTTGAATACTACCAAAGAAACAAGACACTTTGTACGTCATCATTCAAATATGAGAAACTAATGTGTTTCAGGACCCTTTCTTTACACTGACTGACTGCTGCAGTGTATTAATTCTGAAGTATAATACAGTATTTCTAAGAACTCAAAACATACATTTTAAGTATAATGCAAATAAAAATAATGGGGTCTATATGTTTGAGTAAATTCAGCTAGTAATAGATTGTTTCAAATAACTGGTACGCTGAAACACAAGTATATTGGTGAAATTATTATGAAGATCAATTTAGTCTTAAGGAAAAACCCTGGCAGCAGAAACTGCAATGGTGGCTAAAAGATCTCTTTTATAATAGGACATCATGAACACAGATTTTGTGGGTGCCTAAAGCCAGTTCTGAGTATAAATAAATTGTAGCTCTGAGAATATTATCTATGCCTTGTACTTCAGAGCTGTCAGTCAGTATTTTTGATCATTAGCCATCTGTGATTATTTTAATTTTTGCCAGCAGGAGAAGGAACTCTTTTCCACCAGGGAGCTCTGTTATTACAATATAATTTATATGTAAAGAGCTCATTTCATTAGAGGAAAAAAAAAAACCAAAAACTTTTTACATAGGGTTTTTTTTTTTACAGTTTAAAAGAAACTTGTAACATTAAAATATATATTTTGCATTTCTTTTTGTATTGATATACTTGGTGTGGTCCATGTAAAGGCTATTAACTTCTTACTGGTGGGTTAACAATAATTCTTTGTCTTTAGCTCAGTTTTTGTTTAGCATCTGGTATGGAAGACTTAGAAATTAAGTCAGTCATGGACCTGAAGTATTTAACTAGAGAAATTACTATTTTCAGTTCCACTTGAAATTACTGCATTTTAGACCCTGACTATGTCTTTACCACATGCTAGTTAAAATCCTTACAAGGTGATTTTAAATTTGCCTCCCATCAGTTTGTTGAAAGAATGACTTTATAATTACCTTGTTTTTACTAGGAATGACTAGTGGAAGGTGTCCCTGCCCATAGCAGGGGGTTGGAACTAGATGATCTTTAAGGTCTCTTCTGACCCAAACCATTCTATGATTCTATGATTCGATGAATTGCTGAAATGAAAATGCTGCATCTTCCTGATTTACTAAAATGAAACTCTGCCCAATGTTATATTACAAAGCTCTATTTTTATTGGCATTGTAAATGCTGACGTTATAAACTAAGTGAGTTAAATTGGTTCATAAGAGTATTAACATAAAATAAATTAGTTTATAAACTTTACGTAGTTAATTCTGACTTCTTTTTTTCAAACTATCCTTGTTTGTCAATGGTGCCAAGTACCTGTTTCCACTACTTTCGGCTTCAGGTCTTGGAGGTCTTAACATTTGAAAGTATTCAGGTGAACTTAAAAATAAAATCCGCAACATTATGGCTGTCTACACACAATGCCTGTGTTTAATATCCTCAAAAGGCAATGGAGTTCTGTGTATACCAAGAATGGTTCCTATGCTTTTATGTGTGTACACAGAAGTCTTCTGTTTCGTGCACCATAACTATGGTACACATAATGTCCGTATTTTTAGCTCTTCTCTCACAGATCTGTAAGAAGCCAGTTCTAAAAGCAATGAAAATTGACTACTGCAGTTGAATTGCCTTTTCTTGGTATAACTAAGCTTTGAGACTGTAATTACATTAAGTTCTCAAAGCAACTTACAATACGTATTTGACTTCTGAATTTTAATCAATTCCATGATCTAACATATAAGGTCAGATGAATAGTCACTGTCAATTGTACACATACTTCAGCATCTACAGAGCATTTCTGTTTTACCCTATCTGATCATATGGATTTATGACATACAGATATGCTGGACATAACAGCTCTTCCAGCATCTTTAATCAGTAGGATGAGGTGAATTTTAGTAAGCAGTGTGAGAATTAGTTATAAAAGATCTCTAATTAAAAGAAAAATACTCACATCGTGAGGACATAGAATTTTTCTCTATAGTTACATTATGAAACAAACAGCAAGAAGGAAAAAGGTGCATTGAAATAGAAAGAAAATTTTAATGTAATAATTGGTTGCTTGTACTAGCAATTACAATTGGACTCAGTGCTCAAATCTTGCATTCCCAGGTACCTTGGGTTTGCACATATACGTCACCTTACTATCGTACCAACTGATTCTTCACAAGAAGATCCCTAAACAATAGTAGTAATGGAAAAGATTTCATTTTTCCCCCTCCTCACTCTCTTTTTTGATGTCTAGTGAGGGATTTGCTTTTCAGCATTTTCAAGGTTGTCTCTTCATTTCACGAACATGTAGTAACTTACACTATTAGTACCACTCAGCAAGAGTAAATATGTAAGGCAAAAGACCTGTCTTGAGGATCTGATGATCACACTACAAATAATGGAGTGGGATGTAGGGAGATCAGTTACCTCAGGTTAGCTCTTGTCCAGTCCCATGAAGTGAGAGCTCTCCTGGACCTCCATCACTGAGTCAGTTTTGTTCAGAAGAAGCCAAATCCATTATGCAACTCACAGCAAGGTAAAGAGGAACAGCTGGGACATTCACTTAAGAAATGCAGGGGTGATCTAATATAAAACACTAATGTAGACATACCTGCAACTCCCATGAGATCTCTGCTTCTCTGTCATATTCACTGAAATTGGCCAGTGAGTATATTGGTGTAAGGATAGGAATAAGTCATGCACATTTACATCACAAACATATAAACTACCTTCTTCTTAACAAACAGCCTAAAAAGTGACAGTTAAGAGGTTTAATGAAGATAACGCTCCATAAGCATCTCTGAATGTACAATAAGTTTTGGATAAAATAACTTTTGAAGATTGTAATAGCTTGCAATTTGTATAGTAAACAAAGTAACAAGAATTGATCAGTACAAGGTTTTCTACATTTTTGACAAAACTGCCTTCATAAACTATCCTGGTTCTGTTAAACAAAAATATCCTTGGGACAAGCTGAAAGTAATTCACTTTTTACCTCTTTATTGCCAAATTTGATTTGATTTGATTGAAACTATATTGTCATGTGGCTCGTGGAGCACTCACGAACTTTCATAATTCCAGTCTATCAGGGCAAATCTGCAAGTAAAAAAACTCACTTTTATCAGCAGGTATTCAATGAATGGCAGATGGCAAATAAAGCACTTAGTGAATTGTTTTAATTGCATTTCTCTCCTGTTTCCCAGAACTTGAGAAAGTTTTAGAAAGCTAGAGAGGAGCAGGGTGGATTTATTTGCTGCTTTCATTTTGTTCCAACACTGCTTGCTTTCAGAAAAGACTTGATATAATTTCACTGCCTTTCATGTACAGATGATATTTTAACTGGTACAACAAAGGGTATATTGTAGTGCAGCAGAGATGTACATCACAACAGATATGAATGCAAAGAGCTAAATTTGCTGCACCTACTCGAGAATATAAAGAAGCTTTTAACCTGAGTCAGTTGACATGGAGTGCAGAACAAAATCCTTTTCTCCTGGGAATTAAATTGAAATGAAGGTTAGCAGGTTTAGCTGTGGTTATGTTTTCTGCCATTGGTTCATTTCATAGAATTACATTAATGCAGTGCTACAAGAAAATCATTAACTGGGAAGTTCAGTGTTCAGCTCAAAAACTTTTCTGACTTACACTGTTGTTGTTGTTATTATTTTTCCTTGTTTTATGCAACAAAGAGAACACAGAAGATAACGCATACCCTGTATTAACGAGTATTTGAGTTTGGGCTAGAGATTCTTGAACAGAGTGAACATTTTTTCAGTGAATGAAACTGCTGAAGTTCTCTACACATGATCTTTGTTTATGGCTGCAGCAATTTCAAAAACCCACTTAATTTCAAAATAATCATGTTTAATTTCTTTATTTTCAAGGCTTTTGACTGGGATCGCTAGATTTGGTAAACTTACCCTGTGAAATATCAACTCTATTTATGGGAACATGTGAAGGAATCTTTTGGTGTATAGCTATGGCAAGAAGCTTTATCCTGTAAAAATCTTGTACTGCTGAAGTATCTCCATAAAGCCATAGAGAGTTAGCATAGTATGGAGATATGAGCAGACTGAGGATCAAGGGATGGTAATTATGCGCCATTCTTGTTTTATCTTCTTTGCAAAGTGAGGTGAGTGATACCTGCTTGTTCCTAAGAAAACCATGCAAAGCCTTAGGCAGTAAGATTAATTGTGATAAAGGATAATTAAAGGAAAATATATGGAAAAAGGGATCAATTAAAAAAAGGTGAAACTAGAACTTGACTTCTCTTTCTTGTTCAGAATTCACATGGAGACAGTGTGTCTGAGGACTGTTTCATTTCTTGAGTTTTAATTGTCCAATATTGCACAGCATGAATTTCTGCAACGTGCAGTTGGCGTTAGATGGCATTTGAGAGAGCTTGAAAGGGTAACCAAGTGCCCTCTGTAAAGCATGTCATCCAATACAAAACAAAAAGAAATTGATCTGAGAATATTCTTTTTCTACAATGAGGAGTGAACCAGCATTTCAGGACCAAGCCAACACTTCAGGGTAGTTGTCTCAACTTGGAGATTTTCCATGAAGATAAGAATGGTGTTGGTTCTATTCTTCTATATTTTTTCCTTCCCCCTTTCCCCCACCCTGGCTTTGCAGCTCTCCTCCATGTCCCTTACTGTATTGAACATGTAGCCATACTATGCCTTCTATTGGGAGAAGTACCACATTTGAGTTTTTCTGAAGTAATGTTAATATTTTATGCAATTGTCTGAGATCTCACCATTACAATGCCTTTAGACTTTAAAACAAAACAAAAATGCATAGAAAAATGCTTTTGCTGCAACTTATCTTGTCCAACCAATGTTCATTTGCTTCATACATGTGTGTTAACTGTCAGGTACCTGGGAAAGACCTGGGATTCCATAGCCCACAGAAAGACCACACGAGAGAATTTCCTGGAGAAGCTTGAAGGAGTCCTCTTGCTCAGGTTCTTAAAGAAGTGGATGGTCTGTGAAGAGATGAGGACTAATACATTTTCCTTTCCATTTTCACTTAATGAAGGTGGTGGCATGCTCCTCCTGTGGTTCAAATGCTAACCTAGGATTCAGAAGAGAAGGGTTCAGTATCCTGCTGTGCTGCAGACTTCTTGAGCAAACAATCTGATGTTTCATTTCCCCATCTCTGAAAAAGGCATCTATTCACCTATATTCTAGGGATTTTATTCAAGTAAATATATGTAAATATTAATGTTCTTAAGAGGATTACATTTACTATATACATATATAAATTTCTCAAGATGTCTCTATATTTAATACCTTTAGGTAGAGACTGTAGACTATATTCAAGTCTGACTTTACAGTGTTTAGTATATTGGGACTTTTGCTTGACTAAGAATGAAAAAATGAGTTGTTAGTCTGAAACTTAACAAGATGCTTTTATTCCTACTTTATGGTAAAGTAGGAAGTTTAGTTCCAAGGCCAGTAGCAACCAAATATATTATTTAAAAAGGAAACAAAATACAGCCTGCTGGGCATTCATTTGCTTAAAGGAGTTCTCTGTATTTACAGTTCTAGAAAAAAAAAAATTCCTTGTAAGATATTCAGTAAATACTTTAAAGCATACTAGATTCCTGCTTACTGAAGGGAGGCACCAGAGTGATTACTCAAAGGAAAACTGAAACAAGAAATAATAAGATATAATGGGGAAAATTCCTGCCATTGTAGTTCAGGAGGAGAGACAGTCACTCTCAAAAGATAATTAAGAACTTTGGGGGACTGAAATCACCTTCAAGGGACACTCTGGGACATTAGAGTTCTGAATTTGTGTATCTCAATTGGGTGTCTAAAGTTAGGTATTTATGAGTTTGCCCATTTTCCTCCGGCCCCTGTTTTATTTTACTATTTCTTGAAAAATGTATCCAGTGTGATATAATTCCATTAGCTGTGATTCTCTTTTATCCCCCAAATCCTCATGTTTCGCCCTCCACGTTTTCACTAATGAGTCACTGTGAAATAATTTCACAGAGATGTACTCAGAAATGCTCAGAGTACTCAAAAGCAGGAGAATTATATGCATTTTATGGCATTATAGTAAGTTTTTAAAGGATTTAAATTATTTCTTACTTCTGTCTTTTCATTACCCTAATGAGAAAAAGAAAGAAAAAAACAAACAAAAAACCCACCCACCCCCAAAACAAAAATAACCACTCTTTCCCACATTCCCTCTTTCAATATCTCCTCAGCAAGACTACAATTCTCCAGAGTCGATTTTCCTAATAGAGTCTTCCCTGACTATGTTGGACAAATGTCATGTCCCCTGGCTCTCTCCATCTTGTAATGAAAATAGACTTATTGCCAGCTACACCTTGCTGATTGCTTCCTACCTGCTGCTAAGGATAATTTGTGCAGTGTAAATGAAGACTTCAGCAGTTGCTGTAGGAAAAAAAGCTACAAGAAGGGGCTGCTATTCAGAATTCACATAAAACAGCCAATAAAGAAACAGTTCTGATTAGCTGAAAATGTGTAAAGTGTATAAAAGATCTTTAAGTTTTCACAATCTTAATTATACCAGACATCATAAATAAGTGTTTCAACCTGAAAAATGAATCACATATGTTTGCATCTTTTCATTTGCTCAGTCCCATACTAAGAATTTGTGTGGACTTGTTTTCTTTTTGTTCTGGCAAATACTTATTACTGGATTGTTTTTTATTGTTTGAAAGTAAGAAATAGAGGAATGTGGCATTGTTACTCTGCAGAATATTGTGGCCATTTGGAATACTGATGTTCATATTTGTTAATTGCCCCCAAATATACTTTCAGATAACCTCTTACCTCTGAAAGAATGAAGGAGACAACAGCATTACATGTGAATTACAGACAACAGTGAGTTGGAGTGGGAGACTGAAATACAGACAGTTCTGGACAGCAAAGCTATCAGACCCACCTGGTTTGCCCCATCCTGCTATGCAACAGATCATACTGCCTTCTGTTTGTCCCATGCTATGAGAACAATATGACACACATGTGGGAGCAAGAGCATTTATCATTTACTTTTCCCCATTCACTGTGTGTAGATAAAGGAAAATGTATTATTTCTAGGTACTGAAGGACTGCTGTTTTATTTTACCTCCATTTTCTTGGCACAGCCTGGGATTTAATTGGAAGGTATAGCGAGTAGAGGTGGAAACAGTCACTAAGAAAATAACTACCACTAAGGAAATACATTGTCCTTGTACTGAAGAACCAGCTGACAAATCCTAGATGAGACATTCAGTGCATTTTCTAGACTAGCAATTCAGGTATGTTTGGATAATTACCTAACCTTTTACCTGCAGACTACATATACAACTTTCGTTTCTGCCTTCTGCAAAGAGAGAAGCAAAAGAACTGTATCAATAATCAGTGTACTTTATATACCCTATCACTCAATCCCTTAGTCTCATGGGTTAGGGTCCTACACACACACACACACACAGACACACACACACTTTCCTTTTGTCCGTTCTGAGTAATATTTGAAGCATCTGCTAATGCTAGCTTAAAATACTTTCTGCATGTTTGACAGCTAGTATTTCATCTTGATCGTCTCTAACTATCCTTCCAAATTTGTCTCTTTTCACACTTCTTACCAGCCTCTTCAACAAATTGTTTAGGCATTGTAAAATGCTGGTCCTGCTTCCAAGTGATGTTGCTCTTTAACATGCCTAGACACTCTCTCCCCTTCGATTGCTTTAGCTCTTTTCACCTCTAAAGACATAATAATCTAATTCATAATGCTTTTTCTGAGGCTCAGAAAAAGACCCCTTTACATATACTACTGACCAAACTGTAAACCTTTTATTCATCTGAGTGCTTGGACAACAGCAGCAGCTCACCAAGATGAAAACAGATCCACAAGACAGTCTGAAGTGCCCAAAGCCTTAAAAGACACAACTGCAGTCCACAGGAAGAGAAATGAAGCAAATGCTCCAGGTTATAACCACTGAAGGTTTTACTGAGCTCCCAGAGGACCTGAAAGGTCCTGAAAGATCTGAAAGGCCTCAGCCTGCTTTGGGAATCGATAGACTTCCCCTCTTTTCAGGCTTCAGCCCACTCAACCAAGAACACTGAAAAACTTGTAAAACAATGAGGCTTTCAGCTCCATCCTTCATCCACACTGCAGTGAGCCAAGCTGTGTTTCTGGGTTTTTCCAGTTAACTCTTGACTTTTCAACAGGTCAAAATTCATCAAAAGTTACTGAAGGATTTTGTTTTATCAAAATAAGGGAACTTTTTACATTTGTTGTTCAGTGTTTGCTGAGTTCTGGAAGGGGAACAAAGAACAGTTTGGTTTGTTTCATGTCTCTTCCAATAAGCAGTGCCTAGGAAGGACATCACTTCCGAAGCAGAGGTGTCAGCAGCATCATTCCTGCCCTGAATGGTGGAGTGGTTTACCATTGTTTTTGAGGTTCTTTTGAGGTTCCCATGGTCCAGAAGGCTTGGAGTGTCATTTCAGCGCACTTGATGCCATTTCTGTTCAGCTGTAATCACAGTTCTGGGAAGCTCTGGACCCCAGCAGAAAGGGATTGTGCTTCTATTCAAAGCCATCTTTACTAATAACAAGATTATTGTTTATCTGCTGGTGGTGGAATGAAACCAGCCCCAACGCTTCAGAGCATTAGTTGTTTTTCTTTTGGATTTACAGCAGTTTTTATCTATCTCTTCAAGATGATGTTAGGGAAACTTTTTTTAAAAGTAGTAGTAGTAATAATAATAATAATAATAATAATAATAATAATAATAATAATGATGAAACCAAGCCAGTGAGTTTTGCATGCATTGAGAGAAAAAGGACAGCAGCTGTCACTGCTGTTAAGAATAATTTGTATATTGTCTGATTTATCTTTCTAGGGATATAAATGTTGACAAGTTAACATCAGGGCAAAGGTAGATCGGGCTGTCAAGTTTCTATTTTCTGCTTCTTGCTCTTCCACAAAGTGCTACAGAGATTGATTGATTTGATTTTAAAGAGTTCAGTTACATCACGGTGACACAGTCTTCAATATGAATTAAAAGAGTAAAATTGTTTGTTTAACTTGTTTTCATGATGACAGGATCTTTGCACCCCAGGCAATCACTTTGTTTTTCTTACAGCTTTGCTTTTTAGCCACCCAAATGTGGAATGTCACTCAACCTTGTCATATGTTTTTCTTGATGTTCCCTATTAGTCCCTACCACACTTTTCAGCCATCTAACAAACGTGGATACCCTTATGTCAGTCAGTTGCTCTGGTTGTTTGCCATTTTAGGCTTTCTCTCCCAATGCTATGTTAAGGGAATTTCTTAGTAGACATCAACTGTACTCTGTAAGATATCAGCTAAGCCTTTGAGACAGAAGTTACCACTAGTATGATTATTTAATTAAATTACAGTAGACATCCAAAATGAAAATTACACATTTGAACTGTCACCCACAGTTTAATTTCGACTCAGGTCCAAACTTTCTGAGGGAATTAGGAAGTGATAATCCCATTAGGAGTTTCGCTGAGCTTGAGCTCTTTCTGAAAATGAGATTTAAATGTTTTCAGAATAAAATTTAGGTAATCATAAAAAATTCTGAGCATCTTTTACACACTGAACTGTCCCATTGAACCTTTCCAATTTCATCTCTTCCACATGCATTTTTAATCTCTTACTCCATCTTCTATTTTCATTTTAGTATGGTATTCAAATTCATATGTGCATCAGCTGTTATTTTTATATATACAAAGAACTGAGATGAAATGATCAAAAGGAATGCACAAATACAAGGATATAATCCAGCACTGAAAACGTGAGAAACCAAAAGGTTTCAGGCAAATTATGTATGATACAGGAAGGCTCTGACATGATGTGGTGACCTAGATTAGATTTCTGAAAAAAAGTTGGGGCAAAGTTGTGTGGAAGCAAAAATTACAGGTTTATTTAGGAAGGGAAATTTTAAGGAAGTAATGCTGTTTTTTTTTCCTTGAACTTAATGTCTCCTCATGTGTAAAATCTTCAGAATGGATTGTGAAGACATCACAACTGAAAAAGTATAAAAAACTGTTGTGTATATAAGTAGGCCCTTATTAATGAAATTATTTAACTGTTTTTAAATCTCAATGATGTGAGTGAGTTTTTAGCAAGTACTTATGCTTTAAATTACTGTAGACTGGTTAGTAGTAGAAATGCAGAGTTCATCATTGTCTTTTCGCAAAAATGGGACCTTAAAAGGCTAGGCTCTTTCAAAACTACTTAGTTGGAAAGAAATTTTCATCCTAGCAAAGTTCTACTCCTTGCAGCTGCACTTTTGCTGATTCTCTGAAGTCAGAGTTAATTGATAGACAATTTGGCCTGTGGACTTTAAATAACATACTGAAAAATCTCTGTTTTGGGGAGAGGCGGGTTTAAAGTTAATTATTCCACAAAATTACTTTTTCAAACTGAGTACTAGAGCTGGCAAAAATATTGCCATTGAATAAGACTTTATTTCTGTGAATTTTTTTTTTTTATTTTTTTTTGTCTGGTGTCTAAGACACTGAAAATTAAAGTCCTATCCTGGGATAGGATGCAGTTCTTGGCCATAATGAAATACAAGCCACCGATCAGTTCATCCTTTTTATTTTGGCTATTAGAAATCTGGCTCAAGTAGGCAGAATTCCTAAATAGGAATAGCTAATTATGAGATTCTGGTTTTGATCCCAGAATTTTTAGGCTCTTCAGCATTTCTGATCTGTAGTTTTATCTTTGAGAGTAAACAGCTTTTTTATCCTTCTAGGTCTGTGACTCTCTTCTCTCTACTTTAAACCGGACTCCCTCTGAGCTGGAAGGCAGGTTTCACTGAACACCTGAGACCCTCCACTCTGTCCTTCTAGTTAACCAAGTGATCTTTTAATGGTTTTTCCCCATAGTGTCAGCATTTATCTCTGACAGCTTGCATTTTTTCCCATTTCTTTTGGTTTTATGACTTTTTTTTTAATAACTGAATAAAATCATGAACCAGCTTAGAATCTTTTTTGTTCATGCATTTGCCTCTTATGGTAAATTATTTCCATATTTCTCAGTAACAGCTGCTTCTTGCTTCAAGGCAAGATTCAATTTCTATGGCAAATACCACAGCTTCCTGGAATGTTTTTTGCCATTTTTTTTTTCAATGATCTTAAATTGGAAATCCACATCAGTTGTTAGATATGCCCTGAAAATAAGTCTCTGTAGATTTTCTTCTAGTTCATTTGAGGTTCCCTCTTTGTCCCCTCAACTCACTGATCAGAAGGGAATAAATTCTGCAACACACATAAATATAGGATTTCTCTGGGTTGCTAAAACCCTAATTTCTTTGAATTTTTGCCATTCGTTTGTCCTATGAAGTTATATTGGTGCTTCATTTACTTTAAAATTAAGTGGAAATTTACAAATAGATGTTTCCTGTGGCTGTCTTAAATGAGGGGCAGTGGTTAAGCCTACACGTGTCAAGATGCTTTAACAGAAGTTAAATATTAATTATCTAGTCTCTAATTTAGTCTGGTGATGACATAGACCTAAATTTAAAAGATGCACCTATTGAAATATGTATGGACCTACTGAAATATGCTTAGTGTTGTAGCATAAAATGGGAACAATTAATTAAATAATTCACGTCAGAAGTTTAGAGGTAACAGTTACCTATCATACTTATCTACCGTAATTTTGTTCAAATTATGAATGACAAGGCATAAATGTTAACTCTTGCAGGAATGGTATACTATTATTTTCTAATTCTTTTTCTTTTTTTGTTGTCTTTTTATAGATAGATATTTTATCTATACATTAGAAAACGTATATTCACTTTTGGCTATTGACTGAATGATTGCATTAAATTACAACTTTTAAAAGTGAGGATTTGTCATAAAATGCCTAGCTGGTTGTCTTTACTTTTATTCACGGGGGAGGAAAAACACTCAATGGTATTATTGATAGCTTCCAAAGAAGTCAACATTATTGTTTTCAATTTCAGTAAGCTGTAGTTTCTTTGTGCACCCTTTTCTGAAAATAGACGGAAAGTCCGATACTTGTCCGCAGCAGTTTTGATTTCAGTATTTACCAAAAAGTAACAATTCTAAATCGAGAATGTGTTCTAAGTATGCTTACCAACAGAAATCATGTAAACAACTTAAGGACATGAGTTTTACAATTCGTATTTGGACATCCTCAAATTTTTATAGTTTTGAGTCAATATAGATAATATAAGGCCTGACCTGTGGCCTTTCATTTCCCAATGAGCCTGGGTTTTCCAAATCAAGTCCATGTTTGGTAGAAAGATACACATTTTGTTTTTCTTGTTTGCATTCATTTGCATCATATTTGCAATTTGTAATTAATTTTGTAGTCTATTTTTTCCTGAAGTACTTCTCAGTTTATTATTATTATTATTATTTAATATAGCCTGTGGAACACTGAACACTGATTAAGTGTTGTATGCTTTCTGTTATCTCTGAAGCATAACCGATGAAGTATTGTGAATTTGGCACTGCGTAATGTAGCATTTTGCTTGCTGTGCAGCACTAACAAACAACACATCAGTAGTCATGCCTGCCTCTCATTTAAATGCAACCTCAGAGTCACACTGCATGTTACAAATATCTGGGAGCTGTGTGATTAGTTAACATCTTGTGCATAACCCTTAAAATTATAGCAAGTTCTCAGGAGATAATTAGCTTTCTAGATACCTCTAGTGAAATGAACTATGGCTTAGCAATGGTAGGTACTGTGTGTTCTATGACTCCCAGGAATGGTGGCATGAAAATCCCTTTAAAACATGGCTTAAGTCATCTACATTAAAAAAAAAAAAATTAAAAATGAGAGAGAGACAGAGAGAAAGAAGTCCTTATTTATGTATTCCTTGTTATCAGGATTGCCTTTGCTTCCTATGTTCTAATTTTATGTTCTTTCCTCTTTTGGCAGCTCTTCTGGTGTAAATAAATGGTGTTCTGCAGGCACCAGCCTTCCTTACTGAAGTCTGCTCACCTCTGCCCCAGAGTTCATGTCTCATATGCTATGTGTGAGTAAATAGACAAAATGCATCACAACTGAATAATCAGGAGGATGTGATATGGTATTTTTCCTTAGCAAATGCTTGAGACTTCAGTTCTTTGTATAGATTTAGGAAAAGCAATGTTTTCCAAACATTTTCCGAATGTTTTTTGTCTCATGAAATAATTTCCCAGCCATATCCATGTGCAACATTTTAAAGCTTTTGATCCTGCTTTGAAAAGGCTATTCTAAGCCTTCAGTGTTCACAATATTATCTTCTAGCACTGGAAGTATCTGTGTAATAACCTCAAAATTAAAATGTTTTGGAAGCTTCTAAATATAAGTTATGGCTGCAGCTGTCAGGAAACAGCATTTTGACAAAATTGAACTTTTTAAAGGAAAGTATAAATTTTGATTAAATTTGCTTGAAAGGTGTTGTCTAATTTGAAACAAAGCATTTCAATAGGCTCACAGAATTCTCTACATTTATTGGAGTATAATGTTGCTGTTTGTTTCAAAATTATTTTTCATTTTGAGGTTCACTGGTAACAATGATATGATCCATACCCAAGAACTGAAGCATTTTTGAAACATAGCCATATTATTCCTATTGAACTTTAAATGCTTTTTCCCCCAAAAAGATGGTTTTGTAAGAAACTTCAAATTTTATTTTCATTCTATTTGGTCAAACTTTTTTTCTGAAAGGCCAAAATTTTCTATAAAATTCCAGATTTAATCCATTCTCTTAATAATTTTTCTGAAAGATGAACAGTTGCTCTAGCTGCACTGATTGTGCAAAGATGTAAGCCTGCACTTATCTTTAACCATATTGATCAAATTGAAAAGCTCTTACCAATTCAGTGGATTTTTGTCCAGTTATCTTTTCCAGTGGTCATATTGCCCATCTGATTTGCTCGTCAAACTTTAGCTTTATTAGCCATCGTCCCTCAAAAGGAAGAAGGCTTGGTTATGTTTCTGAAGGATGTTAGTGATGAAAAATGCAGGCATATAGACAGGTCCAAAGAGCACTGAAAGCTCAAGGTAATACCATGAAAGAAGGCCTGAAGACATGGTCTGTAAGTGATGAAGGGAAGGGAAAAATGACATATAATCAATTTCTTGCCGAGAGAGAGAGAGAGTAATAAACAATATGACAGTGAATAGTCTACTTTTCTGAAACAAGCAAACAGATAGGTTTTGCTTATTAATATCCAGATGTTTGACTGAGGAACCTACAGGCGTTCCAAGGATCACTCTGTTGTAGCAGTTGTTTTTCCCAAAGAATACAGCTTTTCAAAGTTTCTCCCTCTCTACAAATAACCATAAAGCAGGTTACTGAAATATCTTGAGAAGCAGAAGACTGAGAATTTGGACCACTATTTTGCCTCTTCACCCACCAGTGACATCTAGAATAGTGTGAAGCCAAATATGCCTCCTGATGGCAGAATCCTTGGTTAGGCAGCCACTCCTTCCCCAGGGCACAGGGGAAGTCAGACACCTCCAAAAGTGAAATAAAATGTAAGGTGTGTGAGGCTACCTGCATATGCAGAATTAATGAATGGACAGGACAAGATTTGAAACTTTACAAAGCTTCAGCAGAGCCCAGCTGCTGCGTTCTTCTGAGGCTCAAAATTCTCTCTTAGAGGTAAGGTAAGGCCTATTCTGAGGTACCCGATATGTGCTCACTTACACCTGTTAAAATGCAACAGTAGGGTGAAGAGCAGCATTGCCCTGTGTGTATGTGATTCTCAAGTGAATAGCTGTTAATTAAATTGTGAACAGGAGACCTGCCTGAGGACTTCCAAGATCACCTCCCCCAGGTTCTAAATTGGTACTCTAACCACTGTCTTCTTCAGAGAACTTTCAAATGCTCCTCATAGAACTCAGATGCTCTGCAGAAGACAACTGAAGATTTGCTGAGCATGAAAGAAAGGGAAGAAGAGGGCATTTAACTCTATAGCTGAGCACTGGCTTGTAAAAGGGAAGATCTGGTGTCAAGCCTTTTCCCTCAAGACTGTTTCTGTGTTTTGTAGGAGAGTGAGAAAATCCTGTTAATGGGAACCAAAATCCAGAAGTCTTTCTCTGTCACTGCCACTCCCTTTCTGCATTTCTGTAGCGTACACAAATTATATATTCATCTGGTTGTTACAAAAAAGCCCTTTCTGTTTACCCCTACTCGAATTAGATTGAACCAGCTAGCACATATTAGACTTGTTAAATCATTCCCTGTAGCACTTAGGAACTTTTAATTTAAAGCATTAAAAATAAATAAATAAATAAATAAACCACAAGCAGTAATTTAGGAGGAGTCAGATTAGTTTGATGCTCTTCAGGACTGTATGGAAGCTTCCAGCTTAATAGTTTTGCACTGAAGCAGGTAAATTCTGCATAAATCCCATTTTTAATGTTTAAATATCTACTGGGTTTGAACCTGAGGATCAGTTATCTAAAGTTTTCTGATTCTTGTCAAAATCACTGGGTTGGCCACCTCTACTTTTTAGAAATGCAAACATTTGCCTCTTCTGCCTTACGTCTTTGTGTGTAAAATAGGAATAAAGGAATGCCTTTTCCTTTTGAGAGAGCTGGAGTTCGTTAACTGTGGTAATGGAACGTACCTAAAACCATTTTACTCATATTCTTCACAGAGTTCAGTAAGTAAGTGCTAAGTGCCAAAATAATTCTCTACTCTCCAAGCTAGGGCTGACTTGCTAATCTGAGGACACACCCACTAGTCCGTTACCCTGTCCTCCATATTTTACATTTTTGTCAATAAAAAATAATGTACAGCCAGAGTGTGAAATTTTTTTCTGTATGAAGGGCCAACAGAAGGCCTATGCCTCATCAGCCTTCCAGAAGAGAATGACACTTCAACAGACCAGTCAGTGTTAATGGTTAAAAATGAGACATTCAGAGCCCATGTGTCAAATATGTAGGGCCAAATTCTTGACTCTGACTGACAGTCTTGCCTGGCTGAAAAGGGCACATAGGGCAGAACGCTGCCTTTGGCTGAGGCAGACAAAGATAAATTCACCTTGGAGACATGGCAGAGTTAAGAGGCTGTTTACTCAGCCTAAAGAACCTTCCACCAAGATATTGAGATATTGTGATTTTCTTGTTTGTTTTGTTTTGTTTTTTTATTACCTTCAAGGTATCCTCCTTTGTGCAGCATGCTTTCTAGTTCTGTCTAATAGAAGTTAAGGCATTCAGTGCCTTGACCATAAAATAGGTTCCAATGTTTCACTATATAAACCAGACAGACGCAAGCCTGGTTTGGGTTCCCATGGAGTGCTCCACAATATATGGTTACTCACAAATTATTTTTTCAAACAGTTGCCCGATTTGTAAGTACGAGGATCACAAATTAGCATAGTTTTTCAGTTCTCCATTTCTTAAGGTCAAATTTTTTACCCTTTTCAGTGAGAGGGAAGCAGAAAGTCTTCCACTGGGGGTATAGCACTTGTATAGGACAGTTCTGGCTGAAACCGGATAAGTAAAGCTCATTCATATAATTCCTTCCATCCTAATTCTTAAGGTGCAAAAGAATAAAAGTAATCAGTAAAAATATCTTGATACAGATGTTCTACCTTAATATTCAGAGTGTTTTAATGATCCCTCAGGCAGCTGTTACAGTTTATAGTTTAGTTTCCCTGTTGCTTGAACTGGGTTTTTGGTTAGAAAATTGAGTTAGCTGGTGGTTAAGTTTCATGGGTTTGCCTGTGTGAGATGCCATGTAAGTAGACTTTCTCAGAGATTTTAAAATAGTTGGCCCTTCTTCATCTGAAGTTTCTTTAAATTCTGTAGTAGGTATTAGGCAGAATTTGCATATGGGTGAGTCAGGTCTCTAACACGTTGAGAAAAAAAAAAAAGGCGAGTAGTAGATTCATAGATTAGCAACACCACCAGGCTTTAACCTGGATCTAGAGGGAGTTTCTTTGGAATAGTTGACTGCAACAGGGTGTCCTGCCTTGCAGCAAAAATAGTAGTGTCCCATGTAGTCTAACCTGGTCACCAACTGCTCTTCCTGAACAGCACTTCTGCTGTTGCAATGGAGATGTTGTTTTGGCCACTTGTGGAGGAGATGATTCACTGCAAAATGCCATTTGTGGCTAATGATCACCTGCAGGGTTACAGGGTTTTCACAAAGGTAAAGCAAAGAGAAAAGAGCCACTGCTGAATTAAAATCCGCCTAATTTTTGCTCTTAAATCTGTAGTTCTATTGTTTGTTTTTTGTTAAATGATCTGACATTTCAAAAAAGTCACAATTAGTTCAACTGGCTGAAGGAGTTTTTTAATGGAATGCCTTGAGTTTTTTAACTGATCTTCCCCTTGCAGATCTCAGCTGTTTGAGAATTGGGTCCTAAGTTGTCTTTTCACAATGATCTTGTTTTTGTAAATTAATGATCTAAGTGATTTATTATTCAGTTCTTCCACTGCTGCTTTATTTCTGTTGATCTTTGTTTTTCTGCTTAATTTCTATAAATTACTGTACAGTTTCCCATAAGGTATAATTAAGCAGAATTGCTAAAGTTGTAATTATTTTGTATTATAGATGTTGAAAGCAACATTAGCACTTAGCTTTTAAAAAATGTGATAGTATATTTATAAGAGAGCATTTATAAACACATTTACATATAGTTAAGATGAAAAAGGTATTTGAATTGTAGTCATTAGCATTTCTTCAAACATATGGCATACCAGCAGAGGCCATGGGCCATGCCTTCATTAACTGAACACTGTTTCATCAGTATCTCAGCTTCCTGCTGTGCCACCCTGTGGCGTACCCTTCTGTCCCTGAGGTTTCAGTGACAAGGGACAATATGTCCCCAAGGTGAAAATCTGGGAAATAACGCAGATTAGCCCTTAGAGGAGTTCTTATGATTATTTAATCATACTTAGGAAAGAAGTACACTGTACCACAAAAGAAAAACATTAAAAATCCTACCAGCCTACTATTTTCCATATTGCAGGGTATGATGGTCTCTTCAGTGCACCATCAACATAACTACAGTGAAACATGACAGCTTTATGCTGCCTATTATAAGGCCGGCCTGTTTCAAATTTGTTCGTATAATGGGCAAAGCCTACATTGGTACTAATAGGTATCACGGGTCAATTATCACTCATTGGCCATAATGTTCAGGTGATGGATCAAGATTTAACTTCTCTTAACCATGGCACATGCAGCCATTTAATTTTATTTCCTAATAAAAAATGGAAAAGGAATAAAAATATTCATATAAATGTCATGGTCATATTTTATTTGTGCATTTCTCAGGTATATAAAGATAGGTTAATATGACAGGCAAAGACATTTGTCTTAAGTCATTAAGTTCTCTCATACTCTACCTGCTATATGATATTCTTTGCTAAAAACCCATATATTTTGAAAAGGTCTTAATAGAAATTTAAAAACAACTTATATATTTTGTTTGACAAGATGATACTTTTGAAAGTAAGGTTAGTTTTTGGGGGTTGGGGGGTGGTCTTTTTTTTTTTTTTTTAAGATGCAGCTTTTCAGTATCTCCTACCCTCGCTTTTCCTTCTCATTGTGACATAGTATAGGAAAAAGCATTGAAGTGGGAAATAATTGTCAAAAATGTTTGTTATGGACATTGGTCTGCTTTCTTGCATTGATATCTATTTTCTTCAAGAAGAGTTGGAGCTTTATGCATGTTGCTGAATGCCCTCAGTCTTTGCAGTCCAGTCAGTAAAGCCTGTTCTTGGATTAAGAGGGGACATATCAACTAGGGTTGACATATTTAAACTCTAATTATAAAATCAACTATTGCAAGAATCATTTTTCTAATATTAAAATATGTATTATGCTATAATCTGTCCTATTGTTCTACCTATAGAAAAAACTACTCTTCAACATGCATTTAGGTAGAGGAATATAAGATCTCTTACAGTTTAGCCTAGTGCAGATGGACAAAGTGTGGATTTCTAAAGCAAGCTTTAATTTCTATCATTACAAGCATCTGATACAATTTATATATTTTTATATACTTTCTCACAGTTTTTGTCAGGCCTAGATGTAATTATGACAGAAGGTTTAGAAACATTTTGGTAGGTAGTCCAAGTAAAAGTGTTTAAATTGTCATCGGTCCATTTCTACCTTCACTGGGCTTATGTGGGAGGAATCTGAAAATCTCTCGCTACAGTATCCACCATTAATCAATGGCGCAACGGAAAGCTCTCATTAACTTTAACCCTCCGACCCTGACATTAGTATATTCATCACAGCAATTGTTAGCAAAATGAAAAACAATCAACCAGGGTATCTAGATTCTAATAATATTAATGCTTTCACTCTATTACACACAAATGTCAAATGTGACAAAACTCACTGAACTTCAAATATATACATAACAGATTTCGATATATATAAAGCACCAGTTTTTGTGATTCTCACTCAACAGCAGAATTAATGATACAGTGCCAAGGGGGCCCATACCATTTGCAATCTGTAGCATTTCCAATGTATTTTCAACAATATTGTAAATATTTATGGAGTTTCTAAAGACTCTATGCTTCCTTCTGTTTGTGATGCATCAACAAGACACAGTAGGATATCATAGGCAGATATTTACTTCTGGGAATTCCCTTTTGGACTCTTTTTGGTTGAAAACCGCTTCATGACATACACTACCGCAAATCCCCAGAAATGTACCATGCTATTATTGCCAGCTGAGTTCTTCCAAGTAAAGATGACATCAGCCATCTGTCATGTTATACTAATCCTAGGAAAGAAAGCCAACTGAAGAGAAAATAAATACCTTTCATATTTATTAGCCAAATATTTGTATTAAAAAATGAAATTATTAAAATCTCGCTATCAAAGCTAATTATTGTAAGTGAACAGTCCTTTCTGAGTAAACTACATACCTAAAATGTATTTGTCTTTTTACCTGCCTAAATTAAATTATGTCATGAACATATATTTGAAATGCTGGTCTCTTGCTACATATTGGTGGATAAGAAAATATGCCTCCAAGTAGTGATTTTCCTCCGGACCTGCTAGCTGAACTCTGCCAGGTACCACATAGCTGCGTGAATGTTCTGTACTGCTCTGCTGAGGTAAATGGAAGTTTCCCAGGATCTAGCAGAGAAGAAATTACACTCTCCGTCAGAAGTAATGCTGCCAATCAATAAGGAGAGTGTCTAAATTAACAGTAACATCATAATAAAATGTTTAAAAAGCCTAAACTGCATCAGGTACCTGCTTCCTCACAGACTAGGGGATGTGTCAATGAGGAAGCCTTTTGGATAACCCATACAACTAATTTACATGAAGGCTAATTCTGTGGGTTTATGGCTTATTTCTTTGTCATGGGCAGTTACTCAATAACACATACTTAAAGTTTAAACTATTGTGGTGCTCATGAGATCTCATCACAATATAATTAAGGCTAGAACAAAAAAATCTCAAGAAATAAAAAAAAATGAACAGCCAGCTATCACATTCCCTGATAAGGGACTAGTATGGTACTGTCATCAAAAGTGATCCTAAAGCACATCTATGATTAGTTTAGTGGTATAGGCATTAATGCTTTTAGTGCTGTAAAAGTTCTTTTTGCTCTGTTGTAGAAGTGGCAGCACAGAACTAAGCATTCACACAGAGATCTGCAAAAACAAATAAATATAATGTCTCCCATCTCACCACACTTTCTCATTTGTTTTTTTTCCCTGTTTTTACCACTTAACATTGTGAGGCTTTCCTTTTAAACCAAAAATGCATTTTGGGATGTGAATTCATACAAAATGGAAAATGAAAACAATGGAAGTTTCAGAACTAAAGGCATTTATTTCTTGGGCTGTAAACCCTTTGACTTGTTTAGAATTTAGAATAATATGGTAGATGGAATGAAATCTTTTGTTAGCTAATTTATTAATACAGAACTAAGAATCAATCAACAAAGGATTTTCTTACAAGTTCTTCCTGAGCTACTCAGCTGGTTGGGTCTTCTAATGGTTCCAGTTGGTTTCCAATACACCTATTTGTGGCCCTTGAAAACTCATTGGGGATTTATGAATGCTTTCTCACCTTCTTTGTTTTTTGACTTGGAAGATTGTTTTGGCATAATTCCTTCAACCAAAGGTTTAAATTTTGTTGTTCATATATGATGCTTGGAATATATAAAGGATTATCAAGTTTTATAAAGCCTAGTAGCAATACTGCCTTTTCAGTGTGTACTACCTGGTATAACAACTTACAACATCTTATCTGTTCTGGAATCTGATAGTGTATTCAAATAACTGTCATCGCTTTTGACACGTGCTTGAAAATATACATAGCAAACTGTTTATGCTAAGCTAGACAGATTTAAACATTTCAAACTGTGCAAACCCATCAACATCAACTCAGAATTGAACCTGACTGGGACACTTCTGGCAAACAATCTTTCTTCAACTACTATTTATTTGTCAAAATTAATACTTTTAACTGAATGTAGTAATACCACTAAGAGATTTGGAGAAAGCTGTTCAGTGCCAAGATAACATTTTTAATGAATAGTCGGAGAAGAATAAAAACCTATGTCACAGTTATACAGTAGTTTGGCAGCGGATGTCAGATCTTTGAAATCCATGTTCAAATCTCCGCTTTTCTCACCTTGCCTAGATGACCCTAAACACTGCATATCTGGACCACCTGGAATAATTTTATTTTATTTGGATTGTAGAAATAATTTAATATTTCAAAGAAGAACAGTTTTTCTGGGTCTCCTACTGCAGGTGAATGATGGAAACCTTAGTTATCAGGTAGCTTCATTCTCTTTCACCTGTGTAAATGACATCTTTTCATGTGCATAGCATGTGGTTTATGTCAAACACATAAAACAAATGTAAGTGCACTTATGATATTTGTAAATAATACAAGGGAAAATTTACAAAGCAGAGCTTATTTTCACTTTGGAGCAAAGGTTGAATGCAGCCACCTGAAGGAAACTTACAGTTTCTGAGTAAGACAAAGCCTGAAGTTGGATGAAAGGTAAAAGTTTTAGCTGTGCTTGATCATGTGATGACTAGAAGAAAACTACCACCTTCAGGGATTATTTCTTAACATTGTCTAAAGATGTGAGTGTCTGAGTATTTGTTTTCAAGAAACAGTAGTTTTGAGATGATGTTGAATATCTGAGACGTTTACATGTGTGAAAATAAGTAGTTGTTTCAGAGTGTGGTGGTTTGTTTTTTTTTTTTCAACTATGGAAAATTAAAAAGCTTCCCTGAAACAGATGTAACTTGCAGACTTCTTTTTCCAGTGCTTTGGATGTGTAGCTTGGGTAGGAAAGCTTGGGGTCCAAGTCAGAACTCCAAGACAGGGAAACACCTGGAGTCAGAATCTGCTGCTACCAACTCCCAATTTTTCCAGGATGTCTTGTTTATTTATTTTTAGGATTTAAACTTCAAAAAGGCTTAGGTTTGCCTTGATGTAAAAAATGGGAGGTTTTGATTTTGTGGCTGCTTACATAAAGCTGAGGCAGTTAAAATTTTACTTTCAAATAGTAAATCAATGCTAAAATTCCAGTTACCCAATCAGATATTTAAACACTTTTTATGTCTCTAAAAATACGAAGATTTCTACTTTTCAATAGATTCTAGTCCCATCTCTGATACTGACTGTCAGACAGCACTTTCTTCAAAGGGCAAGTAACACTCTAAAGTTCAATTTCATATGTTCAGATTGTGTATCTCTAACAAAAGTTGCCCTTATGTTTGCTTTGAATGTGCCTTTAATTTCAGTGCCAGGAGAACAAATGATACTAACTTTAAAAAATGAACCTCTGCATTTATTGTCTTCCTGTAGTAAATGAGCCTCTATTTGGGCAGGGTTCCAAAGGCATTTCTCCTGGGTGGACTGCCTGAATGCTGTTACAGAATACTAAGGGGCTGAAATTTTGTACCTCCATGTCCCACGAAGGTCTCTCTCCTTCTGTTGAAATTAAGCCTAAAATAATTTTCATTTGCTTCTGCTGCTATAGAAATCCCCACCTTCTCCTATCTTTTAATAAAAATGACTTCCAAGAGGATCAAAGTGCGATTTTTCTGCTCACCTTATTTGGATGAGGGGAGGGGAGGCTAGTGCAAGGTACTCATTAAGATGTCCATCCTGGAGACATCTGACTGAAATCGAATGCCTCCCCACCCCATTAAGATGTCCATTCTGGAGACATCTGATTGAAATCAAATGCCTCCCCGCCCCACTCCCACCCTCGGTTTGCATTTTGCTTTATTGTTTAGTTAAAAAAAAAAAAAATTCCATTTCAATAATTATTGAAAATAGTTTCTTAAAAAATCTGACTCAGTTTCACAGTCTGCAGCAAAACGTATGTGGCCTTGCAAAAGCACTGGGAGATGCTTACTGTCTCATGAAACATTAGTATGATTGCCGGTCGTACACCTGCAAAAACCCCAACCAGAAAGAAATTCTGCGAGACTGAAGATGAAAATTATAGTGAGCTATGTCCAGCCCTTTCTTCCAAGCAAATACATATTGGCTGCAGAAGGAACATATAAGCACACATCTGCTCAAAACCCAATTTGATTTTTTCCCCAGGAGAAGGAAATGGAGTGAGAAGAGAAACTTGCTGCACTGCAACCTCTTCCCTTTCTTCTTCTGTTCCCAGGGTATACAAGGGAGAGAGGACAGGGTAAGATGGAAGTATATGCAGAGATTCTGATTATTTTAAGCCAGTGAATTTCTTGCCTTTTTGCAGGTTAAGCAATTACTTAATAAACAGTAACAGCATGACTGTGTTTTGATTTCTTTATTCTTTCTAAAATATTGAAGTGGAAGAAGAGGAGGAAGGAACTGGAGGGAGTTACTCTGTTCTGAATATTTCCTCAAGATCTTAAAATCAGAAAAGGATCATCTGACCTTTGGAGGCAAGAGGTGTTTCAGAAAAAAAAAAAAACCACCCAAAAATTGAATATACAGAATACATGTATCCCTTGACACTCAAAAAGGCAAAACAGTCTTTCATGTCCTATGCAGAAAACAAGGGCAAGTTAAAATTCTGTGTGTCAGCCATAGTAAAAAAAATTGCATTTTTTTTTGGAGTGATTACTTCAACTAACTCCTTTTTTTGAGAATGAATGTGAACCTGGATTACCACCATTCTATCTCCAAAGACAACCCCATTTGAAAAACAAGATGTGATTTTTAAAATAACATTTTTGTGACTTCAGCTTATTTACAGTCAAGAAATCTAGAATTAGCATTTTTTAGTTGTCACCTGTCTCAATAAGAATATACCTGTCTGCTTTACAACCCTGTAAGAGCTGAAAAAAAGGTTTATTATCTTGCACTATAAGACTTCATTAGCAATAAGCCATTTCTGAACCCAGAAGACCTTTAAGACTGTCTCCTGCAATGTAATATCTCTTTATTGAATGCAGAAACTGGGAAAAAAGCTGAACTTTTATTAAAGATAAATCACAAGAAATAAGATTTGCGATTATTGATTTCCAAATAAAATTTATGCCATATTTTAAGTAAAAAGTTTCAGATGAAAAGAAATTGTATTTTCTTTACATTTTTATTTTAGGTATCGCCGTTTACTAATGAGGAAAAGGTAAAAAATAGAGATTTCATCGCTCCCTTCCTCCTGGGAGATTAAATAAAAAAGAAGCACCAGCAGCTTGGAATTTAAGCAGGAGTAAGAGAAAGATATTTTTTTTCTGAAACAAAATAATAGCAAAATAAATACTTGATTGCTAATTTTTTCAATCAAATTTACAGATCTTTGCACTATTGTTTTAAACCTTGCCATAAAAGAGACAGGTCACTAGTTTTGGAGTGATCTGTCTCCATTTTGAAGTAATTCCAGCTCTGCACGTGGTGCATGTGTATGATTTAAGTATGGTGTGCCTTTGTGCTTCTTCAAGAACATGAAGGCATATCTGAAGACTGAATGAATTAGTCCAGTCATTCCCTGAAAACCAGGATTTGACGATGGACTCGTTCTTTCTACATGCTCACTTGTGTCTGGAACACCGTAAGTCTTGAGTTGATTTTTAAATTGTCATGGTGAGGTCTCTCACAGTAACTTTAGGAAACTGCAGCCTCAGAATAGGTGCCCGATCCTAGTGCTCCAGGAAAACCCTAGCCTTCATCTGGTGCAAATACCTCTTACTGAATAGTTCTGTATCTGCCTGAAATTAATGTCTGGGTGAAGATAGCTGTTGAAGCTGTTCTCAAAAAAGATAAAAACAGGTATGCTTAGAAAGACTGACATGCTTTGATTATTTTAAAAATATTTTCTCCCATTATTTCACCACAACGACTTGTATCCCAAGAGTCTGCCTAGATTCTATGCTGCTGCTGCTGCATGTTCAAAGTGGTATGAGAGGAAATAGCTACTGGTCTTCTGTGACTGGCTAGCAGACCGTTTCCAGGCTGTTCAGATAATCCATTCAGCTAACTTGAGCACTGTAATCTTTACTTTCTGGCTTCCAGTTGGACTGTTACTGTTTCAGCTATTTCAGCAGAAAAATGCAGAAGTCTAGTTTGTGCAGAGCACAACAACTATTCTAAGCAGCCTATTGGTATGGGAAACTTAAACCATCATAGATATGACTTTTCAAAATGGAAGAAAAAGTTTATTTCTAATTTTTTTTTACAGTTACCTAGAAATTAACTAAAATTAAGAATAAGGGGGTAAGAAGCATTTAGAAGGGAATTTATTTAGAAGGAGAGTTGAGAAAAAAAATTGTTGGGTAGATACAGAAAGAAGGAAAAGAAGAGAAGGTTAAATCAAGAGAGAGACAGTAGAATGAAAGATATACGATCGTCCCAGTGTGATTTTGGCTATTTACTTATTAGGAGGCACTCGTACACTAAAAAGTCTCACTAGACAGATAAATAGCAATGTGCAAATATACACCGCTGCATAAATTTAAGAGGAAAAAAGACATTACTGAAAACTGAATTTCTTTATTGAATAATTTACTTTGTCATCATAAATGTAATGCTATATTGCCTTGCAGTATAACTACTGGAGAGATGTGTTGGTAAAGCCCAGTCCCAAGAGGGATGGCTGAAGAATGATCAAAAGCTTGGATTAATTTTTTTTTTTTGCTTAAGTTGTTTTTATCATTTCGTTTTGGTTCCTGGAATTTCTTATTAATTTTACAAAGACTGTCATAGACTGTTTTTTGGACATTCTTCCTGCTCATTTAGTTTAATGGATGAATAAAACTTTTCCACAGAAATTATAATAGTAGGAAAAGTTTGTAAGACCATAAGCAGCAGAATTTGAAAATAACCATTCCTGTAATGGGTCTGTGATAAATTCTGACATTTGTGGGTCTGCTAATGCAGAAGCCATTTGACACTTTTATCCTGTATTGAGAATGTTTCATGTAGGTAGTTCTTGACTACCGAGGCTCTGTTTGATGGTGTCAAACTCCTGTGCACTTATTAACTGAAGCATAGAACATTCACCGGAGAAAAGGCATCTGGGGAAAGATTGGACTCCTTCTTTGAGTTTGGTGAACTTTCAGAACTCAATGTTGCATGTGGCTGTGTCATTAATCAGTGTAAAAAAAAAAAAAAGAGAAAATTTGTTTACTAATTTTCCTAAGTGGTAAGACTTTAATGCTGACTGTACTCCACTTGGACCAGTTTAAGGAAAATGAGTAAGGCCACCCTCGGTTCCCACAAGCCAGAGAAAAAGTCTAAGAATGCAAGACTGTTCTTGGTAACTAATCTGTATTTCAGCAAAATGAGGTGACCTTTAGTAATATGGTGATAGCACATGCATCGTGATGCAAAGATTTGATCTCAAAGGATAAAGTTAAAAAGCTGTAGCTCTGGTCCAAAGTTTTCCCACAATTAGCCTGGTATAAATTGATCATAATTGAAGTCAGACTAAAGCACATATTATGAACCAGTTTTGGAGTATTTTTTCTCAAATTGGCAGAAATTAAGATGGCTGGCTCACAGAAGAGCTGGGATTTAAGCCTAAATGTATTTCCTTGCCCTAATCTGCATGCCAGTCCCTTCACTAACACGGGTAATTGACTTACTCTACATGATGTCTCTCTTGTATACCAATGTGAATATGTTATAGTCAAATACTGGTATATACACATAAAGGAACAAAAACATTATCTCTGAGTTTCAGGAAGGACATCAATTTTTACTTCAGGTAGAAATGACAGTCCACTAAAACTCACCACAACCCAAGTGCAAAGCGTCCCACAGCAGATTGACTGTACAGGTGACCTGTGAGAAACTGTTAAAGACTTTAAATTTGTTTTGGTGTGAGTGGAGGATCACTTCAGGATTACTTCTCCTGTGATGCCAATTACTGCTTTTTTTGTGTTGTATTGATTTCCAGACGTCTAATGTTTTATCATATATGAAAGTGGACTCTGATCAAACACCTTAAATTTCTGGGCTGTTTGGATGAAAACTGCAAGCAGGGCTATCCTATTTGAAGTGATAGAGGAGATTTGATTTAATTCTCAGTTAACCAGAGTACTTTCCCTGACTGGAGACAAAGCACTACACTAAATATGAGGGGAGCTATTTTTCAAAATCTTTCCCTCAAACTTGTATTCATTGGTTTCTCTCAGCTGAAATCATATTAGATACAATAATATTGCACAGTTAGCTGTAAAATATGTTTTAATTTTCCCAAATGAAAGAAAAATTGATGAGGATTGCTTTTGATAAATGCAGCATATTTACATATTGTAAAATAAAATATGCTTCTTTTTATGGAATCATATAACAGCATATATTAAGAATTGTATTTCTTGAGAACAGAGGAAAAAACCCTGAACATCTGCATATTTTAATAAAGAGATAGAGTTGTTCCTATTTTCTTTCAGCATCTGAGGGAGCTACCTTCATGAAGGTCATTCTCCTGTAAGGATTTAAAAAAAAAAAAAAAAATCTTTTTACCTCTTGCATACATGAACAAGAGGATTTAAATGTGTAATGCAGCTTTAAGGTAGGGAATCATATAAGAAGTGGGTTTGTAACTGAGTACTGTAGGACAGTGCAATAACCATTACAGGTAACATTTCAAAAGTGCTTTAATTCTAACCTTCAGTTTTCAATCCTAACTTTCTGAAGTCTTTAACTTTGAGGCAATGTTTTTAGATGCAATCTCCCTACATCCTTGCTGTTTAATTTCTGTTTAGCACTTTGTTTTAATTTTACTATTGTATATGTTTAATTTTACTAGTTTTTAGTTGGGAGAGTTAGAGGGGAAAAACACTGTTTTTAGATATAGAAAATAATCATGTAGCATTCTTTTTCTAAGCATGGAAAACTGCTAGTGACAGAAATTGAAATGCATATGTTATTGGAAAGAGAAGCACCTTGGAGTGGTCTGATTAGAACTGATGTTGATTTGACAGAGTTCTCAGCTATTCAGAGCTGCTTTCCCTATCTGAACAGTGTATTTTTTTACAAGAGTGTTCAGCTTTGTTCGTACTTTCTTTGCAATGGAAATTTAATCGCTGCTATTTCAGTTGGGATAACACTGGGTTAGCACTGAGCATTTTGGAAAGAACTTCACTGTGAGAGTAGGTTATAGAGATGCGTGCTACACGGGTGTCTGGAATTATCAGCAGGCAGTGCCTTTTGCCTGTTAATGATGTGCCTTTCCTATGTGTCCATGCCAGGATTTGTTGATTCAGTGAAACAAATATTCAGAGAAGTGGATTTCTGCTCCAAGAACCAGGTGAACCCTTTCAGGGCTGACTTATCATAGGCAAGATTGTTTGACAGAGCAAGCAAACCGAATGTGTTTAAATTTGGTATCTATTCCCAAAGAATGCTATAGAGTAAAAAGAAGCAGGCCAAGCACATTGCAATAGAGGTTGTAATTAAAACCAACCCTTCCATATAATTAGACTGTGCAACTGTGTAGGAAAATCTACCATAGAGAGAAGACAGAACTTAACTATAGGACCAAAATCATAAGTATTTTAGCAAAAGGTCTGAGGAAGAGTCTGGTGCTATTTTATATTACTCTGATTTACTAATGGCATACACTAACTAAATAACTGGTGAGCCTCCTAATGGTTCTCCCTTTCATGCTGCTGGAACCATCAAACCCTGCTAAGAATCTGAGTGCATCTCCAGTTAAACCTTACAAAACTAGTAAGCGCAATTTGAGAATTTCTTGTCCACTCCCAGCTAGTTTGCTCTCTGGAGACTGGAAGGAATAACAACTAAAAATCATGTTCCTTTTATTTGCCTGTGTACAAGCAGTTTTAAATAAAAGCTGTCAGAACATAGAACTGTTGTATGAAAATTTGGCAAGCATTTTGCTTGGCACATTTACTATATCCTGTTTCTGAAGAAAATCAGGTCTTTGTGCATATCTGTTGTGAACTTCAACAGATTATCAACAGATGGACATCAGCTCAAAGCAACAATGTAGTGTCAATTATGTTCAAAAACAAAAAATTAGGCTTTAATTTCTATATACCTTTCTTTATAAAGTAGCGTCATGCACCATTTAAAATTGTGTTGCAGTTTTAAGTACAAACTACAATGGTATATCAAATATGTTTTTTGTTTCTCTGTTCCATTTTCACTATAGCTGACCAGATGCTTCAAGTAATTATATGTCTGACACAGACAAGTAACAAACACTGATAAACAGGTGATCCTATCTCTCTTTGACTCTAAAGGATTGTCAGGGTGTTAGCTGATAGATCAAACTTGAGCATAAAAAAAAAAAAAAAAAAAAAAAAAATCCTGTCCCATGTAATTTATAAACCAGGACATTTGGTATTAATCTGCCTTCTGCAAAATGAACCAATCCCAATTTTTGGGAAGATGTCCACATTAAACAGAGAGATACTCTATGGAAGCCACAATACACTGTTACAGCCAACTGGGGTTCAAGTCCAAATGTTAAAATGTTCTTTATCCTGCTAAAAGGGGGACTTCTTAATAAATTCTGCAACATTTTCCTGCAATAATCTCCACATGTACTTTTTCTAAATGTAAACATTAGCTGTTGCTATGCCCTGATTTTATTTTAACCTGAACTGTATTTACTATACCTAAGGATAATTCACATGGAGCAAAGAGCCCTAATATTTGTATTTTAGAATAAATATTATGAATATCTCTCTCAGGGGAAGAAAATGTTTAGATAACCTGCCTTTCACACAGAAAAGCTGGCTGCTGAACCTTCAAGCCAGCAGTTGTTCCCTGTCTTTCTAACTGAGAGACAGTACTACATATGAAAATTCAGTGCCTTCTGGCCATACTTAAGAAACCCTATTTCTTTGTGAAAGGGGGAGAACGTATGGAAGCTGTAAATAAATTATGATTGCCGAAGATCAGAGGAATTTTTACACAAGACCAAAGCAATTTAAGCTCATTCTTTGATACAAACCTTTAATAATTCAACACAGTGGTAATTTTGGTATTGCTAGAATTCCTAACAATTGAACTGATCTCCAGGTTGTTAGCAGATGATTAAGAATTAAGTTATTAGTAGCTGACCTCTGCAGAAGTCAGATGATTCAATGTTTAATTTAGGCAATAGCTATGACTTTCTTTCTAAGAGCCCCTGGAAACCTCCATGAAACCACCACAATACTCATTTGATGATGACACACTGTTCAGTTCTTTAACGAGTATTTCTTGCTCAGATGTCAAAGGCAATCACTCCGAGCTACTCTTATTCAAGTAATTTGGAAGCATGATTTAAAATATGATGCCTTAATGAAATAGCGTGCTGGATATCAGAGAGAAGAATCAGCAAATCTTCTGCCTCTTATCCTTTCCAACAGGAATATCTAGAATAAATACATACTCACCGAGGAAGGCTCATTCCCTTTAAAAACATAAAAAATTCAGTCCTGTGTTAGTGGGAACTCATATTTAGATTTCTACTTCAAACAAATATAGGTTATGAATCACAGACAGTGATCTATCCTTTGTAGGAAGACTATTTTACTTTTACACTGACCTGCCAAGTCTCAGGCATTGTGAGCTGGACCTCTTGCAGAGGATCCTTCTCCTGCTGTCATGCCTACACCTCACACATTTGCAGGGCAGCATCCCAGTCCCCAGCCCCCCGTAGTGCCTCTGCCAGCATAGAGAGCACAGATGATCCATTGCCCATGAAGTAGGAGGGAGCACATGGAATTTCAGAAAACCAGGAGTGTGTGCTTCCTAATGGGGTGCAGAGACCAGGGAGCATCCTTCATCATACCCTCTCTCTCCCTCTTTCAGTGATTTAAATCCATGGCCCTTCCTCTGTGATGGGGCTCACCTTACCCATCAGATAAAGTAAACCTCAACACCCTTCTTAGGCAATCAGCCTGCCACATGTGTGTCCTTGTCTTCAGACCAGAGAAGGGGTGCCTCACATATCAGAAGCCATGAACTCTGACAGGTCCATATATGTGAGATGGGTAAAAAATTTGAAATGATCGAACTTTCACATAGGAACATAACAGTATTCAATTCAGAGTGTTATTAAGGCAAAATATTCAACCAGGAAAGTCAGCAAAAATATCATCAGTTCCTGTTAACAATCCAATCTTGCTTATTGTAGATAACGTTCTTTTACTGGGCTTTTTCCTCAGCTGATGTAAACAACGTAACTCCATTGAAGCCAGTGGAGTACTTGATTCCCACCAGCTGAAGATCTGGCCCCACAGAAGAGCTTGCTTCCCTTCCAAAATACTTTCCTTTTTTTCTTTTATTCACCTAATGCTAATAATAGTCTGCAATTTTTGAATAAGTAGTGTGTAGGCAAATGCACTTTTAATAACAAGTAAAAGATTCAAATTCAAACTGCTTGGTTTAAAAAAAAGAAAAGAAAGAAAGAGAGAAAGAGAGAAAACCAGCATAAACAGTAGTGAGCTGGCAAACCAATGAACTTCCAGATGCGCATTAGTTTATTTTCAGGCAGGGTCAGTTAGCATATTCCTGTTCTGGCATGTGCATTCATCTTCTGAACAGGGTGGAAATTCAACACAATGAGCACCTGATCATCCATTACTAATGAGCCAGATATGCCCTGTTATTTAATTTGTTCTTTCGTAATTTCATACACTATGTATTGCTTAATACTATACAAGTCAGTCTAATGGAGAAAGCTTGTCTTCATCCTTTTCACTATACCTGTTAGTAAATGGATTTAGAAAAAGGAATGCAGTCTATTATTCAAAGATGGTTTCTAAGATGGTTCACAACAGGTTAATGAATGATATCTAATACTCATATTAGACCAATCATATTAATAACAGAGAAGAGCACATGAAGGTCGTAGTGCTAATTGCATAGGAGGTCCAGCCAGAAGGCATCTTTATCTTAGAATTCAAGATGCACCAAGTTTGACTAATCACCCACAGTGTGTTTGCAATTAAAATAACACTGTATTAACCCTGCCAATGTGAGGTATCAATATTTTATGTGTGGCTTGACAGTTCTAAGCTGAACATTTGTGGTGCTTGCTATCGTGCTTACATAGAAAGCACACAGCTCTTGCTCTGCTTAAGACTGCAACCAAGGAAGTTACACAGGTGAAAAGTCAAAGGAGATATATTTTCCAGAAATTTCATTTTCTTCTGTTATTTTTTAGAATGGTGCTAATATCACCAAAAAGAGGTATTTTGTAACTTAAGTTGCTTTATACACCATGACACAAAATGTGAGGTGTTTTAGAAAATGCTGAACAAAATCCTATTGAAATCAATGGAAAGACTCTGATTCCTTTAGCTCCACCTTGAACTGAAGGAAATGAAGAGTAATGTTTTCATTCTAGTATGACCGTGACTGATTGTTGCAAAAAGAAGTTCAAAATAGGCACAAGGCATGTTGCATTAACAATAGCTCCATGTATGAGGCAGATCTTCACCTGGTTTAAATCTGCATTGGAGTCAGAGCATATGTGTTCTGTTAATCATGTGAGCCTCTGGTTTACACATGTAAAACCTGTGAAGCAGTTCAACTTGCAGACTGGGCTCCATTTCCCAAATCTCTTTGTCAAAGAGGAAAATGCTGGCCCTTCCTCCTTAACCCACATCCCCTAGTTCTCCCTGACACTCTGACCAATGCTTCTGTAGATCTGGTTTTCATTTGCACCACTGCTGTTATACTTGTGATAGCTCATCTGCAGCAAACACAGCCGCCACTGTCTGAAAACCCACTCAACCTTCATCATTTACAACTTAAAAAAATAAAGAACCCCCGTTCCCCTCCCCCAAACTTTGATGAATGTTGAGGGTACTCCAAATTCCCAGATCACATGCCCAGAATCATTGCATAACTTTCTAGATATTCCTTAAAAGAAGCATTTATCTGAGAGCCAGGTGCATTTCTGAATTCCACTAAGCATGTTACAAAACAAAGTAAAAACTGCAAGACTGTTGAAAATGTCTGTTCACAATGAACCAGCACTAGCTTCTTTGTTAGATCTCAGGTGTTTTATGATATGTTTTTCTGCCAATGGATTTTATTTTTTTTTATATTATTCTTGTTGGTAGTCTGAACACTTTCAAATGTTTGTCAATTGATGGTCTCTACATAATGGGTACAATCCATATCTGGGTCAGACCTTCCACTTCAGGTACAATAGCTTAGCTCCCTGGAGCTGTGATTTTTTTTCATGTAATAGATTTGTAAAGAACTGAAATGATGCCAAGTAGACTTAAATGCTTTCCCTCAACTTTTGCAAACCGTTGTGGTTCTGCTTGGTTCTTCTGCAGACAAAATTATATAAAGTTATTTCAAGTTTTAAAGAGCATATTAAGAAGGGCCTGTGAGACATAAAACTAGTAATAGATTTTTCTTGTTAGGCCCTATATTCTTGTATCTTAAATCTCTCTTCTTCAGAAATGCCTTACTGAAGATTCCTGCAGTTCTGAATGTGATCAAGGTTTTTAAACCACAGACAACACAGCATAATGTAAACTTTTCAGTGAAACAAACAAAGCCAACAAACAAAACTCATATAGATCAGTAGCTACTAGGTCTTGCTGGACAATAAAGGAAGGTCCCAGTTAAAATCTGACAGAAACTAATTGTTTCATTTTGCATAGACATTTCGAAAACCACTTGGTTTTTTAGTGCCCCAAATCCAAACCCTTTCAAAATGAAAACTGGACTATGAATCTTCAGTTTTCAAAGGACTGTGGTCATGTTTGTTTGTTTGTTTGTTTGTTTTTTAATTCAGACATCTGGAATTGACCAGAGGATCTCATTCCTTTGACTTCAGGGAAACTTTCAGCAAAGGTACCAATTAAATCTTCCTGCCTCTACAATAGATTTCAGAGCCAGTGTAAAGTCAGGCACTGCTCAACAGGTGGAAAAAATATGCAGTCACGTTGGGTACCCATATCCCAAAGTGGCCTGAGTGGAAGTTCTGGGAGGACAGTGAGCATCTATGATCACATCATCCAGCTTTAGAAACCCAAGTCAGATCATGACCTCATCAGTGGGACCTGATTCTCTATCAGGTTGGTCTTTGGGTGCTTCAGCAAACTAAAAGCTCTTTAAATTATTACAGTGTCAAAGTGTCAAAGGGTGTTAAAATGTTTTCACATAAGAAGTTGTAAAATGCACATATATGTAAATTATAAGTATCTTATATACCCAAACAGGCCAGACAGGTTCAAAACTCTCCTGTCCATCTGAGGATAAGCACTTCCACATAGTCTCAGATACCCTTTTGTATTAAGAAGGAGAGGAGGGGCAGCAAGCTAGGACTATCTTTGACCTCAAACCTTCCCTTGTCTATCAGTGCTAAACAGCCGAAGTATGAACATCACAGGTGGATGTCCACCCTGCGAGAAGCATGCATCCTATAGTTCCTCCCCAAAAGAGTTGCGGCCATGCTGTGCTTGAAAGCCACAATGACAACAAAGGATATGTTAATCTACTAAGGAATATGAACATTTCAAGAAAAACTTAAGAATCAAGGACTTGATGTAATTCATACAGGTGAAGTTGATGTTGCCTTGTGAGGGTTAGGAGGGTGTTGTTGGTTTTTTTGCAGGGCAGGGATATTATTTTATAAGATTTGACCTAATTTGGTTCCCTTTTTTTGATAACCATTTTGCTGAACTGCAAAAGACAAATGTAAATCCAAAATATCTTACTGCACTGCAAAGAGTCATTGGACAGTTTACAGGACACACAACTGAGATCATTTTTATTTCTATTTCTAGGCATATATAGGTTTTACTGCCAATCAGATTAATTTCCTAATACAGATTGGCAATATAGATTGCCCATTTGTGCTTTAATGTCTTTTTTTCTAAAACCAAAGTTTGCTAATCATGGCGGGAAAGAGCCTGAATCACAAAATGAAATTATTAAGCCTCCAAAATTCGATGTGAAGATTCAAGGGCTACTATTATGCGAGATCTAAAGCCAGTCAGTGAAGGAGAACTGAGGGAAAATTTGTTCTCGCTGTATATGTGCATGTGTATCTGTGCATTTGGCAGCACCTTCAGCCTGTTGCTGATGGTGAAAGTCCCTTCCCAAAGAATCCCAGAAAGTCAGAGCATAGCAGACAGCAAACTGGTAGCAACTGGGTAACAACAAGAACAGGACAGACAGGAGGGAATGGACATATGCAATCACAACGGTAAAGTACTCAAAATTTTTCAGAAAAAGTAAGAAAGGGTTCAGGAAATCTCTCATTACCTTAAATGCATTGAAATGTATACATCAGGAGAGATTATTTTTCTAAAAAATGCTAATCAGGACATGGAATTATTTCAAATTTCCTCTTTTTTGTTTTTGTTTGTTTTCTTTTTTTTAACTTCAATGTTGTTAATATTGGAAAAAGAGTCTGGCAGGCAGTGGGTCAGTGAGCAAAGGTGTTGATAACATTTAGTCTATCAACATATACTTCATCAACTCAGTCTCTTTAACCAGTTGTGCACAGAAAAGAGAGCATACACCAGCCTTGAGCTAAAAAATTCACTGTGTGGCTGTTGATGAGTTGATCGCTCTCTAAAGTGCCTGATGAATTAGGCATAAAGAGCGGCATGATGAGGAGGGTTCATTAGCATGAGCTTGCTCACTCACCGTCGCATATCATGCATCCCCAGACTGCAGGATGACTAAGGGGAGAGGGGGGTGGCCAGCCAACCCCTTGCCAAATGGGTGGCAAAGGTAGGGAGCAGACCTGTACTCCCACTGCGACCTTTGCAGGGTGGCATACCGTGGCATGCTACAGGCTGTTCAAGCCCTTTATCGTTAACCCTGCACAGAACTGTAAATATACAGAGAAGCTCACACAGATTGTTTATCGTTAAAAGTTTGCTTGATTTCCTTCAGAGTATTTTTTGAAGTTATTTAAACTTCTGTGGTCTGGAAACAAATCCATATGTGCATGTGGGTATTTCCTGGTTTCTTCTGGCCAAGAAATACTGTGCTACAAGAACAGGCTTTGGGCTTGATTCCCCCCTGCGAATATTGGGTGTATGTATAGTGGACCCTGCAGGACCTCATCTTGTGTAATCTCCACCAGTGGTCCCTTTTGGAAGTGACTCATGAAAACTGCATCCCCAGAGACCCTGGTTATACTCCTTTTCCAAAGAGCTAAACATGAGTTGATACTACTGTCTGTTGCTGTAATCCAATGTCACCCCTCCTGGAAAGATAAGGGATATTGCTGGGGATCTTGTATGCTAGGATAAACTAGAATCAAGCCCTGTGTTGCTTACTTCCCAATTCTGTCTAAAAATGTAAGTTGCCTATAGGAGCTACTTTCCAATCTTGTTAGCAGTGTATACACTCTATTTATACACTAGTGTTTTATTACATTAAAATTTTATTCCTAGTAAGTATTAATAAAAATTTCCCCAACACTCTGGTAATTTATAAGAAAGTAACCTGTATCTGAGCTTCATCTAAGGTATATGAAAGGGAATTTTGGATTTAAAAGTAGGCAAAACAGAGGTGCTGAAACAGAAGTCACTTCAAATGCACACAATTTCTTCAGGGAAGGAAGACTTGTAACCATTTATTTTATTAAGAGAACTTCATAAAATTTAGTTGCCTTTTTAGAACTGAACTGTCATTCATTGTACACAGTTCGAAATACTGTATTCTGTGCAAATGACCTTAGGCTGAAATTTTGTGGGAAAACACGTTGTTCTTTTGCTCTGGTCAATTTGCAGTTCTGAATGAGAAGTGGGAGGGAGCACAAACGTTGTTTGAGGTTAAATAAAACATTATGTCTTGATACTTCTTTGTTTTTTTTTCCTTTTGAAAAAATGCCTTCAAAATAATATGGAAAGAAATTAAAATTTAGGTCAGTTTGAAGTGAAAATGAATATACTTGTTTTGAAAATAGTGAGGAGAAACATTTCAATTCCATTTGCATTATGAGGAGAGAAATGTAGTGATAACCTGAGTATTGTCGTATCTTGCAGAATAAGGTAAAAATCAAAAGGAATTTTTTTTTTTCAAAATATTATAAAGGTCAGTTTAAAAAGGTATGATACACAAAAATGTAAATAGTCACTCTGAAGAAATTTTCAGTGTACCTGACAATTGAGGATAGACACAGAAGCAGTTTGGAATTTCTCAGTAGGCATCTATCAGCAATTGAGATCCTTCTGTCTCCTCTCCCCTTTTTCTAAGTGACTTAGAAACTACATTTGCTTTGAATTTCAGCAAATGCCATACTTCTGTGTTGAGAACCTTGATTTCTAAGGATTAAATTCAAAGTGTTTACGTAGCTGTGTCCACATTGTCTTGAACTAGCTAGAAAGCTTCAAGTATATCTAATAGTTATTATATATGCTTAGTATATAATTAGTATATCTAACATACACTTAATAACCCCTCTGAAGAACTAACTAGGGCCAAAAGACATAGGAAATTTTGATCTCTAAATGTAACAATGTGCAGCTTCTGCTTTGCTTTCTTCAACTTTAAAAGTAATTTAAGGTCATAGCACTTCTGCCTTCCTGCACGCATCCCTGCCTTTCTGTGCCTGAGATGAGATAAACTGAAAAATAATCCCACAAAACCCCCTTTGTGTTTTGCCTAGTTCCAGCACAAGGAAGATACAAAAAAATATATGGCCATGAGATAGAGGGAAGTCAGGAATAGCCTTTTTGGCAGAAGAACAATCTTAAATTGTCTTACATGGGTTACAAAACTGCACTTAGCTATCAGTGGTTGGATTCTGCCTATCTCTTTTTAGAGGCTTTGGAATTCTTCCCAAGACTTTAATATACCATCTTAGGTGTTGCCTTTGCCCAGAGTTAGACATCTAACTATCTGTTGTGCCTTTGAAATAGTTCCTTTTTATTTTAGCAGAAACTTAAAACAAACTCAGTAGAAAACTCTGGGATCCAGGGGTGCTTTTTGTCATGATGACAAAGTTTATATGTACTATATGAGACTCATGTTTCCAAGAGTGATTAGGATGTTCTGAGTTATATCAATCTGTGTTTACATTTGGATATTTTTATTCAGGGATTTATTTTAGAAATGTACACTGTATTGCAAAACATAATTGGCCTTTTTCCACCCAATTTAAATTCATTCAATGAATATATAAACTTAGCAACCGAGGTTTTTCAAAGTTACATTTTGGATTTTGACCCCATGGGGAATATGCATGTAATCTAATGTAGTTCTGAATAACATCCTAGTTACAAGCCTAAAGTAGTCTAAAGTTAGGTGTCTACAATAAACAGAGGGACATAGGCATTTCCAGAATATTATTCACACAAACTAAGTTAGATGCCTGAAAATAGTTTGGATAAATATTTTCTCACCATTTAGCATTACAGTTCATTTTGGATGTTCACATTTCTAAATAAATTTGGAAGAAAACTTGGCAAAAATGTTAGGTCGTCTTTATTAGGTTCAGAAGAGTAGCAGTGTAAGTCTACCTTATATTTCCCTACCTGTGCTTTTATCTAGGGAAGATGCTGTGTTCAGCAGGATTTCACATGTGTTTTACATGTGCCTCTGAAATTCAGTCCCTTATGTAAGAATATTATGGTGCTGAAATGGCTTGCTGATATAATGCTCTGGCACTACCTATAGCCAAATGCAGTGGCAGTTTTAGGATCAGAATATTGGCTACACCACTACTTGGAAAGAATGTGTGGCTGTTGGTAACACTGAAACTGGAAGAGGAAGGGTCCTTCCCAGAGGACTGCTTTCTATTCTGCCCTTGGACCACAACAGTGCATTTGATGAACCCATAGGACAGTTCCATAGGTTGTAAACGATATCCTGCTCTCTCCCCCAGCCATATGCAAAGTATGTCAAAACCTATTCAGGGAAGTCCAAAAACTCTTACCAACCTGAAGCCTTGGTCTGTTTTGCTATTTATTTGTATTACCACCTTAGGATCACATGGGAAGCCTGTGGATGGAGCAGAATGGACTCTATACTGAATTTTGAACCAAGGGTAAAGTAGCATTATTTTGCAGATCCTTTTTCCTTCAAAGAGTCTGTAAATCATTGTGCCAAGCTGTGAATTTTATAAAGGTTTAAGGTACTTGCCTTCAAAGAAACAACATTAAGAGCTACTTGAATGGTTAATACTGTTTCAACGAAATCCTAAAATCCTGTAAATCTGTATTCATATTTTTACTGATAAAATGTATAGTGATTTAATTGCCTGGATGAGATTTTTGCATTCCTCTGCAACAGACATACTTGTAGGATGTAAGGTCTGAGAGTCTGAGTGTGAGAAAGACTCAGACTCAGAAAGACTGAGTCTGAGTCTCATCTGGTAAAGATGAGTCTCTGTGGCAGAACAACATCTTAAGCTCACTTTTAAGGTAACAACGTCGTACATGAGGACCTAGTAATAGGAAGTTAAATGAAAAACAGAGAATTTTTTTATGTAAAATTTTTTAGTCCAATAGTCAAAATATTTACCATTCAGCTGAGGTGAAGGAAGGAGTAATAATACTTCTCTCTATTTGGACAAACACAGGACTCTGAACCAATTTTTTGGAAGAGAATATTTCAAGACAGTTCTCTCAATTTCTTCTGTTGAAATAGTTTTACAAAGCATTCAAACATTCCTGGATGCAGGACCTGGAATTCAGGTTTACACTTCTAAAGGACTGCTCAGAGTGCCAACACAGAATCATTCTACCTCTTTCTCTTTGTTTGAGCTGAAACAAATTATCTGGTTCACTAAAAATTATATTGGTTTTAGGTGCGATCATCAAAATGAAAATTCAGTTATTCATGCAGTCCCAGTCATCCTGAAAAAAGTGCTGTCACACCATAACAATATTAAACCAGTAGAATTCATATGCTGTCTCATTATATGTATATAAAATACAGAATTCCTCAACTCTTCCAGAAATAAGTAGAAGTGTTACCACAAATTCTTTTTTATATGTGAAGATTTTACATTAGTCTGTATCTGAAAAATCAGAAAGGGAATAGGAAACTGTGATTACAAAAGAGAACTCAAATAGCATATTAAATCTTGGAAAGAATGTTTCTTTTTTATTGTTTCTAATACTAGTCTGAGAGAAAGAGTGGGATACCGTTATTAAACTAAAATAAAGCAGTGTTCATCCATAATTCTGAGCTTAATACAATGATTTCAAAGTGCCACAAAGACTGTCTTAAGTATTATTTTGAGCTATCTTCTAAAGCACAGTGTTAGTAGTAATGTTTCTCTCTGACTCCATAGTCTTAACAAGAGTAGCTGCCTGCTACGATATCTGATAACTACGTGTACTGTCAAAACACCCTCAGCAGGCACTTCTTCCCAACACAACTCACAACATATTATTATCACAGCATTTTTATCCCTGTATTTTCTCTTTCTGCCCTTATTGAAAAATAAAGTAGGGCAATATTGTACTTCAGTTGTCCAGTACAGAAAAAGCTATTGTATCTACCACTACAGTGGTGATGCAGTAGCCTCATGAACAGCTGTTGCTGAAGAGACACAGTTGGGAATTTGCTTAAGAATGTTTTTCTCAGAATACACTGGTTTGTTGAAAGTGAAACTTTTTTTTCACGATGGTCTGTACCTGTTTTAATAAGGCAAAGATTTCTGATCAGGGAGAAGCAGACAGATGCACTGACCCACTCTTCAGCTGGCTTAGTTAGGATATTTAAATCCATGAACTGAGTCTGGGGACAGATCAACATTTGATGTGCTTTTATTTCACTAAGTATTGTAGAACTATTTCAACTTGTATCTATAATTCAGAGTTTAATGGATGACACAGGGAGGCCCTCTGCATGTCTAAATGTAGAGCAGAGCACAGCACTGCCAGCCTACAGAGTAGCATGGACTAATCACAATCTGGAAGCAGTATGGCTGTGTCAGCCTGCTGCTAGACCTACATGGGTAACCTGTGCTGAGGACTGCCGTATGTTAGATTACTGGCACTACCACTCTCTTTTGTGCCTACGCTAGTTTGGGGTAGTGTCACCGTACTGTGCACCACATCAGTCAGGGCAGCTATAGCTGAGGATCTCTTCAGTGGTATAGAAAAAATCCTGAAGGACTGTGCCTTCCAGCTCTGGTTTTCTTTTGCTACTCCCCACTCTTTTTTTTCTCCTTTCTTTCTTTTTTATTCGAATTTTTACTGTTGTTGTTGTTCTCCTGGTTCAGAGGAAGAAAACATCAAGAATCTTGTAAACCTTCCCTTGGATGAGAAAACAGTTTCCCAGCCACTTCTGAACATTACAGTATCTGAAGAGTAGGGAGAAGGTGGGAAATTGCTAAGGAGTCTGCAATGTATATTTATAACACGGGTCTGTTAACCATAGCTAGAAGTTTGATTGAAAGCATGGTTTAAGCATGAGAACTGCAGAGTGAAATCCTTAAAGCGGCATATTCTTATCTTCTATATGCTGATGTAAACACACAGTGTCTGTAAAAATTACCGATATTGCATCTGCAGTACACCATGGTTAGTAAGGACAGAAAATAACATGTGACAACAGGTAACAAGTGGTGTATTCATCTGTACTCCACAGAACTTAAAAACTAACAAAAAGTCTTAAGATCTAAGCTTGAGGCTGATGCTGAGATGTCCTTTGCTTTTGAGGCTATGCTTCCTTTTACTACAGTACAGTCCAGCAACATCTTCCTTTGAAGATATACGTGATAGAAATGCTTAAACCCAGCCCCAAGGTAAAAAGATATAAAACACAATGAAAGTACTAATACACAAAATGTACTGTCAGCTCCCCCAAGAATTGAAGACACTGTACAATGTCCAACTCTTTCCATCCTTTCTGGCAGGGCCAGAACCTCTGTTTCTAGCCCATTAAAGTTTTAAAGCAAAGAGGAGTCAAAACAGATATTTGCTAATTTTGATCAACTTTGACTTGACTGCTGTTTTTAAAGAATTATTGTTTTCAAACTCTGTTAGATAAAGCACATACAAGTTAAGTGACTCCCTTAAGGACATACAACATATTCGTGACACAGCTGGGAAGGGAATCTGAATCACCTGATTTTCAGAACTAATCTGTAAGCAATAAATAAGGTCTTAACATCTAAGTTCTAAGCCAAGTCTTCATCTTCTTGTCTCTGGGTACTTGTAAGAAGTGACACTATATATTGTTAAATTTTCCCTAACTTGACTGCTGGATGTCCTTTTTAGGCAGGCTCCCAGCAGTATAATTTCCAGCTTGCAGCTGGTTTAAAACCTAAAGAACAATTGGCAGGATTATTTTTTTTCACTTGTCATGTCCTTCTACCCAATAGCAGAATAGTATTCTACTTACAGGGATGCTAGTTTTTAGGTCTGTGTTATGCTGTCATTAGTATTTGTCAACTTCTCCATACCTTGCTAGAGAGTCAAGTCCCAAGAACATCCCTGGCTTACAGGTTGTCAGTTTTTCTCTTTTGTAAAACCCAGCCTTCTTAGGCCAAGCAAAAACTCTCTGCATAAGCATTCACAGCCTTCAACTTCCCCCCTTCTTCTCAAAAACATGCTCTTTTCTAAACCTTTAAAGGTGTCTTTCAAAGAGTCAAGCTCTTTAAAATGAAATGGGAGAATGGGACAGAACAAGACAGGGACCCACCACCACCAAAACAACAGACTTGTTTTCTCTGGCTTTTAACTACAAGTTGAGACCTTAGCTTTGTTTTTCCCCTCATCGGATGCTTTGGCATGAAGCATCCAAAATGTAGATTGCTGGACTTGTTCATGGCATTTCAAAGAGAGCATCATTTGGGCCATACATTAGCAAGCAGGCGAATAATTAATAACAACACACGTGGAAGCAAATGAATGTTTTGCTTGTTGAAAGAGAATGAGAAAGTCAGACAAAGGCCTGGGCTCTATGTCCTTGCCCTCCACAGCAGCAGAAGAAATAATGTTATGAATAGCATTTAACTTGAATTTGTAGCAAACTGCTGCTTTTATCATAAACAATTGCCAGATGGTATACATTATCTTCCTTTTTTCTCCTTTCACAAAAGCAGCATTAATTGCAGAGCAGCCCAGGGCTCCACTCAGCTCATCAGTGTGATAACACTTCATGACCCTGATTAGCCGTCAGTCTACTCAATTAAAAAGATCATTTAGACATTCACCCAATCATTTGCCTATCGAGCCACCTGGGCCTCAACCAGGGGCTCCATTTTTAACATTCTCCTGCCCTCTCTCATCTCGCCTAGCTTTTTTACATATCTCCAAAAGACGTAATTGAATTAAATAAAGCGTCTCAGGGGCAGCTGCAACATCTGCTGTTTGTGGTATGTCAAGCCTTCAGCATTAAAAACAGTTACATATGCTCCAAATTAGCAGGTCGCAGAGATGAAACAGTCGATGATAGTGTTTTTGTGCCAGCGTGAGAAGCAGCTCACAGCTGTGTGCAATTTACAATTAAAGGCTTTATCAGAGCTCAATTGTACTAGTGAATCAAGTGGTGAGAGGTCAGTTAGTGAATTAGACCAATTAGAGCTTGTACAGTTAAATTATCTGTCTTATTACCTACTGATAAACAGCCTTGTCATATCTTTACTCAGCTGATGAAGCTTGGAAGTGTTTTATGAGGTGATACTCTACATGTGTGTGTGTAAGTGTAATGGAACTCAGTAGCTAGGCAAAGTTAGTCTAATGCAACAAGCAGACAACTTCTTAAAATGGAGAGGAAAAATCCCCAAACACCTGCAGTTAGAACCTTTAAGCAAAATTAAGTTAGAACATGAGGTAGGATTACAAATGTTGGCTGTATTTCAAGATGTATTTTTCCGCTTGGTAAAGTCTAAATTCATAAAGTTAAGCAAGGGAAATGTTATGCTTTTGATTTCTAGGGGGGTTTTAATTACTGTCTTGCTCTTTTTCACTCCCACTCTGAAGGAGGAATGGGAGGCAAAGGACAGAATCTAATAAAGTCAGGCACTGATTTCATACTGTAAAATAATGCAGTAATAATGGACAAAGACAGAAACTGCTGCTCCTTAGTCTCAGGATTTACATGGTTCTGGAAGGCATCACTTGTAAGTCTGGACACAGATGACTGAAGATGGGTGAACTGAAATAAGGTGAGCCACTAAAACCTTTTCAGAAGTATTATGCGTACAAGTGTGTCAGTTTATAGCCAGGTAGTATTAAGCATCTGTTATTACCATGTTGTCCTACTGTGTGAATGAGACGCAAGCTGCACCAGGTACTGCAATGCCAAATTTATAAGCACCTGGATCTAAGAATGAGGAGCTTGCTGTTGGGGACCCTATACAATTTTGTGGGGAGAGGGCATGGTGGGGATTAAGATTAACCAGTGTGCCAAAAAAAGACCCAACCTTTCACCAAGTTGCATGGCAACTTGATAGTGCTGCATGGCAAATTCTGCCTAAGGCAACACCGTCTGAGTACCAGAAGGTTCAGAAACCTTCCCTTGAAAGGGGCTATCTGTGCTTTGCTCTGGAAAACAAAGTGAGGCTTGTACCTTTCTTTTAAAGTACAATCAAACACTGATAACATGGTGGTGCCATTCTCTTTTTAGAGAAAGTCCTACAGATTAGATCATCTGCTCAATTCTCTTCTCTGCAGAAGATAATCAATGATGTGTTAGGCCATAGGAATGGACTAAAAGCATGCCTGATTGTATAACCCAGTAGTCAGGCAATTTGGCTTAAAGAAGCAGCATTGAATCCATTCCCAAAGTTGTATTTCAGACTTTCACATCATTCTGTCTTTGGATAAAAGGTATAAAAGAAGTTATGCATCCCCTGAAAATCAGTGTCCTGGATCACTGTTCTTCTTTTCATTCTTCACAGCAGCACAGCTTCACAAGGAAGGACAGTGAACACCCTTGTAGGTGTTCACCTACAAGGTGAACAAGCTGGCTTGTAGGCCTTCAGACAGTGGGATAGTTAGGATGCTTCAGGGAGACTCAGGGTTAAATCTCTGTGAACAAAGGAGGATGTTTTACTTCAAGGTCTGTATCCAGAGACTATTTTAAGTAACTCTTTTATGTTGCATGGAGCTGGGCTGTTTGTATGTTCAGGGGATATCTACCAGACCCAAGTCTAAACTGAGATTAAATGTTAATTGATTACTAAATGGAGATTGGAGGGGGGGGGGGCTGTTCTTTGATTCCACCCTAATATTTTGTTGGTGCAAATATACATTTTTGGAATGGGCTTTTGATCATGTTTAGTGCATAGCTTCTATATATTCAGGCATATGGATTTTGTAAAATAAGGAGGGTAAGTTTCAAACAGATGTCTTCTGATGTCTTATTAAAGATTGTGTTTGAAATGAATTAAGAAATTTGTGATGCTGGCATTGAGGGGGGTCCCAACCAGTTTCTGCCAGTGAATAATGTTGACTCATTTTCTGCAAGTTGGGGACTTACATTTAAAGAAACTCTAATCAGCATGGAAATGGCCCTCTTTGAAACAGCAGATTTAACATTTTAGTATTTTCCTTAAGTGCATCGACCTCATTGCCAAGTTTCAAAGGTTTAAAAAAAAGGAGTTGAAAGAGAAGTTTTGGAACTCGTGGATGAAAAAAAAAAAAAAAAAAAAAAAAAAATTTTTTTTAGAGTGTAAATGAACACATTTTTCAATACTCCTACCCTTCCAAGTAGTAGAGGGTGTTTAGTTCATTCCTCAAGGGGAGGAGAGAAACATTGGCCTAAGTATTCTCAAAACTGCTGAGGTTTGAATGTACAGTGTACACTTGGTCAGGATCCTGATCTCTCCTACAGTGCACATGCTTCTGGCAGTTATTGAAATTCTTCATCCTCTCCTCTTATTGCAGTCTTTCAACTTCTGAGGGACATTTGCCCTTGATAAGGCCAAGTGAAAGTTGAGCCCCAGACATCATAATTTTCTATTTCTAAATGCTAAGTTGTACCTAACTGCATTTACATTCATATTTTTGCCATGAATGTGAGAAAGAATGGCTCACAGTAAACACTGAAACAATGAATTAGAGCTCTTTTCATTTTTTTTTATTCTTGCCTTCATTACATGATAACCAATAAATTACTACCAGTCCCATTTTTAAGACGTAGGAATTTCTGTAGCTTTCTAAAAAGTGCTTTTGAATTTTAAGAGTCTCTTGCCTTCTAACAGAGGTTAAGTCCCTTTGTATATAGCTCATTATTAAGCATAAAGATGACATTACTTATGTCACTCAGTCTTCATCTAAAATAGGGAAAAAACAGAAAAGTTGGTTAGAAGCTAAGATATTGCAATAACAAGACCATATTATGTTGACAGACCGATTTCTTGAAAATTCTATTGTAAGTACAAAATCAGTTTATGGAGGATACAAGATCTAAAAAAAGACACACTCAGTTATCATTGAATGATAATTACTATTTAGCATCTGTTTACTGAGAAAACAGGAGCAGTAAGGGCATCGCATCACTTACTGTACTTATTAACCTCAGCTTGGCAAATCAAGCTCTTCACAAGATAGGGAAGCTGCTTGTGGGCTTGAAAACGCTATTAGATGGGGCACTGCCAAGATAATAATCTTCTGACATCTAGTTTTTCTCTTTTTTACCAGCTGCAACTTAAATATTAACAAAAAATATTAAAATTGACCACTGTTACTTATTTCCATCTATTTAACTTTTTACTTTCTATTTTTTGTACTTACATAATAGAATGGTTCTATTCAGTTAGTTTTATTCAAGATTTTTGAGACCATATGAAACTGTAGCTATCTCCAGACATCCACAAATAATGCTATGTAATGTACGGTCATATCTCAGCATTGTGCTTTACATTTGTGTGCTGTAGCTTGTCACACTTAAAGTACCCCAGTACTTCCTTACCTATCCCTGCCGTACAGATAGATGCCTCCTGATATCATTGCAAATAAAAAATCCCACCCTATTAATGGCAGGTGCTGCTAGTCTTCCTTATTGTACAAAGCTCTGTTCTTCCCAGGCCTATGTACCTGAAAGAGTCAATGGAAGTGCTCTCTTCTTCCTGGCTGATTCAATTTAGGTGGCATCTGCCATTGCAGCACAGCCTCCCTGCCTGTTCTGTAACAGAGCCAGAGGACTAAAGCTGATCTGAATTGCTCCTGAGTTGCAGCTGACTTGACTCTCTGGCTGGGCATCTCCCACCCGTGCAACCCAGGCACAGCCCTTTTCAAGACTGCATTACAGAAACTTGTTTGGGACAGTTGAACATTGAAGAACTAGTATATGGTGATGAATATAAATGTTGGAAGAAGTGGAATACAAATGATGTAGTGGCATTTGTCTCATGGGAGACCCAAGTCCTTGTGCTTATATGTTCACAGTTGTCGTCTTAGTTTTTACAAATACTGAGAGTTTCTTTTTAAAGTATCTGCTTACCCATTTCCCAAACAGCACTGCCACAGAGATCGTATGAATATTATGTAATAAAAAGTTCAATAAAATACAATGAGACACTGAAGTAATTTGGTTCTGATGCATGTATTTCTCTGGAATGGTAAACTGGGACTTATAACAATTTGGTTTTCAAGCCTGTTTTTACCCATTTGCCAAAACTGTATCTTTGTTAAACCTCAGCAATAGTCCTCCCCCCCCCCAAGCATCCTTACTTTTTCTCTGGTATAAAACTCTTTCATTTTGTATAGCAAATCTGAGCTGTCTGAGGCATTGTGAGGGCAAAGTCTTCATCTCCACTACCTGTAAGCATTGATTCATGACTATGAATAGCTTTCCTTTTCAGACAGCCATAGTGGTTCCTTCCTTTGATTGTCCACTCTACCCTATCTTCAGAGTTTCCTGCCTTGTCTTAGCTGTTAATATAGAGGCAGATAAATCACCACAATTTACAATTCAGCTCATTCAGTTAAATAAAACAATGAAATTGTTAATTTAAGACACAGACCACAATCTCTGTTGTTTCACTGGCTGCTAAATGAGCACTTTACCTGTCCTTGCACAACAGACAGGGGCAAGAACCACAGTTGTCCCAAAGTAATTATTCCCAGTGACGGATCAGAGACCTTAATTTCAGTCTCCAAGACTGCTTCCTGTTGTTTTTTTCTTAAACATCTCAAGGGACAGGCAAATCTCATGCCCATTTTGTGTCTGTATTATTTTCAAGTTATTGCTTCCCTGTCTTTGTACTACTACCTACACATATGTTGTTTGTATATTTTTAGTAACATACAGTTTGTGTCAAGGATGAATAAATACAGGAATTAGTGAGGGAATGAAGTTGTATAGAAATCCAGAGCAGAATTTCTCAATAAAGTTTTGGAAATAGTTGGCTGGTGGTCAGTGCCAGAGGTCTGGCAGAAGTGGGGAGTTTCCATTGGAATGGTTTGGAGGGGAATGGTAGGAGATCAAAAAGACACTGGAAGTAGTAATAGATGTATTTTTAATGAAATGTACATACAGCAGGACTTCTGAACTACATCACTGATATGACAAACCAAGTAGAAACCAAGTACTTACTCTGAAATGGAAGTATTACCTACTTCTGTGGAAGCAACATAGAGTGTTTCAGTCTTGATGAGGCAGGCAGAAGCAAATCAGCTCTGAAATTCCAAACTGTCTTTATGGTTTCTTCTTAGTTATCTCTGTTCCTCCACTTATTCCGTGAAAAAATCCAGAGCAAATCACCTGCCTATACTAAATCAGTACTACCAAAGCAATCTGTATTATAGTTGGACTCGTTTCACAAGGTGTGAAAGTAGGGAAGTTCCTTAAAAATCTTGCAGCTTTATTGTGTTTCTGATTTGTAAACATCTGAGTAACTTTCAACATTTACACATCTTTCTTTTTCCCTGGTCATTACAGAATACAGAAGGTGCATCAGATGGTGATACAGTTTATTAAAGCAAGTTGTAGGGCCCAGGGTAACTAGATCAATGGGGTAACTTTTCTGACTACTGGATAGGTAACTTCAGGAATAACTTACCTATAAGTTTGTAAAGTCCATTTGGATATATTAAATAAAGTGTGGTTTTTACTGCCAGCCTTTTACTCCAACTGAATACCCCATCCAGCTATTAAAAATAAAAGACAAATGGGAGAATGAATCAAAAGACATCTTTGGACTTACATCATACTTTTTAGATCTAATAACTCCCTTCTTAGAATGCTTCAATTAATTTAATCCTGTAAAAACCATAACTATTCAGTACTATTTACTGTATTTACTCTCAGAGTGAAATAGCTTCAAATTGTAAAATGATTTTTTTCCCCCTAGTTATTTGCTTGAGAAGGAAATCTCTAACTCTCTTTGTTAATTTAGATAAATGTGGGGTTTGGGTTGTGTTGGGTTTTTTGTTTGTTTGGGTTTTTTTTAATAGGCACAACACCAGACCTTCATATTGCTCATGAAAGATTAATTCTTGATCCATTATTATTTTTACTCTCTGTTAATAATGTATTAGATGTGCTTATTGCATATCTGTGGATGTATAGATGGGTACACTTTGGTTAGACCAGTCAGAAGTGTTGCTGAGATCACCCTCACTCCAAACGGATTTTAATGCTTATTGGTTTCATGTTTTAAGAAAAATGAGTCAGTGCATGAAGGAATTTTATTCAAGATGTACTTATTAGATGTGTTGCCTTAGAGAAGATTATACTTTCAGTATTGATCAAACCACTCTCCCCTGGTGTACAGATGATTAATTCCCTATTAACTCTTAAGATATGACTAACCCAAAGAGTACATTTTAACAAGTGGCACTGCTTCCTCCAAAGTGCATGCAAAACCCCTGTATTAAAAGTAACTCCCCAAAAGCCTTTTGTGTGCATTTGTTACCTCTTGGCTTCGTGTATTTTTTCTCCTGACATAACACTTTTTCCTGATTTTGCTGAATAACTCCACTTTATTCTTGCTTTAAGTGATACCAGGTATGTGCTCATTGCATTTTTTATATCCCTTCTTATAGTGGTATGTTTAGAGCTGGTTTTAAAAGTAAGATGAAATATTTTAAGTTTTAAAAAAATGATGATTCTGCGCAACTTTGCTGATGTTCGAAGTTTCTGCCTTTCTGACCCGGATTAATTAGTAACCAGTGGGAACAACATGTATATAAATGCCACAAGTCCTTGCACTGACCAAGTCAAACAAAATTGTGAACCCGTGTTTGTGATTCTTGAAGCAAACTGTCTTGACTGACGGCTATTCTGAGTGAGACTTTCAGTTGTACCTGTTGGAGAGTTTGGAGAGCTTCATATGTATATGAAGTCAAGAGGAAAACCTGTTCTCTAGCCAAGTGATTTAAAGTTTCATGTAATCTTTGAAAGATCCAAGGTGGCCCAAGTACCAGCACTAACGACAACTTTGCCATGCAGATCTCTAGCAGGAGACTGAGAGGGTCTTAATTCTAAGTAGTTTACTGCTCAGTGATCTTGTCTCGCTGAGGGAGTGACAGAGTGGCAAAGCTGGAACCTCAGCCTTTGTGCATGCGTCTTCATGTATGTATGGGAAACTTCAGAAAGGTCATGACTTCATCCTTCTGCAGCATAAGAAAAAATAAACCCCAAAATATCATCAAATATGAAGACTAATACTTTCAGCTGCAGACACATTTCCCAATTGCTCATCAGTTTGCCACACATTAGCAGCTATCTGTAAAGCTGTTCCTGCAAGATGTGTGTTTAGAAGAAAACTTGATCATGAGTAAATCTCTCACACAATATACAGCTTGATTTGTTCTATGATTAAAATTCTTTGTGTGCCAGTCTCAGTAAAATTTAGTTTTTAATTACCTAACTTCTCTAAAAGGTATCTAAACTTGACATAATTTCTGTATTACTGGCCATGATCACATCTTCACAAATTACTGTTATCTGTGAATCTTACAAGCATGCACTTTTGTCTTTTCTACCAGAACATGAATGAAGCTGTGAGTTAGTCTGAACCTAATACTGATCACTGTGACATCTCATGAGATGCTAACACATTAAACATCAGGATGATTACTAAGTCAAGCCTCTTTCTGTGGACATTTCTGTATAAGGGTTCTACCTAGGCTCACTAGCTAGGATTATTTGAGGGCATCAAAGGATTGGTGCAAGAATTCAGCAAGAATTAAGTCAGCAAAAATCAAGATAGATTTACAGTGACATTACAGAGGAGTAGGGGAGTGCTTTTTTCTTACATTTTTGTTTAAATTTTGCAATATCCCACCTTTTTCTGACAAGCTTCTTACCATATCTTACTGCTTTAAAATGTCAGGGCTGAGTAGTATTGGAAGTTTTAGATAATATACTTCTTGAGTTAGTAAAGACCTTATCTTGTGTGTGGAATATTTTAGTTGTGAATTAAAATTAAGTAGGTCCTATTTTTAATGACAAACCTTTTGGATGGTGTCAGTTTCTTCTATTCAAAACTCTTTTAACACAAGAAGTTTAGAAATAGTTTCATAATCCATGACAAATAAATTGGGAGACACAATGGTAATGTTTACTGGTTTTGAACTGTGTCTGTCTCCTGAATATTGTGCTCTGGTTTTAGCCAAATATTTTCTATAAATAAGAAGAACTTAGATTGTTTAAAAACATTTCAAATTAACTTTAAACATTCAGATTATCTTGACTAGACAACACTATTCTGCTTTTTAGTACTCTGAGTATAACCTTTAGAAGCAGGCTTCTAGAGCAAAAATTTGCAATTATCAGTTTGAGATAAACTTCCTGGAATATTCCACAAGGCTTGCTTAAAATGTTATAGACTGACAATCATCTTTTAACATATAGTGAACATATAAGATGGAAAATTAATATGAAAGGACAAAATAATAGTCAAAAAGAGGATACATTAAAATTTTTGTAATATATTTTTACATATATTTTAGTATTCATCAATTTATTTGTCATTTTAATGGTAGAAAATAACCCAAAACACCTTTAAAGTCCACTTAAACATGGTTTAAATTCATCTTTACTGAATTTCCTGAAGCGAATATATGATTTTTGAACAGGAAACACAAATATTTATATAAAAGTTTTTCATAGTTAAGGACACTCTTCATGGCAGTAACATGTCCCCTACTTTATCCTTAAAGTTGCTCAAAGAAACATGTTCTTTTACCAGAACTGATCCATAAATCTATCTTGCTCACTGTTCAGCATTGGCAGTAGGAGAAGCCCACAAGCCTGGTCACTAACTGTGGTACGCTCCCCTAACATCCACAATCAAGGGGTGAGGGACAATAGAGGATGCGTCCCCACCTATTCCCTTCAGTATCTGCTTTTGAACCTGGTTGTCCATTGTTTTGTTTAATCTCTTCTTGAATGTGTTCTTTGGTCCAACACTCTTTGAGACCAAGTTACACAATCATTACCCTTTGTGTAAAGATGTGCTTTCTTGTTTTAATCCAAGCTGCTACAAGTTTCAGCAGGTAACCCTGGTTCTAGCTAGTTAGGCTGTCTCTCTCTGTCAAGACAGCTGCACCATGCCCTTAATAATTTTATTTGTTCTTCTCTGTACTTTTTCTGATTCCACTACGTCCTGCAGATATGGAGACCAGTACTGCACAAAGTTACATAGTGACAGTTTTATGTTTTCTGTCCATTCTCAATTATATTCTTAATGATGCTCAACATTTTATTCTTGGTTTTTCTTTTTGGCAGCTGTTGGACTTTGAGCCAATGATTTTAGACAACTGTCCACGATGGTTCTGGCATCTGTCTACTGAGTGGTAAGTCTCTGTAACAAGCTTTTCATGTACCTGATACAGAACAGAGGGCTTAAAGAAGCTAAAATATAGAACTCTTTCATAAGGAAATTCTAATGACTGCAAGGCAGATTTCAACAGTTTATTTGGAGGGGGATTTATAAAGGAAGCAAAGTTGCACCCTCTGTAGCACTTTTCCTTCTATAAAAGGGTATTATTTAGATGGCTAACGTATCAGAGCATCTACACATATAAGGCTCTTCCCTGAGGCACCTGCACAAAAATTATTTGACATTTTATCCTATCAAATTTTCAAGATATTAATGCAGAAGCCTTCTATTTGCTTTCTGTGCAGGATGAATGACACTTGCTGTGGCCACATTATATCATAATACAGCACTTGGTCACTGATCTGTGTTTTGAAACTGCTGGATCAATTCAATGCAAATATCACAGAATAATTGCTTAACCTATCTTCCCCCTTGTTCAGAGCACTTCAGTGTTAAGTATAAAATGAGCCAGGGTTATGATTTCTGGCAAATCAATAAAACCAAAGGATTTGTGACCAAAGCCTTAATTGTCTTAACAAGAGCATGTATGCCTCTCAAACTAATGAATCATCAAGTATTATTGGCCTCTTTTCCCCTTAAACCTTTTGAATACTTCAGATTTTTAAATAGGAGAGTGAATGTTATGTGTGTTTAACAGCTTTACAAATTAGCTATGATTTTGTACTTTGGACTATGACACTTATTACTGGACTTGTGTCCTGTCATTTCCATTCATCTGTGATAAATGTGTCTGCATCAACGGATTCTGCATTTTTGGTATGTTGTTGTTTTGGGGTTTTTTATATTTTCAGTGTGTACAATAGAAGAGATTAAGTCAGCATTACTAATCACATCTACCTTATAGATAAGCAGATCTTTCCTAATACTAATTTCAGACATTTGACCAGTGATGACTTTATTCAGATGAAGTGTAAAACCTATGAGCTGGGGTAAATGTATCTGTGTCTGGGACTCCTGTAAGAGCATCTATGTTGTGTGGAAGCTGCTACTCCAAAAAGAGGTATGGCCTTCATGTTCAGAAAAGCATATTTATATCCACACAAGTCTTGTAACAGAATGGCAGTGAACCTTCTGCTTACTGCTGAGCTGTAGAGGAGGGCAAAGGAAGAAGAGGAGAAGATAATTTTACAACAAACAAAGAATGCAAATATTCTTTCCAAAGTTGATGGAGGTGACGGCACATTTCTTCTACAGGCATTTTCATTTGCAGCTTTCACTTCACTGGGCCCAATTAAAAAATGCAACCATACCTTTATTTTTCTTTAAACAAGTGCTTAAATCTCATTTAGTAGGATTTTTCATGTTTACTGAAAGTAAAATCATGGGCTTATATGCTTTGATAAGTATGTGCAGACTGCCAGACCAGGGCCTTAATATGTACTCTTGCCTTTAAGAAGCATTCTCTTCTTAAACCTCCTTAAAAATGTTGGTTTTAACTGATTTCCAGTTGAACTGGATCTAGCATAATATCAAAATATGTGCTAAAGTCTTCAGCAGTGTTTAAGTCTATGAGCAATTACACCTCTAGGGACACTGTGGAGGATGTAGTATCATGAAATGCTTTATACACAGAGATGCAAGATTTAGATGTCATTGCACTGATGAACTTGGAAGCAGTGCACAGAACAAAGCATAGCGGTGATATGATCGGCTCGTTTAGTTTACCTAGAAGACTAGTTTGCTTCTAAAATCGCTGAAGGAAATCCAGAGCACTTACAGGAAGTGTGGCATAAAGGATATTGTGACAATAAAACCTGCATGTGAAAAATGCCTAGGTGAAGATCTTAGCACTAGTATTAGCTGAACACCCCTAAGGGCAGCAATTTTGAAGTGACATTAAGAAAGATATGATCCAGAAGCTTTACAAACATTATCTGGAAGAAAATCTGTGTTTCTAGGAAGCAACATAGATGTTTTTATATATTTTCTTCTTAATCCACATGTCTCTGTGAAAATGCAAGTGTGAGAAGCTACTCATATTTATTTACTTGTGCAGACAAGTAACTTTCAGCTGGTAGATCTGACCAAGTTTTACTGATGCAAATCTTATATCCTTTTTCTCTGATATTGATAGAACAATTCTGTTCTGACTAATAAGCTAGAAAGTAAGCTCATCTTATTATCTTTACTGACATCAATCATGTCATTAATTTCATTGAGGGTTTTTGCTCAAAGAAATATCATTCCTCAATTTATAGTGTAAATTCTAACACTAGCAAAAATCCCCGATGAAACTCCAAATGCAATTAACGCTATACATAGTCTGAAACACTAATGACATCTAGTTCATATTTATCAATTGTTGAAATTCAAAGCTCATAAAGGTCTCATCCTGCCATAAACTGTTCATGCTTAATTCTTTTCAGTGTCTACAAGACACATTCATTCCCAGGCAGATGATACATAATCAAGCAGATTTCTTACCAGATCATTAAAGACTGCACAGGAAGACCTCATCTAAGAACTCATAGTACAGTGAGATGATCCAGAGATGGCAAAGATTGTTCATTATCAGTCTGATTTTGCAGGACAGCAGACAATGTGAGCAACAATTTAAGCTGATACTGGAAATATATCTAGAAATGTTTCTCTAAAAGTCCAGGCCAGCTTCCTATTATTTATTGCAAAATATTGCAGAGGGAGCCTGCAAATTTGCAAGGTATTTGCAGAACTATTAAATTCTGTAAAGAACTACGCTAAAATACCATTTGCCAGAGTAAGGAAAGACATAACCTCCTAATCATAAATAAACCATGAAGGTCATGGTCAACACACAGATGACAGAATGCAACTGAAGGACCACTTCAGTCAACTCAGCCTCAGGCACTGGAGAAAAATTGTACTTAAGTGTACTGATATGTCAGAAGGCAATAAAGAACCAGAAATACCATCAACTTCAGGATGACATTTGCAGAAACCTGAACTCTAAGAGCATTGATCTTATGTGTAAAGGCAGGCAGAAAATGATTGCTGTTGACAGAAACTGTGAATTTGAAAGACAAATCTTAATCCTAAATCAGAAATAATAAAACTAATAGTGTTTGTGAGCAATGTACTGTACATACATATAGCATCATTGAATACATAACACCAGTGCAACAGAGAGTTTAAAAATAAACTGAAAATAACCTGATGGCAGAGATTAGTAACAGATTTGGTATGAGTTATATACTTTCAAAGGGAAAAGTAAAATATTTAAAAGAGAATAGCTTGAATTGCTGAATGACATCCAGATTATTGTACATCTGAAAATGTCATTGCTAGTCCCTCTAAAGCAATCTTTTAAAAGGGGTTAAAAGGCATTTTTCATTTTTCATCTCTAATCAGATAATCTATAGATTTAAATGAAATTTTTAATAAATAACTATCTGGGAAGATTTTCACCACATTTTCATCTGGTGAAAACTTATATTTGCTTGTTCCAAGTAATTGACTTACGGTGACATACGTTGGTTAAGCATTTGGCACTTTCATTTTACCACTCTCGTCTTCAAATTATTTCCACTGAGGATTTCAGGTACAGGAAAACAGAAACAGGTTGGTTTTTTTTCAAAATGAGTTTCTAACATTTAAATGGCAGAAGAGTTTTTGCAGAAACATTGCATTGCTTATGTATTAATCTCAGTACAACCACTGAGGAAAAAAAAAAATTAAACATCACCTACTGTAGCAGGGGGCCTGAATTTTCACTCCCTGATAGCCATTATATTTACAGCAGGACAGTGTGTCCTGATATCGCTGAAGCAAAGATCTTTGCAGTTCCTGCGTGCAATAACTAGAGTATATATCTCCCAGTCTCTTTTTCTTATATTTCTTGAAATGAGACATATGAAACCTTTGATTTAACAACACAAATAAAATGAGCATTTAGGAAAATTTAGAAGCCAGTAAATACAGTTCAGAATTTTTTTAAGTGACTGCATTTAACTATAACATCATACTTTTCAGAGATGATGATCAAATGGACTTTAAGGTCTACCTCTTTTCATCTCTACATTTTAATGAATCCAGATAGATAATATTCATGTTTAATTTTATGCAGTTCATGCATTCACAATTTCACTATCAGAAGTGTACGCCTCAAAAAAAGCAGAGATTCTGTAAAAGTGGAGAAAAGTGAAAAGTATGATCTTTAACTGCTGCATATATTGTCTTAGTTACATAATGCACAAATATGATTTTTTGGTGTGGTTTTTGTGCTTGTGCTCTCTGCAATATTTTAAAATGTCTCTTCGCTTTGGCAACTGAATTCTAATTTCCTATCTATTGATGTTTTAAGTACATACAGCAGCAAAAAAATTCAAACTGAGCTTGCAAAGATAAGTGACTTACTGTTTCACTACTAGAGATTTGATAGAATTGTTAAATCTACTGTTTTAAAATTACTTTAACAAAACAAGGGTGGTTTTGGTGTTTTTTTTTTATTTTATTGCTGTAAATAATTAAGTTAAAAAGAATACTCCCCAAATATTGAATGAAAGGTGATTGTAGAAGCAAAAGTCAAAGGAACTGCAGAAAATTTACACTTGACATCAAAAGTGGTGTCTTCCACAGGACCAGCAGATTAAAAGCTGTGACTCCAACAATACACTTCATCAGGTGTTTCTCATAACAAAGAAAAATACTGCTTGGTATGAGCTGTGCAGAATGATTGCAGAACCATTGTCAAGCGTTGTACTGAAAGCTAATCAACGCAGTTCAGTCAACAATCACTAGATGGAAGAAAAGCTGAAAGTCCTGCAATTATGCAATCATCTTATATATTGAAAGAACTACTGCCCCACGCAGAAACAGAAAATTGACAGTGCATTTGAGGTGGACAAAGACAGCTGGTTCCTCGTTTTATAAATGTGTCTTTCTACATTTCCATTTTTCCTGGTGTAGGTTTCTTATTACGTTCAGGGTGTCTTGGTGTGCAAGTCTAATTTCACGGGGAAAAAAATTCTCAGAAATATTAATGGATTGCTGCTGAAAAGAGAGGGAAGAGACAAAATAAAATCATTTCAGGTCAACTTGGTGATGCTAAACAAGAAGTAACTGACCTGTGAAGCTTCACTCAAGTTGCCTTAGCTATCAGTACTGAAAAAAATGTGATCATTAGAAAATTTATTCCTGTGCTTGTGTTAGACTTAACAAAATCTGGTCCTTGCCTGGAGTTAAAGGAAACACTGTAATTCTGAGCATCTAAAAATTCTGCAAGCTAAGAGACACGTTGTAAATGCTATGACAGCTAGAAATACAACTGAAAATAAAACATTGCTTTATAAACAATGTTCATTTATAAACATGTTCATTTCCCAATGCCATTTTTTTTCAGAATAGACTCTCTAAACTGAGTTTTGTTTAACTGTGCTGTTTAAACAGCGCCTGTTTGCTGAAAGTCACTAGAGGACTAATAATCGCCTTGTATGCTTTGGTTGACCAGTTGGCTACAAAACCAGAATACTCCCTATTGCCCATGCCAAAGTAAATGTTTTGAAACTGTATCAGGATCCAGTTCTGGTTGAAACTGAAAGAATGCAGGAGAAACTAATGTGCTGATAGGTCTCTCCTGACTTGCAACTCACAGTAAATTTTGCAGGGTCTAAATGAAACTCATTTGTTTTCCGAAGTTCTGCCCCATCCATAATCCTTTTGCAAATCAAGATCAGAGACAGTTCAGTAGCTGCTCTGACAGAAGTGAACAAGAGTCCATTGAAAGTCAGTGCAGGCAGCCTCACTGTCTCTCGGCTTTGGCTCAGGCTCATCGTGTAGGATCTTTAGAAGTTACCAAGCTAAATCCTAACCAGAAAATGAACCAAGGAAACTAAATAGCTGACCTGAGTTAATATTTAATGAAAAAAACCCAAAGAACCCCCCACCCCAGCCCCCCAGACCTCACCCCCATCCCCATCCCAATTAATCTCTTCTGCCATCTCAAATATTTGAGAACTGATTCTGGAATGAAATTATTTTTGGTCTGTTGTTTCAGAAGGAATTGGGTTTGGTCTGCTTTGGTCTGAGTGAAGAAAGAAGCTCTCTGGTTTTATTCATCTCCACAGTTAGAACATGAAGATCTAAGGTATTCCAAAGCCATATGAGCATATTTTTACTTTTTTCAACTAATTCATATCAGAACAACTGAACAAAAGAGAACTGAATAGAATCTGATCATATCTTTAAACACAAGAAATTGTTTGAAGGTTTTTCTAAGGAAATTACATTAATGTGAGACTGAACTCAAAAGGGAATAATTGCTCAAGTAATTTGACTACATGAAAATAAAAAAAGAATTTATCAGAAAATGGAACGCAAAATGTATACAATGTTGATTTACTGCAAACATTAATTAAAGCGCTCAAAGTGTTCTCCATAAAATGCACCTAGAAAATACTTTCCAGCTTCAATAATGTTTCACTGTTCCCATTACCAAAACTGAACTTAACCTCCTTTCAAAGGTTTTCTCTTACTCCTTGCTTTAGTTCTTTCTCGATGTGACAGGACTTGGGTTTGCCAACAGAGGGCAATAGTCAAGCTAGGAAAGTGCATCCATCATTTTTGCAACTTCTAATGAGTCAGAAGGACACATAGAATCCTCATCTGCTTTTATGGATATTGCTGTGTAATTGCAGTGTAATTATGGCGCAGAACAGCTTCAGAAAATTATCTTTGAAGAAAACAGCTGGTTCTCTTTAACAAACAGAGATGAAATCTTGTCAATTTAAAAAAAATCCAAAGGAAAAATACTAAAAATATATGCCAATAATAAACAGGCAACAAAAAAGAAAAAAAAGAAATAACATAAAAAATTGAAATGGATAAATCAGAGAAACTGCTATGAAAAATAAAACTAAAGTATAAAACATTGGAAAATTACAATGATGTGAATGTACTTTCATTATATGGTTTTATATTACAAAGCAAACAGGCTCATTGAAAAGACTTCCATTTTCCTTCTTCAGCTCATGTGTAGCACGTAAGACCCCGATCCTGACAGCCCTTCTGCATGCTTTCCACTCAGCAGAAGAAATCCCCTTGGTTTCAGTGGAATTTCACAGCCCGGTAAGGCCAGCCCTGGGCCCCGCGCTGTAGCTCCAGAGCCGCAGAGCTTGCCAAGCCTTGCTCTGCCAAATAAATACCAAAGGCTTCCGCTGAGGGGGGTGGGATGGGTGTGAGGGCGGGGGGCCAGGGTGCCAACTCCTGAGGCCCGGCTTGAGTGGGTGGCTGAAGGGAGAGGAGAAGCTGCGTGCAGACCTGGGCACAGCAGCCCTGGGGAATGAGTGCGCTGTGGGGAGTGGAGCTTGCAAGGAGCAGGTTTTAGCAGCCAGTTGGGGAACGGGACCAAACCACCTCCACCACAGGCCTGGACGTACACCAGCTGACATTAGCTAAGGAAAGTGGATGTGGATTTGGTGCTGTTCCGTAATGTGGAAACAATAAAAAGAGAAAGGAAATGTTGCAAAACACTTTTTAGTAATTACAGCAACTATTTCCAAGACTTTTGAAATCTATGTTGATACATAAATGCAATTATTATTAATTATTATTATGTAATTAAACTTCATTAAAAATTAGTCCAAAACAACATTTAAACAATACATGCAGAAACCGATGTCATGTGGCAATGCTCTGTAAGCCCTAGGGCTACGAAGCTTTCAGTACTGAAGATCTTTATTTCCATATGATAAAGTGGGTGAACTGAGGGAATGGTTTTAGCTCCCATAGATCAATTTGCGCATGTGCTGTATGGCTTTTCTGTAGGTGATAAGTAGACAGATAAGAGGAAAAAATGTACATTATACTAGCTGTAGTATCTGCGTGCCACAGTTACATGATGAATTTCACAATTTGTGAAGCTGGACTACCAGGCTCAAACTAGTTATAGAGTAGGGAAAATTAACTGTATTAAACTTGAAAGCATGTGGTCAAATTTATGCAGAGGAACTTTATTTGGCATGTGGTATGACCTGTGAAACTTTGAAGCAACTTACATTTTTGTTTATAAGAATCATATTTTAGCATTTCTTAATTTGCACATATTTAGACATTTTCCAAACACTTGAAATACACATTAATTCTGCAGGCTATGTCTGTATTACATTATGGAAGCATCACTTGTGGGTCTCCAGTTAAGGATGTGCTTTGCACTTACAATAGAGTTATTAAGGTATAATGATACATTTTCAGTCAATTTAACAGCATAACTAATAATAAATTAAACCCACAGCACATGCTATGTGAAAAAATTAGCATTTCTGAAAAAAGTATTTAATTTTCTTAATGGTGCATGACTTTTTAGCTTCTTGCATTCCATTTCCTTGTTTGTTTAGATTTGGTAGAAATAGTGATCAGGCTGAAGAAAACCTCAAATCAGAGACAGAGTTCACTCTTGCATATGTGTATTGTTGTCTGTGTCTGATGCAGTGTAAGGCTTGCCCAAATATTTGTAAAGGCTAGTCTCTAACAGTTGATCCACTGTGCAGGCAATGTTATTGCTCCATGGAATGGAAGTTTTCATTTAGTTCAAGAGCTTTGAACAATGCTGGGAGTAGAGTGTTCGAAGTTTGGACAACTGGAAATACAGAGGCAGTGCACTGAGCAGAGGCTCATATGTTTGTAGCAGGACTCCTAAATTCTCCTTGCCATTTTCTAATGTGAATTCTTCAATGGCAAAGTGGTAATATGCCTGCAGAAAATGCATACAGGCAACAGGTCTATGAAAACATAGGCAACTTCAGAAAAATGCAAGTTTACTAGTACTCTAAACAGTAAACTGCAAAGTACCTTCTGCACTGTTATCTGTTACACAGTCTGGGGAACAAATAATCTTAAGCTATACCTCAGAGAAGCATGTGGTCGATGTTGCTATTTATCCTGCCTGATAATGAAAGGTTAGGGAAACAGTCATCGTTATGGATATTTCTTGCCAAGAGGACAAAAAAGATAAATGGGAAAGAAGGCTTCATGAACAGGCAGTTGGAAAGTGTTACTGTCATTGGAGGAAATATTGGCAAATAGTGTAACTGAACAAAACATTGAACATGCTTGAACCTGTATTTTAAAATGTTTGAACCACAGTTCCATCTTATGGAACGAAATAAATTACAAGCAATACCAGTGATAAAGCATGTGTAGACAATAAAACAAGTTTTCCCATGAATTCTGCAGATTACTGAAAGAAATGCTTAAGTATTAAAATTAAATATGGACATTCACTTCAAGAAAGGACAGCTCTGCTTTTGAATCTAAGTGTTCAGTTAATAATAGCAGAGTTTTGCCATTCATATTTACATTTTTCTTTAATATGATTATGAAAAATGCATTTTTTTATATGGTAACACTCAACAACTGGCAGATAGTTTTAGTATTTTCAAAGAAAGAGACATTGCCGGAGGAGTTAAAAATTTAAGGATGGACATGAAGTCAGACACTGGGCAGAAGAAACAAGGAATTTGTTGGTACACCAAGGACAAAGAATTTGTTTATCCACAGGGATTACGTAGACTGTGGTTAAGTGAGTGATACCTACCACCATAACATTGTAGTGCTGACATAGAGAATAATTGTTTCATATAAACTTCAGTGTTGCTAATTCCTTGGTCGGCTGTCTAGAAAAAGCTCAAAGTTGGAGTATTTCACTGAGGGTAAAATACCTGTGCATGCCAGATTTTATTCTGTAGGCAGCACCTCTAAGTGTAAAGGGACTTCAAAGAAAGGAAGAAAAAATTTTTCAGGTGACAACTTCTTGTCTTGATGATTTGGTTGTGAGACTTCTTTACAGTTGAAGAAGATGACTAGAAAGGTGTACCTGCCTGGGTAATAATGATTAGTCACATTAGTGACATAGCAGTATCTAAATCCACAGCCAACCATAGAAACAGCAAATTGCTTTAGGAAGTATCTTTAAAAGTGGTATGTAAATTGATAGATGCTTATCATTTCTGAATAGAGCTTTTGTAAAAATAAAGACTAGGTAAGCCCTGTGAATCCCAAATCTTTTCTTGAAACCAGGGCAGGAACCTCCAAATTGGAGGTGTTTGGTGCAGATACTCAGGTTATCGCGTATGTTCAAAAAGTGATTTTTTTTTTTTTAATTTTTTTTTAGTTCTGTGCTTTAGGGGCAGATTTTCTCTTTCTCAGGTAAGTAAATGGGAAAAGCACCATGTGTTGGTTGGATGTGAGGGCTTTCACAATGACCAATGTGTTTTATTTCCTAGTTTTTATCCTCTTGTTTTGCTACAAACTGGTTGTGACTTGGTTGCTTTTTATATGGGAACTTAGGAATTTATGGCCATTTTTGTGAAATGGTTTTTACCTCTGTGTTACCCATTATGACACTGAGAAGTGTAATGGAAACATGTCTGTTGGAAGAACATAATGTGCATGAGCAGAGTTTTTTGGGGGTTAATACTTCAAGGCCATGTCTCAGATTTATTTTTCCTCATGCAGGAAGGCGGAGTTGGGTAGATACAACTCTCTCTCTCAAGTGGTGATGGGAATGTCAAGATTTTCAGTCGTCTTGTTGGCAGCTCTACTTAAAATAGCCTTCTGAAGCTCTCCTGCTAGTTTAAACATTGTAGTAACAACGTAGGTTTTTAAAGCCTCCTATTTTATTTCTGCTCAGTTGTAGTGAGCTGTTTTCTTCATTCTTGTTCATTTCAAGGTCAGATAGAAGAAAATGAAGAAAAATGTGTACTTTTCCAAAGTTCAGACACATATAAGTAGTTGACATAAAATTTATAAAGGTCAGACTGGTGAGATTTTCAGAACCACGTAAGTACCTTATTCTATAGCTTCAAAACAGATATATTTAAGGTAAGACATATCTGTAATCATGAAAGTCTTGTATCTCAATAGTTTTGTTTTGGGTGAGGTTATTCCATAAATCTTAATGACTATATTATTAACTTTTTTACTCCTCTGGAAAAGTCTATAGAATTTAATTCCCTGTTTGTAAGTCACCCTAAGCCTCATTCCAAATTTATATTAAATTTGGATGACATCAGAAGGACATCGCTATCCCATGTTTCTTCCATTTAGCTTGTACTGTCAAGATTTGTCTACTATAAGATGTCTTCAAATAGTATTTTCCTCAGCCCTTCTGAATCTGGCTACCCTATCAGCAGAATCTTTCAGGTTAAAAAAATTAAATGAAGCAGCAGGTTATGTCTCTCTCCTTGTACTAGCGCTGCTGTTGGAGACTACCTTTTAGCTACTGGGGGAGACAGTTTTTTCTCATTTTCTACTAAATACAGATCTACCTAATTCTTAAACATAGGTAAGCAGCAGCTCCACGAATATAGCTTAGCTTCTCAAGGAAAGTCACAGTCTTGACCAATAATTTATTTTTATTGTTTCTGCTAATTTTTGAAGTCAGGCTGGAATGACTTCATCACCCAGCAAAAAAAAGTTTTGTGTTCCTAAGGACTTCCAACCAGTGCTAGAGACTGTCCTGCAAAGAACCACACAGCCACATGCAAGCGTGCTCTACTGTCACCTAAAGATACCAGTTAGTGAATCTGCTATTTTAAAAGATTTGTTTTTAAATTGTCCTTTGCTGTGAAAGGGAACACGCTACATATGTGAGTGTTTCCAATGTATTTCCTGCCACCAAGACCTCCATCTTCCATCTAGTCATTTGTAAGTACCCAAAGTTGGCCACGAGCCTGTTTCTGAGAGAGCTTCTTCACCAACATATGGCTGTGCTCAGAATGATTGCTCTGGCCTTCAGTCTGCTCATTTAAGTCTAATGAGGTCCACAGAGGTGACTGTATGACTCACACAATGAAGTCATTTTTCCAATTAGCATTCTGACAAATGTATTATAAGTAGAGCTGCTTCAATAGGTTTCCACAGCTGGGGGAGATATCAGGTATCACAAAATACTCAGTTACTTTCTTCTGATCCGGTCAGAGAAATTTCATTCACTCTTGAGTATGACTGTTCACACAACAGATGGGTATTTCATGTCTGAGGAGTGTGACCCATTCCTAAATCAAGCTCTGTATCTGCAAGCCAAAGTGCTCATGCAAGGCACAAAATTAACCTTAGTCTTGAGTAGGTACTCGTAATATTCATTCTAAAAAGCCTTCCTTTTATTAGGAAGTCTTTTATTCATTATTGTGGGATATAATGTTTGGAAATGTAAGCAGCTGACACCTAATGGAAGACTTTTAAGTAACCAATAGAAAAGCCATTCTTCCTGTATGCCTGTGCTCTTTCATTTTGCTATTTGTGAACGTTTACTCAAACAGCTTTTGTTGCATGAATAGGGGAGGAAGAAGGGAATCAGAAATCACCTAAAGACTATTCATTATTTTTTGTTACTGGCTAAGCATTATTTGCTATTTTCACATTTAAAAAATATTCATCTATTCAGAAAGCAGAAACAAAACCACATGATTTAGCTAACAGTTATGCTCTACAAATTGTGAATAGTCATAGTAAATTGTCAGCAAATCACCCTATGTACTGAAGTTCAGTACGTAAACTGTTCACAGATCTAATGAAAACAATGAATAAATTCATAGGAACTCAAATTCTCTACCAGATAATCTGGAACAGAATTAAGTAATATACTGTTTTAGATAATTTATTCAATATGAATAATTCAGCTATCACTAATTGGAATTTTTCTACTTAAAAAAATAATAATAATTTGACCTTGTTTGATAAAAGATTGAAATTTCTATGAACAGTTTCTTTTTCAAAATTCAACTCTGTTGAGATATACTGTCAACAACAATACTAAGTAAAAACTACAAGGAATTGTGCAGAAGCTATTTAAGAGAGAAAAGTTGTTGTTGTTGTTATTGTTGTTGTTATTATTATTATTATTGTCATCTTTATTTCATTTTAACTTCGAGGCTTTGTTGCTGTTATCATGGAAACAGGTAGGGAACAGAACACATACAACCAGTTTACCCTGATGAAGAGAGACATAATTTAACTACATTTCTTCAATAAAAATCCCATCTATGTGGTATCTCTTTCATATTTCAATAAATAGATCATCTTACACTATGTGGGAGTATGAGCATTAGAGGTAACATGAAGTGCAAATCTAATTTTACACTTTGTACAAACCCAAGCAGGGAAACACTCTCAAAGTAGTGATCTTTCTGCCACAATGTTCTGACATAATTGAGTCAAGATTTGCAAAGTGGGGTAGTATCTATTATTGGACAGCTAGGAAAAAATGCCAGGTTTTTGAATACACGAGAACTCTTGCAGATTTGAAGTACATGAAAGAAACTCCAAGGCTAAAAGCACTTAATTCATTTGTTGCTTTCAAAATAGCATAAACAGCTATAAATATGACTCAATACAAAGCCCTATAGCAAGACTCTAATTCTGAGCTAGCCAGAATGAGGCAGTATTGCCTAGACAGAGAACTGTAGTAAGGGGACTAGAGTGACCAAAGAAAGTATTTCTGGATGCTCTTGGAAAATTCAGGTAAGTTCTACCACGCCTTTGACAGGTAGGATGGATAAGTGATCCTGAACGGCAATGAGCCATTGAGTCATTCAGATGCTTGTGTCCTACTGAATTTTTGGTTATACTAACTGCCTTTAGGAACAGAAGTCTCACCCATTGTGAGATCTATTTCACCTTCTTTTAGGTGTCTGCAGAATAAATATCTACGGCTAGGGCTGTTGCTTCAGGTACCCATTGTAGAAGTGGGATAGAAGAAACATGAACACAGTTCATCTGACCCATCTTTGACAGCAAATTATTTCAAAAGCAGGTGACTTGCCTACCAAACAAAAGGCAAGAGAAGTCCTCTCTGTTTAACACCATGATCTCTAGATTTATAGGTAGGGTGGTACAATCCATATGGGTTTTGTGTTTGATTTTGATTTTGCAGAACAGGAAATTTTTTTCTTTTTATTTACCCTTTGCAGTAAAATTATTTCTTATTGGTCTCAGTTAACATAGTCTGTTGTGAGCACTACCCTTTACAAACATGATACTGTAATCTTCAGAGGTCCATTAGTGAATCCTTCATAGTGACTTAAAATTAACGGGCTAGAATATTATCTTTGTAACTTTTTCTCCTGGTACAGAGCAAAAACAACCCTCCGCCTAAAAAACCCCATGCATTTAACAGTTCAAATAGTCTGACAGAAAAATCAGACTGGAAAGGGTGAGCTAGAAAAAAAAGAGCAAGGTAGTAGCCTTCTATGATTCCTGAGGAGACAATATATTTGATGATCTCATCATGAAGGTTACTAAATAAATGAAAGTAAATGGCTGGTTGATTCCCTTTAATTCAACATGTGGTGTAGACACTTCCTTCCCATTCCCTCACTACAGTACATTGGATCACATTAGGCTTGACAATAAGGATTAACTTAGTGGTTTTCAGTTCTGTGTAGTGATTTTGATTCTTTTTCAAAATGATTTACTGATTGCTGTAATGTGCTTTCTAACTCCTCATTTTGTTGGTGGTACTTTTGTTAACTTTTTTTTTTTGAAATCATTACTAGAACTTTATTGACATACATTAGCTGTTAATTTCTAAATCTCCCAGTTAGCTATTTCTATGTTGGTTTTGTTATCAAATCACTGGCCTTTTTTTTCCTTTATTTTATTTTATTTTATTTTGGTTTTTTTATTTTCCTTTTTTAATCCCCCTCCCTTTTTTTTTCTTTCCATTCTCCCCTGTTGAGTGGAGGAGGGGATGGACATAGTTGTCAAAGTTGTCAAAGACAATAACAGGCTACCAAAGTTACTATTGCATTAAGGCAGGTATGAATTTTAAAGTGTGTTTGACTTGAAGCAGGAACGCAGTACAAATGCAAATATTCCCCAGTGTAAAATAAAGCAAATGAAAGGAAATGAACATAAAGTACTGATTCAATGGTTCATAATCAATGCTAGTAAGGATGTTGGAATGGATGGTTTTGAATTTCTGAAGATGGTTACACAATATTAATCCACTATCTTGAGTTATTTAATATGTCCTTGATAGATGCTAAGGCATTGGTGAGGCTTTGCATACATCCTGGAATTAGTGTCATTTAAAGAATTATCAGTTTTTATCGCCTCTCTTGCCAGTCAGTACAAGTTAACTTATTAGACCGTAAGAGACAGAGAATGATGGAGACTGCAAATTCTTTTTTCAAATTTCTCATAATCATCCTTTCATGTGACTTTCATCCTTATTGCTTAACGGCTATGATCCCTCTTCAATTTATTAATGGTAGAACTTTTGCTTTTAAAAATTGGTTGACCCAAGTATGTCTTACAAATGTCTTCAAATATTTTCATGTATCGAGTTTAATTAATATGTTACTTACAGACTTTAACAAAAATCATTAGATATGGGCTCTTTCACCATTACATATTTTAATGGCAAAATCAATCAATTTCTGGTTTATATTATTAATATTGATTTACTTTCATTTTCCAAAAATACCCATCTGATAGCATAGTGCAGTGGTGCTGGTACTTCATCAGGTTTAAAGTCATCTTTTCAAAGAGATTTTGATCTTAGTCAGGACTGTTTCAACCGAAATGGACTGATAATCAATAGAGAGAAAAAATGTTGCTGTGCTTTTGGGACAGAAGAATTGGAATTTCAATCTATTTTTTAAGTAGCTAAAGCAAGCAACTTCTTCCTAACTTGCTTTCGCATGCATTGTAAAAATGGGAGTGTAGCCAGGCTCCTTAGGTTATTTGGTTTAATTTAATCAGACTGTCTTTTTTTTAATGCATGTTCACTTTTGGAACACCCACCTTTTTAAGACACCTTCTGCTGTCCCTGCTTATGTAGTCCATTGACTTGCTCCTTCTGGAGCTGGTGAAACTGTCTTTGAAGACAGATGTTATTTGGTGTGGGTAGACTCCAGAAGATGAGACTTCCTATAGACAGTAAACCTGTCCCTGCGACTTTCAGCAAGGAGTAACTGACAGCACAAGCTCGTTCTGTTGATACTGGCAAGTGCTGATCTTAACATGATAGCTAGAGATGTGTGAAATGTTCACAATGAAGCCAAACACCCCTGAAGTTTCATACTTTTCTAAAAGTCCACCATATTAAGACTACGGGAAACCTACTCTTGAATTCAAAAGGATTTTGACATTGAATTAGGCTCAGAACTTCACCCTAGTTCAAAATCCCTTCAGAGGTTTGTTATCCCATTTATAAGCTTTTGCAAAAAAATGGGTGAAATACAGTATTTCCCTCAGAGGAAACTAGTACCAATTAAAACCAATGTGAATATTCACACAAGTTTTCAATGAACCATCACAATATTTTTCATGGATGTCATAATATAAGATTACCTATTTACTCTATTGTTATTACGTTAAGGTAACAAGCACATTCATTTAGATTCTCCCATTCATTTTAACTTCAAAATATTTTGGTGCAGTTATCCAGCCCATGGCCCACACATCATTTCTGGCCTCGAGGCTGACTGAATCCAGGCGGATTTATCTTTTGGAAAGCTGATACCACTGTCCTGAGATGGGAAAAAAAAGCTTCTGACTGCACCTAAGGGTTGCCAGACATGCCTCGGTCCCCAAACCTAGAATCCCACGCTATGCAATGTTTAAAATGCCATTTCACATCCCAGGCCTTAAATTATTTAAAAAAAAAAAAAAAAAAAAAGAAAGAAAAAAAAAGAGAGAAGGAAAGTGTCACCATGCCTACATTCCTGCTGGGTCAGTTTTGCACTTGCAGAATCGTAAGCATAAGTGGAACCTGCATTTGGATGCATTTTTGTGAATGTCTGTTACAAAGCCAGTGAAGCTCAAGAAACAATAAAGTATTGGCTATTTCACAGTCATATATGGTTATGGTGCATGTGCTGAAGTATGGCCAGTAAACCAGCTGTGATATGGAATGTGTGAATGTGATTTGCTTTGACCTTGGTATGTGAGGGTATCACCAAGCATATATTTTCACTCAGACATGTAACTTACCATTGGACCAGAGCGAACATGCACTAGGACGTCTGATTTGTGTATTTGTAACAGAGGGAGGGGGCCTGTACTAGACATGGGGACTTTGATGCAGTAAATATTCTCAATTATGGAGTCTGGAAGGAAAGGAGAAGGTGAGAAGGTCAGATTGTGACTGTCTAAGGAGGTAAAAGGAACAAAGACTGTTTCTTCCTTTGTACTCACCGAACAGTGACCTGTGAACCATCTCCATCTTAGCACTATTTTGACCTGTTACAAGGTCATGCATAAGAGAACAAAAAGGAGAAAGCTTTCTTTGTCAGCTGTTGTATAGATGCACAAGGGCCAGGGACAGTCTGGCCTCCTCTAATCACAAATTCTGATTTTCCAAGCAGATTTCAAAAAGGTAATTAGAGCTCATAATACTAAATAAAAGTTTGTGTCTCTTCTACATTTGATTTACTGAATATTTGAAAAAAAATATTAAACTAGAACTTAACCTGCAAAAAATGAATTAATTTTCCTTTTTTCTCCTTTTTATCTATTGATAGTCATACCTCTTGCAACTTACCAAAACCCTTCAAAATAGGACGGTTCATGAATAACTGAATGAGTGAGATTTTAACTCCACCACACTGTAAAGATCGTATCAAAAGATTGGCAAAATGTATCACCTACTTGGACCCGAGAGCTGTGATTTCAAGTATATGAACTGAAAAGCCCGATGTAGAAAAGCCTATGACTCAGCTATAAGACATTTCATTACATGAGAGCCTCCATATGCCATTTAAAATGTATAAGTGTCATCATAAACCTCCCACTCTCCTAAGAATAGAGCTATCACTGGACCCTGTTATCTCACAACCCCAAGGTACAATATGATAATGATACTGCTTAACATCAGTGTATGGAGAGAGAAAACACTGGAGATGCCGCAAGCATCTCAACTATAAAGAAAATCAAATTAAAATATTAATTTACTGATTAATATAACATTGGATGACCCATTTCTCCAGCTTGTTAAACAACAAAGACTCACAAAACTAAATAAGGGCCTAAGAGATAAGTGTTTTATGAATTCCCATAGAGATGTTTAGCTCCTTTTTAAACATCATTAAAGATGTACTTTGCATATAACAGGCAGTTTTATTTTTTTGTTGCACTGACAAGTCCTGCTTGTGTTTATTAATATACACTTTCAAAAAAGATTACAAAGTGGGTGTTTTGGTCACAGAGTTCGAACAATCAGTTCATGCTGTAGAATGAAAGAAAATGAGTGCAAGACAGACTTGTGGGGAAGAAAGAGAACAAAATCTTGCAGGTAAATCATGGGCAGAGGGTCCAAAGTTCGATGTTTAAGTATGCTACAAAAATGTAACTATTTGTACACTTTGTGCCTGGAAAATGGGGGTGAGAAGTTCCTTTGCTGATCTTTTCTATTTAAAATGTCTGCTGTTTGGGAAAAGGGGAAACTGCAATACATGATTTGTATACAGGAAATGGCAACCTAATTTAAAGTAACTTACTTTAAAACTAAAAAGCCCATGGTGAAATCCCAGAGCAAATCTTATCCCTGTTGGACCATGGTTATATCCCATGACATCAGGATATTGCTTGAATTTTTGTGCTATAGTTTACTGGAAAGTATCAGTGGGAGTATTTATCAAGGTTTTTAAAAATTGTATCTCTCCCTAAGTCAAACCCTCATAGTATTAGAATTGTCACTGCACTCCTATGAGCCGATCTATGACTTATTAGCGGCAGAAACTGTGAATCTTCTATTCCTGTGGATAAATGCCTCTGCCTTTTCCCTAGTGATCCACGAGATATCAGCCTGTGAGCATGGATGTTCACCTTGCATCTCACATACTATGTGTATTTTTAAATGAGCGCAAAAGGAAGACAGAACTATGAATTCCAAATTGGTCAGAAAAAAACAACTATTTCTGTAACAGGTTCCTAATATTCTGCTTGCAAAGCTTTGCATTTCTGGCCTAGCCCCCTTATACATGTGATTACATGGGTTGGGAATAAGGTAATTTGGGCTTCCTAAAACACTGACGGGGAGAGTCTGTCCCCTGTACATACAGTGTTCCAAGTTCTTATCCCTCTCTTTTTTGTTCTTGTCCTGCAGTCGCTGCCTCCAGGGTACCAGCTATCCTTATGCCTGCTCCCATGGCAACAAGTCTCTGTTCCAGCAGTAATGGTTCTGTCTCTTCATCTCCTCCCTCTGCAGCTATGTTCTACAACATGGAAGTGGCTTGATTTTCTCTCACTACTTTCTTTCCTTAATTTATCAGACCATCTGTGCTTGTTCCAAAACATCTACTGTGAATATACTGATTCTGTATGTGGCTCTACGTTAGCAAAAAAATGAGTGAATCCAGGCCTGTTTTCTTTCTTTTCCCAACATACTCTGAACATTTCTCTTCTATGCTTGGCTGTCTGGAAGAGGAAAGAATTATTATTATTATTTTAAACATTGTCCTCTTATATTTCCATGGCAGGATCAGCACAAATTGAATTGGAACCACAAATATTTTAAAATGTAAATTAGATTAAGAAAGGTTAAAGTTGTATGTGCTTTAAAAACACTCCAACTGGCACCAGACTCATTTTTGTAGGCAGTTTATGCACAAAAAAGATGATGTGAATTTTCGAAACAATTTGCTAACATCAAATGAGAAAAAGATTTTAGAATAATCATTGCCTTTGATTTTTGATTGGCTCCTGGAAAGCATTTTATAACACAAAATGAATATTTGGGACCATGATTCAATTGTGCAAACAAGCCAGTAACAGCTAACAGTTCCAGAATCTCTATGCAGCCATTTAAGAATGCTGGGAGTACATGGACCCAAAATGACACAAAAAGGAAAAAAAAAAAAAAAGAGAGAGAGAGGATAACAATTTAATGGTAGGACAGGGGTAAAGATCTAGTGGGGGAGTTATAAATCCCAGGGACATGGTAACAGAATCAAATTATAGGTAACAGTAAATGTGTTATTTTAAAAACAATTTGCTGACTTGTGATATTGTTTGGAATAAAACAATGTCATTGCTAAAGAATACATCACTATACATTACAATGACTAGCAATTTATCCACTTTTCTATTACAAAGTTATTTTTGTTTTCTATAAATCTTTTTCTGTTATTTCTTTTTAAGGTCTAAAGGGTTTGCGACCTGAAAGTTCCCTTAATCTTGATGGGAAATACAGGATATTTAGTAATTGTCAGACTGAAGTCCCATGTTGAGATGGTATTGAATAGCTTCTTTCTCCTAAAATATAACTAACTGTATCTCATATAGCCCTTAGTTACCTTATTTTGGGGGGAAGTGCTGTTTTTGCATCTGTGCGAGTTGGGGGCCAACTGGCTAGAAAGCAGCCAGCTCTGCAGAGAAGGACACTGGGATCCTGGTGGACAGCAAGTTGAACATGAGTCAACACCGTGCACAACAAAAGGTAAACAAGGTCCATACTGGGCTGCATTAGCAAGAGCACAGCCAGCAGGTCACGGGAAGTGTTTATTCCCCCTAAGAATTTGTGTGTGCGCTCACATCTGGAATGCCACGGTCAGTGTTGGGTCCCCACTACAAGAGAGATACTGACATGCTGGAACAAAGCCAGAGAAGGGCTACTGACATAGGCAGGGGCTGGAGCACGTGACATGCTGAAGGAATGTATTTCTGCAGCCAGGCAAAAAGAAGGCTAAAAGGTGATTTGTATTCTGCCTTTAAGTGTATAACAGATGGTTATGGAGAAATAGAGGCAAATGTCTTCTCAGAGATTCACAATGAAATGACAAAGGGCAAAGGTAAAAAGTTGCAGCACGAGACCTTGCAAGTGGACTTAAGGAAAAAATTCTTCACAATAAGAATGGTTAAGTGCTGAACAGGCTGTCAAGAAAGGCTGTGAACTTTTCACAAGGCTTTCAAAATTTGAATGGACTATGCCCTAATTAACCTGATCTAACTTCTGAGTTAGCCTGGATTTGGACAGAGATTTGGACCAAATAACCTACAGATGTCCAGTCCAGCTAAGATTATCCTATGATTCATGAGTCTATGAATACCAGTTCCCTAGCAAGACGAATCTTCACTGTTCTTTCAAGATTACCAGAATAGGAAATACTAAGAAAAAAAAAAAGAGTAATGTTTGCACATTAAGACAAACTACAGAAATGGTTGATTCAGACTCTTTTCAGTAAGTCACTTAAACCATTGTGACCTTGGGCAAACAGTAGAGCATCTCTGTGCTTTAATTCTCCTCCAGTAAAATAGAATGAATAATATTTCTTCACATTTTTTTTCTAAGAGTAATTCACCTTTATGAATTAAGGTTTTTTTTTTACAGAGTGAGCCAAATCAGCTAGTGATCAGAGATGCTATGGTATTACAGCAATTGTGCATCTGGTCAATATAGGTATTAGTTCACAAGCATCGTTATAGAACACATGGGTGTAAAAAGGAATAAATAAATGGTCCTAGAAACCTTCTTCTTGGATATAGAAGCCTGTTTCAGATATGTCTGTGATCCAAATAACTGTTTTAATTATTATATCCAATAAACACTTTGATAAGGGACATAAGCAAAAGGAAACAAAAATCCATTTCTCTCTCAATCTTCTGAGAATTCCTAAATTGATGTCTCAACACCTGGTCTGCCCTAAAAGAAAATGCTGTCTCCAGGTCCTTGCTTCATGGTCCTGCCTGCTATTGCAGGTGGAGTGCTCTACTTCTTGGCAATATATTGAGACACTGTAGGTGGTAGGTCAGCACTGTGTAAATGTTTTGTGGTTAAAACCCAAAGATGTGATTTGTGTTTATAAGCTTTAAATTGCCTTCCTGACAAAATATGCACAAGCTGAAAGCTTCTGCTCAAGTAGAATTGTGATGGATTGCATTTTATTGGAACTTATTATGAATAGCTCTTTGATTTGAAACAATGAACCCTTTAAATGCCCTTAGAAATTATAGTGGGAGAAAGATATTTGTCTCCCTCCATCACCACCATCAAAGAGTGACAAAATCCCCTGTTTTTCAGAACACACACACACAGAGGAACATATGGACTCACATATACACATGATCACACATTCAAATTCACAGAAAATTATAAATATATTAAGTTGAATTTTTTAACTTGGTATTAGATAGATGCCTAATTTTCAGAAATAAGCTCAGTGATAGATACTCAGAATACATGTCTACATCAAAATACAGACACTGTATTTATACATATACACGTACAAAGTATAGATATTAAACTTAAAACATTATATATTCAAAGACACAGGACTTCTATGAAATTTATTTTGTGTTTTTCACCTATAGTTGATTTAGTTAACACCTTACTAGAAGAAACAGAGATTAATATCTTTTCCCAGGACTTTGGTGTGTGAATATATAGCTTTATTTATGCACATACACCTTCAGTATTCTCTTTGTATTTATTTATATCTAAAAATGTCATTGTCATGTTTTAAACATTTCTTTTATGCAGGGGTTACTTGGTTTAGTATTCCCAACTTAAAGGGAGTATAAAGTCAAGGGAGTATATAGTTAAGAGTATATTACTTCTTTTCAGAGTAGTCCTTTAAAACAAGAAACTTTGTCTTTCATATGCATGTGTATTTGACAGGAAAAGAAGAAAAAAGAGCAGAGTTAAAACTGTGAAAGCTTGCCTTTTTTCTGGCTAAGAAGCTTTTAGTGGCAATAGTTAAATGTCGAATATGATTACACAAAACTGCTGCTTAAAACTGAAAATAAAGTGGAGCATACTTGTGAAGACTGTCTATCAGAAATTTTAAAAGTAGTAGTGCATAATTTATCAGTGTTAATAGCCTTAGGTGCATTTCTGAGGGAATTAACCTAAACAGTCAAACTATTTATCACATCACAATACATAAAATGTACTTTTAATTAATAAATGGACATTCTATTGCCTTTACGGCTACAACAAATCAATCCTCCTTTACCTTTTGTCTACAGTTTGGGTTCCTTTAATGGGTTTTAATGGGTTTTATTCTACACTCACATAGCAAAGCTTATTCATTTGCTTCCTGGAAGACTTTCTGTACTTTGTGTCAGATTCTTACAGTGTCTTCGGTACACTTACACCAAAATATCACTGTGGAGAAAAATAACAACTCTGTTACCCCAAAGCATCATTCATTACTCCTGAGATGACGTGCTTGGTTCAAGTCTACCTTGGAAGTAATGAAGTTACCGTAACATATTGTAGTTCTTGTTAATAGACTGTCTGTGAAGTCCTTCAGTTAAAACATTTTGTTGGGAAAATAAGGTGTTTCCAGTTGCTCTGAATGGTTAATGGAGTACTTTACTTGCATAATGTCAAGTCAGTTGGCAAAGGAGATCTTTTCCACTACTGTACCCAGAATTAAACCAGATGGACATGTTTCTATACAATAAATGGAATAATTGTGTTGAGAGATAATCAACAAGTATTTTGAGATGACAAGTCCAGACTTGAGACCTGTAGCACTGGGTTTTTTTACTTAAAACAAAGTTCATTCATGACTGTTTTGTGACGATATTATAATATCAGACAGTATTTCATTGCTGGTCTTTGACATTCAGAACAAGTAGTTAGCTAAAGCAACCCTGTAGAAAGTGTAGCAAGGGCATAAAGGCATAGGTTTGGGGAACACAGTGGAAATTCTTAGTTCCTCTGAATTCTGAGAAAAAGTACCAAGCAGTCTGAGTATGCTCAGAATTTCAAATGGAATACCTGAATTTGTTTATCATACATTAGATAGTTATTAAACTTTAGCAAAAGGGAAGTAAAAAGCACAATAAAGACTTCAGCAATGTCACAACATGGAAAACTGGGAAGAATCAGGACCAAAATTAATAATGAAATGCTTATAAACCCACTACAATTTGTGATTTATCTATCTGTAATGTTTTGTCAAGGTATTTATGTAAACTACAGAACAAAACAGTAATTAAATTGAATATATTCATTGAAACATTTCCCAAACAACTCTTCCATGAGCCATGGTATCTGGTTTGCTCCTTGGGGTAGTTTTTCATGGGTAGCACTGCTTAGAGGAATCTTAAGACAGTCTTATGGCTTTTTCCAGGAAAGGAAAATGACTCTTTTACCTCCCTTATACTGCTATAATGATGTTAAGCATGTATTAGATGCAGCTGAATATCAGTCATGAAAGTTTTTCCCCTTGTTATGGGACTGAGTTCTGCCTCGACAAGAATGAATTAGAGTCCTCATGAAAATGTAAAGCTGCTATTTTTTATTGCAAAAACTATGATATAATCCTTAAACAGCATAACATAAGACAAATGATAGATATGTGTATGGTACAACACTGCTATTAACAGAACTGGGATGAGTACACAGAAACATATAGAGACCGTAGTTCATAAAACAAGAAAATGTAGCCTGAAATACTAACAGACAAAAAAAAACCCCAACCCCCAAATGCCTTTTTCTTTTCTTCCTCCTTTCTTCATCATTTCCATACCTAAAAGCAGATACATATCTCAGGTAATTAGGTCATGCTGCTCTTTCTTCTCACAACTTCCCTTCCACTCTATTTTAAAGCGAAGTGTCTGTGGCTCTTTACTATTTATGGATACTCCAATCTCCACTTCTTTTGTAGAGCTCACCCACTGAACCAAAACCGCAAACCAAATTGACACCAGCTGTGATCTGTATCCAAAAATTTGTTCAAAGAACCTACAAATATCATTTTAGAATTTAACCCACCCTTTCCAAACCTAAACTGTTGCTATGGCTAAACCTATATGTCATCTTAAAAAGATACAGAGCCACAGATCAAATAAAGAGTATAATATGTCACAGGCAGAATATATGAACAGAAGCCTGAGTCAGAGATGAAATTCTTCCAGTTTCTGCTTTTCTCTGTTTATCAATTATTCTTACGGTTTCCACACACAATTGTCAAAAGAAAAAGGATTTTAGACAAACTTATTACAAAGTAGTAGCTTAGACCTCATGGGTTTCTCTCCAGTATATCAACAATAAGAAAGATGGAGGGAAGTGTTTTGTTGAATATATTATTCAAAGAAGCGTTTTGTGGTTGGTGAGGGGTTTTTTTTGCTTCCTGCAACTTCCAAGTAATACTAATGAACAAAGTATAGTAAAAGGTTGTGAGTCCAGTAGACTATAAGAGTTGTCACCACAAGAAGAGGGTCAAATGTAGCTCTTTTTATGATTGCAAATATGGAGTAGTTCCACTAGCAACTGCTGTAAACCTTCACCTTTGAAAGTTTATTGTCTTTAGAGCATTGCACATTTTGAACCTCCTCAGGTAAAATTAGCTATAGCTGAAGTTCTGATTGCAAAGAATGTGGAGTCTAAATTTTGCTCCTGTTAGACTTTATGTATCCAGGCTAGGATTTTTGCAGTAGTCATGATTTTAGGTCCATTCATCTGTGTATATATAAGCTCTAAACCATAAGGATCTGTGATGAAATTAAACAATATTTGGTATGATTTCTTCCCAGTTCTTTGACTTGTTTTTTGTTATATATATATATATATATATATATATATATATATTTGACAAAATAAGTAGCTGCAGAGGTAGCTACCTCTGTTAGCTACAGCTAATGTTCTATATTTTGAAAAATGTCTTTTTTTCCTTCACATCATCACAGATACTTCATAGGATCCCATCAAGGTGTTGATGCAAAGCCTATTGTGTGACTTCTTATTATGTTTTTCTTAATAAGCGATATCCACTTTGAAGACTAAATTAGATTATCGTCAGACTAACACCATCTACAAAACACTGTAAAGAGGTTAAACTCCTTTAGATGGAGTTTCTGGATATTTATATGGAATTACAAATGTTCCTGTTAGAAGGTTATCCTTGTACCCATAGATTAAGGCCACTGCATGAACACTCTTTTGCAAATCAATATTAATTAAAAATTATTATGATCAGAGAACTAAACAAAGGGCCTGTGCTACTAAAGAAAGGGTATGCCCCAGTGACAGATCACTGTTAAAACCTCTCATGCCATTGGGTGATATTTGCCATATGTCCAATGATTGATAGTAAGATTTAATGAGTTCTTACAAGCAATTAAATAATCAAGGGTTCCTGCTGTTACATGGCATAGCTTGATAGAACAGTGACAAATGAGAGAATATCTGCAACCTAATCAAAGGGACATATTTCCTTGGGAACAAAATAATATTATCCACCAGTGCAATCAAAGGACAAAAGAACACAGAGGGGACGCAACAAAATGAGATAAATTTTGTGCTCTTTTCATTATTCTGGCCATACAGTTTCCATTTATTGGATCCTATTAAATCAGAAAGAAAATTAGGCTACTTAAATATGTTTCATTTGTCATACACTGTTAGCTAGTGGGTACATATCCATATCCAGTCACCTTAGGTCTCCTTTCCCCATGAAACACTATCATAGGTTATGTTTTCTGTATTATTATTTGGTATTTATTTCTATTGTGATTATTGAAGTCTTGTTATAGTTTTGGTTTTGCTTTTACTTTAACTAAAGGGGGTACAACAAAAGTCTTTGCACTATGCCAAATGTGTCAGAAATTTTTGATTAATGTATTATTCTGAACATATATATTTATGTTCTCTTAGAAGTGTTTGAAAATAATAGTTCATTATTAAAAAATAGGAAGTCCACTGAATTAATTTTGGAATTGCTTAGATTCAGATCATATATACATTTTAATTTGCATCAGTTATTATGCAGATTTAAAGTCTGCACCTTAATGAACTTGCAGGCCCCTATACATTGTAGAGTAGAAGTGAAGAGTTTTATCCTGAACTGTAGCCTAGTGTGGCAACACTTGATTTTCTTCATTACTTTTTGCAACTAAAAAAGTTTTAGAGTGACCTTTAGAGACATTCAGAGAACTCAGGATCTCACCAACTATAGACTGAAAATCATGAACAGACAGATTTATTTTCCCATTTTTAAGTTAAAATTGAATGCAAGTAATGGGTATAGACACATACGGTTAACAGAATATAGATCAGCCTATTCTAACTTAACTTTTAAAAAAAATATTTTACCTTTGTGATCAGAGAGAGAGAGATTGAATGATCTACCTGGGTCCTGATTAATCTGTCTTTAAAAGCATAAACTTCAAACAGCCAAGCTGTCCCATTCAAATAAAAATGTAAACTCTGGCCCAAAAGATGTCAATAAAACTGCCTTTAACTTTGATGTAGTTTTTCCTTTGATTACAGGTAAAGTCCATGCTTAAGTATTCTTTCAACTTTCAAATAATTTCATGTTAACATTATCTCCACTGTTGATGTGGAATACCATAATATTTTAGGTGCAATTTGTTTTTCACTAGAAAATCAAAGTTTTCCTTTTTATTTCTGTGAAACAGAAAGAAAAATGTTCCAAGACTAGGAACTGCTTTATAGCTAATATTTTCATCAGAAATTTTAAACATCAGACTGTAGTTCTTCTGTACAATATTTCAGTTAGCTAGCTGATGTGTAGGATAAAAGTTACAGAAATGCATTAGACAACCAAAAATCCAAGGTGGCCCTACTAATCAGTATATTCAGCTATTTAACATGTGATCCATCTTTAGACTGTATAACACAAGATCTTTCTAAATATACACTGAAGACTGAGCTCTTCCCTAGTTCTGTCTGTATTGCTGCCATGTGAGAAGGGAGGTGAGCTCGTCTGGAGCTGACTGACCCCAGGACAGGTTGTTCCAATTCCACCACGCTTTCCCAGAGCCCATTTATCAGACTAGAACTCAAGCAGCAGCAAACCGATGGGATGGCACATGTATACTCCACAGAAAAAACTCTAGTGGCTTTGGTAGCTAATATACAGAATTTTCATAGAATCATAGAGTCACAGAATGGTTTGCGTTGGAAGGGACCTTTAAAGGTCATCTAGTCCAACCCCCCCCTGCAATGAGCAGGGACATCATTTCGTCTGTGTCTCCCACTTCCAAGAGAATGTGCAAAAAATGTCTTACCCACAAGGTGGATTTTATTTGTTTTTTTTTTCTTTAGCTTTATTCTAATGCAGGATGAACACAAGTTCTAAAACCTTGACATTTTCACAAAACAGAATATTTGTTTTTGAGCCAGCTCTATTCAACAGTGAGCTATGTATCACTGATTCTATTTTTTCCACATGCCAGTACATTTGTTTTGTTTTGTTTTTCCATACACAAGGCAAAAATTTTCCAGAGTATGTAGCATATTTCAGACATTAGTCGTATTGCTTAATGCCCTAATGGAAGACATTCAGATACTACATCAGAAAGTCAGTGCAAATAAAAAATACATCAAATAACTATAAAACTAAGTTAAAGAAATCAACAAGTAAAAAGCTCCTAAATTTTTCAGTCATTTGAGTATATTTAGCTACAGATTCTCTTCTATATGTATATGTAAAAGTTTCATAAGCTAATGGTGATTTTTAATAAAATCTGAAATGATAAAGCCACAGTTGATAAGTCAGCAGTGATGCATCATGAAGATGGGATAAAGATGCTCAGACTAAGGCATATTTTTAGATTACAATCATCTATTGGGTTTCTGTAAGTCTTAAAAATATATTGTTTACCCCAAATTTTTGCTTCGTGTTTTTAGTCCACTCCGAATACATAGCGTCAAGAACTGCTTAGAATACCACCGTGGTTATTTGGGGACTTGAGGGATCATGCCACTGCTGGGCCACACATGTGCAGCATGACTTTAATGAGCCTATCAAATGATGCATCAGAGTGGTTTTACATGGGTGTCAGTCAGATCACTGATGTATTCGGTCACATCAGCTCTGAGCTTTGTGAGGTCTGAGCTTACTGTGATCTGGTGAAGACCAGCTAAATTAGTTCCATGTGTAGTGGCAAGAGTCAACAGAACTTTGTTGTTCCAGAGAGCAAACAACCCCTCAAGAATCAGTGAGAGATACTAAGTTTTTGGCAGCATTAAATTCCTAAGGACTACTCTCAATCAATAAATTCACAAAAAGTACACACCTCATTAGATTCCGTACAGATTGCAAAGCTAGCTATAATGTAAAAACAGGCAGACAGTCTGTCTCAATATTATTACAGGAAGGCTTGGTTAAATTAATAGCTTCTCATTGATTAAAAAATCTTGCATTTTACATGTTCTTAGGTTGGTTCCCACCATTACCTTTCAATAACAGAATACGAGTCTTTGGAGAAATGTGGTTATATTGAGCTACTGTATTGAAATACAAAGGTAGGCAAAATAAGTTGTTTACATTAGCCTATCATTGTTTCCTGTCATAAAGTTCTGTCCACCTGAAAGAAAAAGGCAATCCCATCAATGTGTCCTAAGTGTTTGCTGTTTGTTAATTTTTATAATATTCCTAGACTGTTAAAAATACAGTAGTTTGGAACAGTCACTGAGCATGACTCCACCAAATCATTTCAGTCACAACTGCAAGTAAGAAATCTTTATGTCCATGTAGCATTTGCCACTGCATACAATTCTGGTTTGCCCATTCTTAATTACTGTACTAAACCCAGCTAACAATAATAACACAAGTTCTGATCCACTAAAGTGCTTTCCAAATCATCCTAAGGACCCACGTTATGAGTCTGATTGCACAGAATACTTTGCTAGGGTAAGTTGTTTAGTGCCAGTCATATTATGAACACTCCATCACAACCTGTTCTAAGAGCTTCTGCCTAACCCTTATTCAAACGTATTTCATTGGCATGCAGTGTTTGAAGATTTTTCTCAGTGCCACAAGATCATCCAACCTGAATTGCAGTAGTGCAAGTGCACAACATTTTTTTTTTTTTATGTAAGGTGGTGTGATTGATTGCCTTTGTTCTTTTGTACTTTTGCAAACTTGATCTGCACCACAACCATTTTTATGGGTCAAGTGTTCTTCTGCCAGTGAAACAGCAAAGGAGGGATCAGATGTCCAAGTATGCCAATATGCTAAGACCTGCGTTTCAAGAATAATGTTGCTTCTTGTCTTAGTGCAATACATATGTCATCTTCTCCTTTCTCAGCAGAAACACTGAATCAAGCAGCATGGATGCATGGCAAACAAATGGAAGCTGCCTGAGCTCCTGCGTTGTGACTGGGGCATTGGGATGTTGAGGGGAAGACACAAGGAGGTTGACTTTATGGGGGCAGGACAGGTGGATGATTTTCCTGTATCTCAGGCTATGGGATGTCACTTACAATAGTGCTTTCAAATAAACACTGATTTTGTACACTTCGGGATTTAGGCCATTTTAGGGATTGATTATTATACCAATTGAACTGGCTGGCTGCAGGTTTGGTATTACATCTGAGAAGAGACAATAAGGCAGTAAACTAACACAGAACCATTGCTAGCTGCTCCTTGGATTCCTTATCTGCACAGTTCCTGTAACTAGTCTTTGAAAATATAAACCCCAGCATCATCTAGAGATGGTCTGTGCTTTTGCTAGTGGAGCCTTCACAATAGTAATGTCTAGTAGATTAATTTCTCATTGGAAAAAGACAAGCCCATATGTTAATTGAGTCCATTTTATTATCTCGTAACTCAGCATCACGTCATTTTCTAAAACTCTTTAGGGAAACACTGTCTCCTTATACTGGGTCACTATCCTGTTTTTTTTCTGTTGGCCACAGTGGTGTGTACATGGTGTGGAAGTGAAGCTTTTCTTTCCCATGAGGCTGAGCCCCTTCTAAGTTACAGGAGTCAAGCTGCTTGTCCACTTCCAGCTATTGATCTCATTGGCCATGTGTTTGCTGACTCTTCTCTTTTCCTTCCTCTGTTTTTAATTCGTCAGAGTCCTGCAGTGCGATGAAAAGATGTTGCTTGGTTCTCAATGAATTCTGTGGAAGTACCAAAGGGAAAAAGTAAGCATCTATATTTGGAATAAACACAAACTATTATTAGACAGAGTTTTTGGAAGTAGTTGTAATTTATCTGCTATCAGGAGCAATAGAAAACCATATGGATGATAAAAAACATAACCAGGGCAAGGTCCTTCTTGTGTCTGTTGACAACTAATATGCACCAGGAGGGCAGTGCCATATGTTTGCATGTATGTTACCACAGGGGGCAGTGACATATGTTCACACGTATGTCACCCCTCTGGCCTGCTGTCATAAGGCTGTTTCCCAAGGGGCATGCTCCCTTGAAAACCAGAAACAAAATCCACAAATTTGAGCCTCTACATTCTCTTTGTGAGGAGATTCTTTAAGACTAGTGCTGCTGCATTGGCGAGCGATCAGAACAGCTGCCTCAAAACAACAAAGGCTTCTGTAGCCCTCTCCAATATCCCTTCAAGGTATTGAACGGCAAAGAAGGAAAATACAGCCACCCCACTAGAAGAGTCACACCTGCTAGAACAGTCATACCTGCTGAAATACTAGACCTGCCAAAACCCCTGAGGATGGTAAACACTTGCTCCTCCCAAAATATTTCATGGACTGTCCTTCTCTTCACTTCCTTACAGGCTGGACCCAGCTTCACATCACATCATAAGCAGCTCTTGGCAGGATAAAAAAAAAGTTTGAGTATAAAGGAGTGCCAAAGTGAGAGAGAATCAAAAAGTGTTGTTCATTATACTTTCTCCTGTAGTTTTTGTGGGTTAGAGATGAACAGTACTATTAGATTATCTTGACCATTCCCCTGTCAGTGCAAAATTTTTCCTTGCAATAGTGTTTTGTTCATTCCATTTAGTACTAATCCAAGCAGATAGCCTTTCTGTTGTATCTCTTGGGAGACTGTTTATCCCTCAATCCACTTATTCCACTATTAGGTAGATTTTCTGAAATTTGCAGTGTATTTTTCTTTGCTTAATTTCCTTCCTCTCTTTAATTATCCCTTTTGGTGCAAATATGGCTCATCTTTATGTATTTGCATTCTCTCAGAGGTCATCGAGTCTGGTGCACAGAGATGGAATGCAAACTGCAGTGTGAAATTTGTGTCTAGAAAAGGGTAACCTGCGGGACATTTTGTGTGGTCTCAAATGACTTGTGACTACAAAACATTTTGGACAGCTTTGTGGATATGCATCTGTTAGCTAAGTCTTATTTGGTTTAGGTCTGTTACATTATCTAGGGTTGCATGCTAGACCATTCCAAGGGCTCTCTCTGAAAGTTTTAATAGCTGCTTCCCTGTTTTATGAGGGAAATCCCTAAGCGGAGAAAAATGGTGAGAATCTTGCTTACTTAAGAGAGCAACTCTAGATTAGCCAAACAAAAATTGCATCCCCTCGATCTGAACTGTACACTGTTAAAAGCCAAGTCTAACACTTTGGCATCTGATGGACTTTATTTTCCTCTCCGTGATTCATAGTTAATGAAACTATGCTTGTCTTGCACTTTTGTAAAGATTTGGGAGTTCACAAGTGTCTTCTATGAAAGGGCTATGATTTTGGCTTGCCTTTTTCCTTTTCTAGCCATTTATCTACCTTGTCTCTATCTTAGTGTTCTGAAAGCAGAATTACCCTTTTCCTGCACAGCATTTTCACCTTCTCCAGTGTCTGGAAGTTTCCCTGTGCTTTAGGCAGCTTTTTTATAGCTCCAGCACCTCTCAGACAAACTCAGCAGGAAGCTCTGAAGGAAGCACGTAACTAAAGCAGATCCAGGGCATCATCAGAGGCTGGTCTCTGGGAAAAGAAAAGCAAACTGAGTAGGAGTAAGTCATAGGGAGGAAAGAGAAACCATGATGGGTTATGTGGAGAGATTCTTCCTGTCTCCAGGAGTAACTGGATCTGCTCAGGATGGAAATTTCTGGATTAGAGGATGTGGCAGGCAGGAGAGAATGACAGCACAAAAGCAGGCTTTGCATCTTGAGGAGAGAGTTGGATACCGCTGAGAGAAGCAATGATGAAACAGCTCTGGCTTCAGAGGTGGCAGAAACAATAAGTTCCCAGGGATCAGAGGCTAGTATGCAATTTGCTGCAAGTCAAAAAGCCACCAAGTTGACTGAAACCAAGCTGCAAAGGACTTTCCATGCAGGGACAAAGTAATCAAGGAGAGATTTTGACAGATTTCTTTATAAAGTTTTTGCTATTTCTGTCTTTCCCAGTCCACCTGAGTTTTCCACTACTTAAAATAATACCAACAAAAAAAGGAGAAGGAAAAAAAAAAAAAAAAAAGAAGAGTATTCTCCTTTAAATGAACAGAAAATCTAGGTATTTGAAGTTGAATATGTTTTTGGTCTTCTCTAGGGATCTCAACATAAGACAAAAGTCCTAAACTCCAACTCAGAGATTTAACTCAAGTACCAGTACAATGGCCATACCTCGTGAAGAAATAAAATTTCAATACAGTAATTATGTGGAATTCATTTTTTAATTTATATGCCTTTTTTTTTCTTTTTTGCATTTTGTTCAGTGTTATAGAAGAATTTAATTTGGTACTTAGCTTTCTTTAATCACCACGTGGTTATAATCGCATTATCTATCCTAACAAAGTAACATTTCTCTTTCATTCTTTCTTCAAAAGACAAACAATGTAAATTTGGTCCCCAAAATTTTGGTTTTGTCATTAGATTAAATGAAACAGCATTTTACCCTAGCTAGTTACTAACCTACCTGCCAGGGTACTTTACTTTTGGTTCACATTCTTACATTTCTCTGTCTGTAGGCCATGGACATCAGACAACAGAAAATACTGACAAAGTTCTTGCCTGTCTGGGCCATGGGGTTAAAATTCTTCACAGAAAATTAGGAAATACTTTCAAAAACAAATAAATTAGACAAAGCTGTAATTACCTCATGGATGTCTACAACAGGAAGAAAAGTCTGAACTTGAATAAATTATTTACTCAAATTTGCTTTCTGAAATTATGTAGGTTGGAAGTAGGGATCAGAAATTGATGCTGTCTAAGGAGATAAACCCAAAGAAAGAAGGGGAGCATACCCTTGTTCATGGAAAAGATTGTGAGGGAGTGCAAATTGGACAGGAGTAAACAGCTGGGGCAGTGAAGGTTTTCAGTGTCATAGCCAAAGTCAGCAATATAAAGAGCCACAAAAAATGTTTACATTTATTAACTTTAGTTAAAGATATGTTAAAAAGTCATGAGAAAAAATGAGAAAAAGCCTAAGAAAGCACTGAAGAAGATGGTAGTCATATTAGCAGTCATGCAAGATAACTATGATAGCAGTGTAGATCTGCACGCTAGTATTTTGAGATATTAACTATGATATATAGCTTGAGATGTAACTTTGATATAACTATGTTAGTTTACCTAACATACCTTTCTGCCAGTGGAATATTGTTCATTCTTTTATGCTGAATAGAGAACTGGTTATGAATGTGATAATCAAGATTACCTGAGATCTTTCCTTTCTTATCTGTGTTACAGATTTAGATTTTTGTTTGGGTATATACATTTCTAACAAATGGTAAAAGCAGATATTCAAAGTATTTGTTTTGTGAATGTATGCTGTGAACAGAGTATTGTAATTTATTATTTTTGTAACATAGTCACTAGAATATTATTTCTGCTTCTGCAGTGCTTGCACTTCCTACTTTTGCTCCTGTAGTTTTAAACCTCCATGAGCAGAAGAGAAAAATGTGTTACCCCACTCAAGTTTATAGCTATGTCCTAAAGTTTTGTTAGTTACATCAAATTCTGATTTCAGCTTAATTTCTTTCTTCCTCTTCTTTTTTTTTTTTCATTTTATCTCAACTCTGAATCACAATACAAGACAGCTGTGCCTTTATAAGCCACAGAAAGAATTAAATCCCATTCATCTCTGCAATTCCCATAGTCCACACTTACTGAAAAGCTTAACTCACCTGGGAAAAGCAAGCTAGATTAGCCCAGTCATTGGCCACTTTCGAAAGACAGACTATTATTGTACTACCACGACTATGTCATCTGGTATTTGAACTTCAGTTTCATCTATGAAACTTGGGGCCTTTCAGATTATCAGCATCGCTGAGAGAGTGGATTTTCCACACCACTCTTGCATTGCAATACCCAGACTGAGACAAAACCCAGGAACGCAGAAGTGACACATTGCAGCTAGCTCGCTGCTAGCACAGGCTCGCTAGCATAAGCAAAATGGGATTTTGTGGCTTAAGGGGCAGAAGTGGGAGTCTGGGGCAGGAAAGGAACTGAAGTGGAGGCCTGTGCTGAAGGGAAGCATCCTGAACCCCAGGGCTTGCTTCTCCTCCTGAGGCTGAGAAGAGGCAGCAGGAGCTGGGGCAGACTACTCTTGGAAGGGTTGCTCCCCTTTCCAGCCAGCTGTGACTGACAAGATTTATTTTTTCAGTTCCCCATGTACCTTATTCATTGGACCTTTATCTTCATTGAATGTCATGCTCCATTTCTGTCACTTACTGTCATGAGGTCTTTCCTCAATTCTTCACCCTCTCTTTTGTTGGAGTAATGTTTGCGTTACCAATATACATGGTCTTCTCTCCATTCATTGTGTTACCTATGAATATGTTGAACAGAATGGATCTTAGCACAGATCCTTCTGGAATTCCAGAGGTGACCTCTTTCTAATGTGAAAAGTGACCTTTTATTTCTACAGTTTGCTTCATCTCTTCCCTATTTTTGAAAGCTTAGTGGAGAGTAGGACATTTTCCCTCCTGTATGTGCCTATATAGAAAGCAAGTACTCATTTTTATCACCATGTCCCAAAGGTTTTGGGATCATTTAGGGCTTGGCAAGAACTCTGCAAACATACTGTCATTTGGAAACAGATTCTAGAGATAGCACAGAGCACAGGGGTCACAAGTCCTGGGCTGGCTCAGATTTCCACAGCATTTTACTACCTGAGCTCTATCTTGATGTTTTATTCTTACTTCTAGTGTCACAGCAACAATAATCCTGTCTGAGCCCTTGTATCGGGTTTGCGTGGCAAGGTTTTGGTAGCGGGGGGGTTACAGGGGTGGATTCTGTAAGAAGCTGCTAGAAGCTTTCCCTATGTCTGACAAAGCCAATGCCAGCTGGCTCCAAGATGGACTCGCCACTGGCCAAGGCCGAGCCCATCAGCGACAGTGGTAGCGCCTCTGGGATAACGTATTTAAGAAGGTGGAAAAGTTGCTGCACAACAGATACTGCAGCTGGAGAAAGGAGTGAGAATATGTAAGAGAAACAACTCTGCAGACCCCCAGGTCAGTGAAGAAGGAGAGGGAGGAGGTGCTCCAGGCGCCGGAGCAGAGATTCCCCTGCAGCCTGTGCGGAAGACCATGGTGAGGCAGGCTGTCCCCCTGCAGCTCATGGAGGTCCACAGTGGAGCAGATATCTACCTGCAGCCTGGGGAGGACACCATGCTGGAGAAGGTGGATGCCTGAAGGAGGCTGTGACCCCATGGGAAGCCTGCGCTGGAGCAGGCTCCTGGCAGGATACATGGAGAGAGGAGCTCATGCTGGAGCAGGTTTTCTGGCAGGACTTGTGACCCCGTGGGGGACCCATGCTGGAGCAGTCTGTGCCTGAAGGACTGCAGCCTGTGTAAGGGACCCACGCTGGAGCAGTTCGTGAAGAACTGCAGCCCGTGAGAAGGACTCACGCTGGAGAAGTCTATAGAAGACTGTCTCCTGTGGGAGGCTGTGCTTTGTTTCATGCACATAAATATCTCAGACAATTCTACCTCCATGAAGATTGTAGTTCTACATAGCATCTGAAAATTTGCTTGTAACCTTGTTCTTGCTGTTCTCCAGAACAATGAGTTCTCCAGAATCCTGTGTGTTTTCTTAGCATCACTCATCTGATCTTGGACTCCTTGCAACAAAACTTGTGTCTTGAATAAATGTTCTTCTCTAAATGGTAAATTGTGGCCACCATGATATTCCTCCCAACATTTTCATCATCCTTTGAATAAGCAAGCAGGCTTGCAGCCCCAGGATATGCCAATACTCTCTGCTGTTGGTTGTATTTTTGTATTTATTTACCTTTTGAAAGAGTTAGCTTAGTAGAAGTGGTAGCTATTTCTCTGAGGGAGCATAAGATTCCTTTGTCTTGCTAGTCCTTGGTTAGGTTGCATCAAGGGAGCATGGATCAGTTTTAATGATGGAAATGGCAATTAGTGCTGCTGAATTATAGTTTCAGGTTTTTGACAGAGCTGCTGAGTTTAATAAATTATGGACATGGGTAAATGGGGGCAGTAGAGGAGGAAGGAAGGCCTCAGAATCTGCCTGAGCAGCACATGAACTGGTAGTGCAGTGCATTGCATCTCTATTCAATAAATGTCCATTTCAGTCTGTTTTTGCGGTCAAGTGTGAAGAAGAAACATCATCTGTAATTAATAACCGTTAAAAAAAATCCGTAAGAATACATGCCAGCACAAGAAATGAAACAGGGACAAAAAAGAGTTGGAAAAGAAAATAAAAAGTGCTTCAGAATAATGGTGAACACTCAGATGACCAGCCTGTGGGGTGGACAGAAGCCTCCAACACAAAGCTTAGGGGGACACATCTGAGCAAAAGGCCTCTTTAGGACCATGCCAGATTTCACAGAGATAAAAATATATCATCACACAGGTTATTCCAGTGTGTGAGGTAAGGTGCAAGTTGTCTCCTCTACGCGTCTGTGCATTTCCAGAGCTAGGATTGGGAATACTTGAGCATCTGTGGTTGAAAAAAAAATACAAAAACTTATCCTTCTGTGTGTTCACAGGGGCATGTCTTATTTGAAGTTATTTATATTCCAGCTGTACCCAAAGTATGACAGGCACTGTGCAAGTGAGTAGAAAGGAGAGGCTTTGGGACACAAAGGCTATGATCTCCATGAGCAAAAATTACAAGTGGAAAAAGACAGCACCCACAACCAAAGCAGTCGAAGTACTGACCAACCACTTGCCATTGATTGCATTTCTGCTCACTTTAGAGTTGTAAACTGTTCCCCATGCTTTCTTAATTTTTTCTGGTTATATTGATGTATGTTTGGCCTAAACCTCAGCATATGGCTTTTCATCAATATTTAACTTCCTGCTGTTGTGTTCAATGCATTAAATATTATTTCAATTCTAAATACTACTTATTAATTAATACTAAATACTACTTTCTTAATAATAAAGTCAGTTAAATTTGAGTGGGCCCTTATTTAGACATGGATTTTTCTGGAAGATGGTCAGTAAAATATGGCCTTATAGGACAGCTCAGCAGAAACTTGAGAAAAGTGATATATGAGTAGAGGGTATATGTCTAACTAGCTAAGACTTTAGGGATCTACATGCGTCCTTCTCCCTCCTTTGTGTCTGCTTCTCTTTGCTAAGTTTACTGTACTAACAAATTACACAAAGCCAGGGTACAAGCTCAACTCAGGCACTGTATTTATCATATTGCTTAATAATAATTAGCACACTCACTGGCACGATACAGGCATGGTATGGCTTGCAGAGTGAGTTCCCATCTGAGGACTCTGTCCTCAGCAGCCAGGCAGAGCACAGCCTTACTGCTCTGGAGAGCAAGGAACGAAGCTGGCGTCAGTTGTGCCTTGCCACACGGCTTTCTCCCAATGTACTTACTGGTACAGATGTAACCTTTATAGTCTATCCCTGGGATATCTTACAGACTAAAACTGTTTACCCTTTCCGTAGTCCTCCAGGGAAGGGGGGGGAAAATGTGTTATCCCCACTCTAGCAGCTGGGAGGGAAGCACAGAACTGCCAAGCGGTAGAAAAACCCCATCTCTGTAGACACAGTGGTGAAGCTCCAAAAAGTGGGTCTCTCGTAAGGCTATGCCAAAATAGTGTTTTCAGCCTCTGTTATTGGTGTTGGCTAGTAAATCAGAATTTGGTTTCTCAAAAAAAGTAAGGTTTGGAAATTTAGTAAAAAATGAAAATCAGGTAGAGCTCTTTCATATACGTCAAGAGTAGCATTCATACTCAGCTTCTGAATACACTGTAGCCTATGATCATGATACAGACATATTATATTGGAAATACAGATTCAAATTCTTTCTCTTCTTCAGACCAAAATTTCAGTTGCTGCTCTCCCAGTTACCAAGTGGGCCTCTGAGATGCTACAAGGATGGTGGATAGGGGGATGTAAATCTGCTGCTGATCAATGCCCATTCTCCAACTTTTATCCAAACATTACAATTTGTATTAAAAATTCCAGCTTTGAAAAATTGGCACTTCCTGATGAAAAAAAAAAAAAGTTGTAAAGATCTTGGTCAGTTTTCTGCATTACAGCACGACTGATTTAAATTTTATTATTTTTATTGAATTCAGTGGTGTGCTAAATCAGCTCACCCTTTATCAAAACTTGAGTGAGCCAGAAAAGTACTTGATCAGGCTTGAAAAGTGTTTTTTTCAGACTCAGTGTGTCTAAGAAAAGTGAGCTGCTTTGAGTGTCCATTTTGATGAACTGCTGTCTAAAATGCATCCCAAGAAGTTGCAGTCATATTGCATCTATCTGCTTGTTCAATATTTTAAGATACACACATATCAGACTACCACAGTGTAGTACTGCAGTGATTTAACACCAGCCGGCACTAAGCACCACACAGCCACTCCCTCACTCCCCCCGCGTCAGGATGGGGGAGAGAACCGGAAGAGTAAAAGTGAGAAAACTCGTGGGTTGAGATGAAGACAGTTTAATAGGTAAAGCAAAAGCCGTGCACACAAGCAAAGCAAAACAAGGAATTCATTCACCACTTCCCATCGGCAGGCAGGTGTTCAGCCATCTCCAGGAAAGCAGGGCTACATCACACATAAGGGTTACCTGGGGAGACAAACGCCACCACTCCAAATGTCCCTCCCTCCTTCCCCCAACTTAATATGCTGAGCATGACGTCATATGGTCTGGGATATCCCTTTGGTCAGTTGGGGTCAGCTGTCCCGGCTGTGTACCCTCCCAACTTCTCGTGCGCCCCCAGCCCACTTGCTGGTGGGGTGGGGTGAGAAGCAGAAAAGGCCTTGACTCTGTGTAAGCACTGCTCAGCAATAACGAAAACATCCCTGTGTTATCAACACTGTTTCCAGCACAAATCCAAAACATAGCCCCATACTAGCTACCCTGAAGAAAATTAACTCTATCCCAGCCAAATCCAGCACAAGTACAAATATTGCTCCCTTCACAAAGATAACGTGTGTCATCAGTGTATTGGCTTTAGGGATTTTTTGCATGACTTCACTAATAACGCATTATTTCAGGTTACATTATATCAGCTAGCTCAACAAGAATGCCAGTGACTTTCACCTCGTTCCAGCTCCCTGTAAACATAATGCTTACCAAAACTATATTGTCTTTTATTTACTTAACAAGCAGTACATTTGAAAAGAAATAGTCTGGCATGAGAAAACATTGATTCTAACAAAAGTAGTCATAAGACTTCCATGTTTTCAAACACAGCTTCTGGCATTTTAAAACCAGAGTGAGAAAAACTGGAATGAGTTAGAGATGTCTCAGTGTACATTATCTCGCTTGCACTTTCCCTATAAATGTCCTGTTGTCATTACTCTGGGCATAGCTCCACCCATGGGTGGTAGCAATATGTACGTGCAAAGCGCTAATACTGTTATCCAACTCTCTAACCTTGTGAAAGCCTATTAAACAGTTTGGTTGCCAGTGGCCCATTTTGCTTGCCGTTACTCTGATCCTTTTCTACCAAGGATGACTGGCCACAATGAAAACAGAGGTTTCCAGTATTAAGGGAAAAATATCTAAGGAGCCAGTATATGGGTTTATTGTCAAGTGCATATATGCATTTTTAACATCCTTTCTATGAAAACACGTCATCACCTTCCTCTTTTATTCTGCTTAGATCTTGGTATTGCACACACATTAACACTTCATGCTGTCCAACATCTGACTAAATACTTTCAGTTCATGCCTGCTGTATAAGTTAAGTCAATGGGCACTTTAGGGCTGATTCCAAAAGACATGCTCAGTGACTATCTAACCTAATATATGCTTTAGGGTAGGGTTTTTAAAGCCACTTTGCAGAAGCTTTCCAGACAGGTATGAGACAATGGAAGTTCTCTAATTCCAAAGCAATCAATTTTTTTTCTTTATTAGGAAATATTTCATCTTGCTTTAATAAAAGATTAAATATAGTTATTATTTTTTAAGTACTGTTCTAATTTTAGGAAGTGGTAATTTAGTAAGTTAGACTGTTAAAATCTGGGGAACAGAGAGAGTCCTCCCTAACAGAGTTCTAAACAATTATACCTTTAGCCCCCTAAAAGTTATCATATGCAGGTTTCCCATTTCCCTCTATCCCATTAGGCATATATTAGCAATTCCTAGCATAAACTATTGAAATTATTCAGCCAGTTCACAGAGTGTTGTTTTTAAGATGAAAAATGCTATGATCTTTTAATGTCTTCACTGTTATAATATGTACTAAATTAGCAGAACCCTGATGCTCTGATCATTTACACCACAATGTGCTATTTAAAACTGGAAGCCCAGCAGGAGATTTTATTTTTATTAATTTAGTATAATTTTAAACATTACAAAAATAGCTGTCTTACAGCTTCCCTGCTGAGCCCTAGATTGTTGCCACAGCCTCTGTAATACTTTATCAGGAGAGTAACATCACTATAAATACTGCATAGTTGATTCTGGTTTCAACACAGAATACAAAAGAATGTGGAAGGCTGAAGAAGAGACAAAAAAGAAACAGGGGTGGTTTTGTTTTACATTGTGCTTGTCTTTTTTTTTTCTTGCTTTTAATTCTTCTTTCCTTATGGGTTTGTCTCTAATGGGAGTTGTGAATTTGTAGTCAAAGCATAAAGGTTGAGGTTCCACATCGTAGTTGACTTTAGACGTGTCACACAATGCTGCTGTAAGAAAATGAGTTTCTCTCTACCATCTCCCTTGTCTGTCGCCCTGCCACTCCTGTGGGCTAAACACTACTGTAATGTTATTGTTCCAGTCTAATGTGCAGTGTAAGAGCAACCTCACATGAACTGCAGCTTTGCAGTTTTAAGCACAGAACTAGTTCATATCTGCTCACCTTTGTGTGTATTTAGTGAGCTTACATCTGCCTGGAAAAAAAAAAAAGGCAACAGACAGTTATCATATCCAATCTCTTGCCTGTACTACGGATGGCGACAGAGTCAGCTAGACATAATAGTTTTTGGCCTTTTTATCACATTTTTCACTTTTTGGAATGAGCTGAGTTGAGCAGTAACTCTCGCCAGGAGTGTCGCTTTCCAATGGAGCCTGTGACCCTTCAGCAATGGATGGGTCTTGGCAATGAAGCAATGTTTGGTATACAAAAGATGCGGTTTCGGGTACCACAGTCCACCATTCATAACGAAAAGCTGGGATGTACTTCTGGGGGGAAGAACAGACTATGGCTGAAAATTAGTTAAAGTAAACAGATGTGAGTTACTACATTTAAGCTCACTGTGTAACTCTTCAGTGCCTGTATTATTTATACTTATTGACTGATCGATACTACACTTCATATTAAAGAAAGTTATAGAGCAATTTACTTTATTAATTTTTTACTGGCTACCTGTATTATGGATAGTGGTGGTGCTTTCCAGGTACAATTCTTAAAATAAAATCTGAAAACTGAACAAAGCTCAATTCCAAATGATTAGGATGTACTGTGTGACTATATAACGAGAAGCATATTTCACTGGCTGGCAACCGATTCTCTTGAAAAACCCCTGCAGCTTTCATTAAAAATTACTGATCTGGCAGATCCATGGTGCAAATGTGATTGGCATATATGCCCCCTTTTTGCATTTGAGAGAGGGGACCTTACATTCAAAACGTCTTGACACTTGGATGTTAAATGTCATATAGATATTGATTGAGTGACACGTCGGCAGTTCAGCGGTGTCTCAGACAGGGGCTGCATGTTGGCCTGTCTGGGGCTTAGAAGGCAGGGAACCTTCCTCCTTGATGACCCATCAATTAACCCCAATTAAATCAATAGTATTTTTCTCTGAAGCACATCAATACTGACTAAAACTCCCCCACTAGACCTCAGTCCATACAAGTGGGGTAGCCAAATGCCTGTTAATTAGCTAAGATAATCATGTTCATCACCGAAAGGTTTGTTGCTAGAAAGTGTTGCTGTATCCCTGGTGCTGTGATGTTTACACCTATGTGCTCACGTACAGGAAATATCAATTCATTTGCAACTCTCTTCTTTTTCCACAACTGCCAGGAGAACGTGAGTGAGGTAAGTCATTCCAAGGATATTGGAAGAAATGAGGCATGAAATAAAAGCTTTCCTGTACTCTCTGCTGATCCTCAGGAATGTAAGGCAACTCAGTGCATTAAAGAGAAGCATCCAGGCATTAAGTAAGGCACTAGGACAGTGAGGAGTGAGTCCTCTGTGTGTCATGCTCTCCTGAGCCGATGACGTCAATGTCCTCAGAGCTATCGCTGTGAGTTCATGATGATGAGATCTGCAAGATGTCTCACATGCTACTTTTCTTCTTGGCAATGTCACAGGACTTAAAATCAAGATTTTACAAGATTTAAGAAAGCTTTTTTCTTTTTCTTTTTTCTTTAAATAAAATATTTCATGAAGTGGGTGTATGCACTGACAGTGTCACAAATAACTAAGTATTGGGCAATTCTCTGTTCTTAATATTATTAGTCATAATAATTAAATTAATCTAGTAGATCAATCTGAGCAGTGTTCCAGCTGTTTCATGAATAAAAGCTGAAGGACTCTGAATGGCTTGTACTGAACAGTGTCCTTAGAAACAAAGTAAGATTTTGCTATTTAACACTGGGATTTTCCTTCAATCTGATGGAAAAATGTCGTGTATAATTTACTCTTCTCAAAAGTAGTTGTGCTGTTGACTCAGTAGGCTTGCATGACAAGGTTACTTAGAAAAATATTGCCACAGATTGCTAGTGGAAGAGATTTTGGGCTTGGAGGTTTTGGAGGTCTAGCTCTGAGGACATTGCAACTGCCCTATAGGATAATAACTGTCCTGAAAGGAAGATTGACATATTGGTGTCATTGTTGTGTCTTTCATTAAACTGCAATAAGAAAGGCAATACTGCAATATTGATTTGACCAGCATGATTAAATTCAGGTTTAATATTATCTTCCCATCAAACCAGAAATCTTCATCTTACTTATCCAAATGGCACAAGTCCCGTACATGTCAGCAGTAAGGTTTAACATTATAGAGTTATTCCAAGGTACATAGCAAATGTGGGGTTTTTTTTCTAGTTTTCTTTTCATACCTAGTTTATAATAGTACTACAGAAGCAAAAATAAGAGGTGTCTGATTCGTATTTCCAAAGACCAGCTATTGAAAAATAGACATTCTTGGTGTGCAGAGACATGTACCTCGATATGAAAAAAGCATACATAAATTTAATATTTTGCCCATTTCTTAAAATGTGGATTTCTGCATCAGAACAGATTAGGACAGCAGGCTATGACTTCTGCTAAGAATACTACAGAACTCTATACAGTTTTGGAATACTACAGTTTTTTAAAAATTGAAATTAAATGTGTTGTCTGTGACAAACACCAGATTGCAAATCTGAGACTAGTTAATAATTTGCTATGTTATCATAAAGAGTGTTCATATAAGATAGCTTTAAAGAATCATGCTGCTGTTTGTCATAAATTGTATTTTCAGTAATCAATACATAAATTATGTATTAGATTAAAGGCACATAGATTTTGATCAATTCACATTTGCTTGAACTGAATTTTGTTTAAGCCCACAGACGTTGTAAAAATATTCTAGATATACTAAAAACTGCTTGAACCTTTTTCATTGTTTCTTGGTAAGGCACATACAGCTTTTTATTAAATTATTTTCCAAATGTTATTTTGTAAAGAAAGTTAATAAAATTTACTACTCTACAATCCATTGAGCACTTCCTAATTTAATTTTCATATTCTGCATTTCCTGGGATTTACAATTAAAATTGTGATGAGCCAGACATTCAAACTCTTACATGTGTGAGATTTTTTTTTTTTTTAATCTGAATGATATCAGAAGGATTTTGGTTTTATAAAATATTTTTAAACAAAAAAGTGCTAGCAAATGAGGTCTATTGTACATAGATAGTGAAGTTTTTACTAAGTTTGACAAACAGTTTCTTCTCTTTTTCTTACTTCTTTACCCACTCAACTGTTTGGCAAAGTTGATTGTTTATGCCAATGCCAGATACAGTTAACAGGAAATAATAGTTCTGACATTTTATACTCTCCAACATTGATCAAATAAAATTAAAAAAAATCCTATTCTCCAGAACAGACCCGGTCATTAAAATTCTTGCAGATTTATTTACATAAAACTCAGCATGTGTGTAACCAAAATGAGCCATTGTGTTCGAAAGTTAGTTCATTTACTACTGTTTTATTATGTGGAGTTCTTGGAGATCACTACAGGTAAATATATTTATTTCTTTTATAGTAATAATGCTTTATTTTTATTTTGCTTTCAAGATCCTTCTTGAGCTTTACAGCATATTGCAAAGTTTGCATCCATTATTTTATCCATTTTCTAAAAGAATAGGTTATTGTTGTGCCACTAGCCCAGAAAAAGCAGCACTCCAAACAAACATTAAGGGTACTGGGTCACCTGTACATTCTTATGATCATGCTAGATTAAATCATTTTTCCTATCCTGACCTTGGTAAGGATTTTTAAGTAGTCCCTGAGCTAAGTCCTTGTGCTCTAAAAGTAGCAAATGCAAAAATACTGGAGTTTACTCAGTGGTTCAGCCAAAATCTATCATTCAGGCCTCCCAGCAGCAGCTTGCAATTTATGTCCAAGCCTCCACCATTTTCATATATAGAGGCCTCCTCAAAATTTTGTAGTACTTTAAATTGCGATTACATTGTGTGGCTAGAAAGTAGCTTCTCTTTAGGGTTTTATTGGAGCCAATAACATGCCTAATTTCTAGGAGGACACATTTGAGGATTGAGAGCCTTCTATAACATCCACCTTGTGGTAAAAAAGACAGACAAGTTTTGTCACTGTAACTAGGAAAGCATCACAAATAAGTGCTTCCAAAAGCTGTAAAAGCACACAGGGTAGTGCAGCACCCAAGAAGATGTAAGCTTAGAGGGCTTTGTAGTTTGGCTGCTGTTATGAAATAACATTTGTTGCAAAAAGAGGTGTGTTAATTTTCAAAGCTGTAGGTCTGCCTAGTCTCCTCACTCAGCATTGAAGGTCAGTACTCTATCACTGGCTTTCTATCAGCAGTGCGTTGTTTCCCCTTGTTTTTAATAGGGAAGGAGCAAAAGACAAGTCCCAGCCATCTGAGGACTGGGACAAGGGATGTCTTGGCACAAGGGGATACAGCTGGTCCTCTCTGATGCAGGACCCTGCTCATGGCAGGCTGCATTTGGCTGTATAATGGGAAACAGTGTCAGAATTATTAACTTACATACACACATAATGTTGTCTCCACTGTCCTGTTTCTAGACTTTCCAGTCCCCTTTCAAGATCTGTTACAATAAGCAAGCTTGCTGAATAAAAAAACAATAAAGGTGTATACTAATTAGGGCCTAATGAAACAAGTTACAATTTCAGCTACAATTCTTAGCAATATTATTGACAGAAGGCTGTGGCTGCTTTTAACTGTTTTTCTGGTAAAGAACTATCTTTGAGTGGATCCTAAATTCTGCCTAGAACTTACAGAGTTTATTTCAATATAAAGGGTTTGCAAGCAGTTTGCAAGAGAAGAAACTACCTCACACTTCTGCTAGATTTCATTAGAGTAGTCTTTTGATCTGCAAGTTTTCACCTCCAGGATTTTCCAACAGATGTGTTTATAATGCCTACCAGGGAGATGACTTTATATGATGGAGAAGTAGATGAGCCAGAGGAACAAAATGGTCACTAGCAAGTACTTCATATTAAAAGCAGAAGAAACTCTTTGTTCATCTCCAATCACTGTCTCAGCCACAACAGCTTAAAAGGAGGATAGAGGACAGAGTCTCTTAATACTCTCTGAGTTGTTTGGGACCTTTCATATGACTCTTTTAAAAAAAAATCTGTATAACAACAGTGCTGTCTGTTAAAGAAGGCATGGTCTTCAGTACCTCTCTCTCAGCTTTCCATAAGCCTGCTTATATAGATTCTCAAAGAGTTATACTGGCATGCAATTAAAATGAAATACGAATTGGTATTAAAAAAAAAAAAAAGACTATGCCTGCAGAATATAACTCAGTTCTAATATATTTCATAATACATTTATTTAGTGAAAGAAAGCATTCCTCTAGCCAGCAAAGTAAATCTTCTGATCTCCAAATGGACATTTTATCCCCTTCTGGTCTGAACTTGTGGTGGCATCATGAATTTCACAGACAGCTTTGTTAATCAGCAGAGTACTTCAGAAGAAATCTTTCTTAGATAAAAGTAAGGTTACTATTTCTCTTTAAATATCCATGTTCCAAGTTCCCAAAACATCCCTCTAGCTCTAACATTCCTACAGTATCACTATATTTACAATGTGCAAGAAGCTAAGGTAGGGTTGATTAGTTCAGATAATACCACAGTTCAGACTACAACTCATATGGACCATATCGGGCAGGGGGGTAAATGTTAATATATGTTACTGGTTTTTTCCATCTCAATGTTCCTGTGCCTTTCCTGTCACTTTCCTCAAGTTTTTGCTGATATTTCTGATAGTGTTATGGCAGATTAAGAGAAATTTAAATTGTATTCTAGATGCCAGTGATCTGCAAAATAGCAAATGTTCTGAAATACGTTTTTCCATTGATTGCCGACTTTAACCTTTTTTTTTTTTTTTTTTTTTACCTTTTTTTGTTTCTGTGATTTACTGGTGAATGCTGGCATTTATTCTGGTCTTCTGCTATTAGCTTGAGCTAGGCATCAACATTAAGCAGTTCCAAGAGAAACTTTTCAACTTAAAAGGAGGGAAAAAATGTTCCTATCTGACAACATCATGATAAAATGGTTACGCATGCTCACATAAAATGAAGGTTTATGTTTTTCAGCCACTGAAAATTTGGTACTTCTGTAATTGTAACAAAGGGCAAGAAATCTTGTCAATTGTCTTAAGAACAAAAGTAATCTCAAATAGTTTGGAAGCCTTCAGTGACATCTGTGTCACACAACACAATAATGTTGTGTGACATGGCTTAAGGTATACAGGTAAGTTTGTTCTTCAAAAGTAAGAAAAAATGAGAAGCAAACAGAAGTTTGGGAATGACTTTTTAGTTAAACTAGGAACCTATTCTCAGTTAAAATCTAGACATCCATGGATGAAATCATACCAGGACTTCAGAAGCTTATGTTTCATCTTCCATTATTTTTATTTCTTTATTTTCCCTATTTTGGATGGAAATCAAGGATATATCCAAGTTTTTCTCTAAAAAAATTATATTCATTTTCAAAACTTCATATCCAGCTTTATCTGTTTACATATTAAACAATATTCTTGTTCTCTTGTCAACATTACTGGGTTTATTTCTACCAATACATCATAACTATGTACTAAAAAGCATAATCTGTACATTGAAGTCTATGCATTATGTAGACACCAGCAATATTTATTTTGCAGGGTTGTTTTTTGTTGTTCTTTTTTCTTTTTCTTTTCTGTGAGACTCGAATAAAGAATGAACAATTTAGTTTACAATCTAATTTTGCGGGAAATGAGAAGTGATGAAATGTCATGAAAAGAAAAAAATCCTGAAATAAAGCAGAACTATTGCACAACACACATAAAATAACTCCTTCTCTGTAGTTCACAAGCAACACAAATGTCCGTTGGTTATTATTCACTTGTTTGCAAATAACTGACATTATGCCTGTGCTTAAAGTCAAGCATGTCACTGTTGAAGCAGCGTGGGCATTTGTTGCTCCTTTGCCCATAATTCCTATGCTATATGGCCTTGTAAAAGGGATCCTGATTCTTTTGTCTGCCTCACATCAGCAAAACGCTGCCACAAGTTGGGCAAGGAGTTTTCTGGGCAGAAACATCAAGGGCCACCCAATTCACATTGACAGTAAGGCTACAACTGTCAAAAGAGAAAGGGCTAGAGCTGGCTCATGTCCCCTGCCCTGTGACCTTTTCCTGCAGCATGGCTAGTGCCTTTCCAGGCAGTGGGGTGGAAAGGGCAGCTGGGGTTCAAGTGTGCTCAAAGGATAATGCAAATATTGCCAGTGTGGGGAAAACTTTGCTGAAGCTGACACTTCTCCAGGCAGATTGCTCAGCCCCATCAAGAGTCAGCTGAAGAATAAGAAACAAAACTCTGTAACAAGATCTCTCTGCATCACATCAAGACAGACAGAAATCTGTAATACTTTTAATTGCAGTCACACCGTTATAACAAATGACATCAGGCAGCAATATCCAAGTCTTCACAAACGCAGTTTTCAATGTCTATATCACACTATTGCAATTGCAGATAACATATATAACAAAAAGGGAAAACATGGGGGTTTATACATTGAGGTTGTAGGTACCTCCTGAGTAATTTTGTTCTGGTTACGTGGATTTCCATGGTGTCAAAGTTAGCCTTGGAAATCATAATCCTCGCTAATGGGAAAGGGAAGGAACCACTTACTGTGCTTTTGAAGCAGGGCTTGTTAGAATACGTTTTGCCTTTGAAACTCCCCTAAATACATTTGCATTCTCTCTCCACATTTTCATCTTCTTTGTTATCTGAAAATGTACATGTGTTTTATTTCACAGACAATTATTCCAAAGTTCTGTTCTTTTCAAATCAGTAGTAATGATTTCATTTACTTCATTAATGTAGTGATTTTACCCTCAAAAAGATAATCATTCTACATTTCCCCAACTCAACTTGTGGAAAGAATTCCTAAGCTTGTTTCATTTTCCTCAATAATTATTTCAGCAATGGTTTCATAATAAGCATACTTTCATAACTGCAAGAAAATACATAACTGCATTAATCTTTAATACAGAACTCACTTTCTGTCCACTGGAAGTTGTGGCACTGATATCCAAAACTTGTGTTCTCTGTGATTTGGGGTCAGGTTTTTTTTGCATAAGTCTGTTCTATTTTTTAAAACATTAAAAATAGAGAGCTATGTATCAGATGAGTTGTAAGTACTTGTGTCTTTTGGCAGGTTTTATTTATTTTTTATTTATTGAGTAAACACATCCAAAATTTTCTGCTAAAAAATTTTATATGTGGAAACCAGAAAATTTGGCCAATTTTTGTGTGTCATGACTTGAATTTCTAATTGCCTTTTAAGAAGTACATTTAATACAAATTCGCCTTTACTTTGTGATATTTATTTTGTGGACTGTAATTTTATAAGGTATTTTGTAATAAAGCAAATTCCTGTCAATAAGACTTTTGCTTAAAAATAGTAATAACAACCCCTTGTGTCTCAGTCAAATTGATTTTTCTGATGAGAACATTGGAGAAAGTTGTTACTATTTTTTAATCCATCAGGCAGTCACTACATGAGAATAAACTATTCAATGCTATGGGTTTAGTTTATTTTATGTCTCTTTGTCATGGCACTACAGTTTGTTCATTCCCCACCAAAGAACAGTCGATCAAAATTTATTAGCTAGTGTTGACCTATCTGGATCTAGTTAGAAACTGTGGTCTCCTATGTTGGCCTTTTAGTGAAATTTTCTGTGTAGCTGACCAGAAATACTGTTATGTTTGAGAATTTGCATCTACTTTAGTGTTCCCCTACATTTAAGGGTTTAAGAATAAGTTTTGGACTTCCTGTCTTGCTATTAAAGGAGAATGAGGGTCCTGTTTAATTTATTAAAGAAGATGGACTTGCTTTATTATTAGAGCAGTAGTATTTTATATAACAGCCAAGGAAGGATGTTCATTTATAAGGCAACTTTTCCCAGAATTTAAATTGGTGGTAACAGATAATGGACAGTTAAAATGTGGTGTTAGTCACCACTTAACATCATGAGCTATGGCTGAAGTAGGTGAACACCTCTGAGTGCAATGTTAAATGATCATTGGAGTAGATGATGGAAGAAACACATACTCGGATAGGACTCTACAGATGTCAAGATATGTCTAAATTTTACATTCAGCTTAAAATAATAAGGCGATCCTACAAGTGGATGATTAACAAATAATTTGATTTGACTACATGTTTTACGAATGAAATGCAGGAAAAACTGAAAAATATTTGGCCTATCGATCAGGGAACTGAAAAATCCTTGTATTTTCCTTGACTCCTATTGATTGATTTAGGATGATTTAAAATCTGTTAGTTTTGTCCTTAGGAATAACTAAGAACATGTAAATAGGTCTTCACAAGGAGATTAAATAGATAAACTATATTAATAGTGTGTAGTAGATATGTTTACCATCTTGTAATTAGAGATCCCTAGCTGAAAACACTATTAAACATTGTCGCTAATTGAAACATTCTGTCTATGAGTCTGATAAGGGCTCTGTCTGGCTCTCCCACCCATCAGATGGTACCGGAAACACTTACCAGAAGATGCAGTATTTTGTTCAACAGTTCAACGAAGCCCTTAAAATGTGATTAAGTGTATCAAAACCACCATGATTACTTGTGTTCCTCCAGCCTCTTTAATTAATCAACTAACTTTAAGAGTGGAGAATGAGATAGATAGTAAAAGGCAGCATGTCTTGCACTTATTTGCAGCTATTATTGTCCAAATCAACAGTGTGAAAGTCATTATGCTTTGGCAAATTTGTTACTAGAACTTCCTGAGCAGCCTTTGCATTAAAGCTTAGTGAAATTAGTGGGAGAGTCCTCAAAACTCTTTGTTTTCCAAAAGCACCATTGAAATTTCACATGGAGCATAGCTCCCTCCACTTTTCTAATAGGCAGAGCTGTCATGTCTTATTGACTCAATACAAATATTTCTGAAATAGAATAGTATTTACTAAAATGGCCCTGATTTTTAGAAATAAATTATCTAATCTGGTCTTAATTTGATGTATGATTTATTAAATACCTTGTTAGGTTGCTCTGTCTGTAGCTTAGTGTAAACTTATGTATCTTATAAAAACTGCCTTTTATGCTCTCATAGTGCTGCTTTTCCTTTCTTAAAAGAAGCGGAGAAAAATGCTCTCATGAAAGTGAAGTCCTGAAAATTATTTCTGGACATAATTATGACTTTGGACATTATTCTTCACACACAAACAGAAGAATTCTCTGCTCATAATGATCTTTAAATCAGATGATAGATACCTCAAGTGAAGACTGAGTTTTGTCCTTGAAAAATAATTATATTAAAAATTATGTATTGAAATTAAGAAAGAATAGAAAAGATAAAAGAACAATTCTTTTTATTTTAAAATAGCTCCTAAAATGACATGGGGAACATTGATTACTTCTCAAAAAAATTTGTTAAAAGCAGAATACCTTGCAGTTTTGCCTGCTGTAAGTCTCTACAGATCTCCAGTTGGAGCTCTGTGTTCCCAAGGTTTCTTTCTTTCTATTATTATTAGGGAACTATAATTCTATTAAAGTTTATTAATATTTGGAATAAAGGAGCCTGGAAGAATCTCCCATTGAACAGTATTGCACCTCTAACTTCTTTCTGGTTTTTTGTATCCTTTTCTCACACATAAAAACATGTAGAGCTCCTTCTTGTAACATATCAGCTGCTAAATTTGACACCATCATTGTTATTACCTAAACAAAATGTTTCTTAAAAAAAAAAAAAATCTGGTCTCACATCAGATCTGTATAAAGTTCAACTGCATGCAAATGAGCCAGATTACTATATGAAGCCTGATTTCTTTCCCTTTAGGTAGACAAATGCACATATTGTAAATGTGTAATACTGTACAATGCAATATTAAGTATAAAAGGAAGAGGTAATGACTGCAACTGTTTGTAAGTATGTGGTAGTGAAGGTACACTTTCTCCTGCAATATAAGCAAAATGAAACAATTCACATCATGCAGTAGGTGTGTATTCCAATGTATATTCACATTTCCCTTAAGTGCCCTAATACGATCCCTTTGGATGCTAGCAGTGACCTCTGTTTTGGTGTCATAGTGGATAACTTTGCTGTCATGTAATAATGGAGGAGTATTGGCCTCTCAGGAAGGAGCAGCAAGGAGGCTTGAGCAATGTCTCCATTCCCTGCTCCTGTCAGAGGTTCTCACAGAGGAGTTCGGCTCGCAGCAGGGCTGGTGTTGAAGACTTGCACCAGCATAGCAAAGTCCAGCCTGGCAGTCTGCAATCTGGTTGTTCCTGTAGTCTGTGCCCAGGGACAGCACCCGCATAATCTGAACATCTGGAAAAATATCACAATAAATAAACATGAACCCTCAATAAAAATGTGAACTGAGTTTCAAAAGGTTTGGCTGTTTGGTTTTGTTATTAAGTTTTTGTCCCTAATTATGTTTCTTATAGTATCTCTTTAGTATGAGGCATCACAGGAAGTTTGACAAGAAATTTATTTACTCAAGACTTCAGCCCTCAGCCTGCACCAGACCAGAGAGACCAAGCAAAGTCAGAAGTTTAACAGTTTTATGGTTCTTATCCTAATCAAATGAGCTTTTTGAACTTCATTCTTGAAGACTAGCTAAAAAAAATCCTAGGGATAGGAAGAAATATGATCAAAAGTAAGCAGATTGCTGTGAGAGGCTGAAGGAGTTAATGTCTCAAACATTGTGGTGGGACAAGTTCTGCTTAACCACTAACTCTGCATAACAAGGAACTCTGCCTAGCAAGGAACCACAGGTGAAAAGAAGCCCATCAACACCCATCAGCAACAGGAGGGGGAGGATATGCTGGAGGGTGCACAGTTCCCTGTTCTGATAATGTTGTTCTGTTATGCTGAGCAGGACAGCTCACCACGTATGGCAAAAGATCACATCTGCAGGGAAGGGAAAGTTACCTCTCCCCGCCCCCTCCTCAGGCCCACGGACCTATTTCCCAAAGGCTACCTAATTAGCTTAATGAGTTTGAGTGCCCGCCTGAAGGAGGGGCAAGGATGATAAAAGGACACAAACTGAAGCCCCAGGTGTACAAGCCTACTGGAAATGGACCTCTTGGCTGACTGAACCAATGCTGGGCCCAGGACTGGTGAAATCTTTCTCTTCTCTCTCTCTCTCTCTCTCTCTTTTCTGTAATCCCTACACCTCATCCCTTCAGACATAAACCGTTGACCAAGTCTGGGACTAGGAGTAGATCCAGCTGCCCCTAGGCTCCTCACTGAGAAGGAGTCTAGAAAGCAAGGGCGTACACTCTAAATCTCGTGACTCAACGGGAGGGATCTCCTTATTGGCTTCCCTGAACTGATTCCCAAATAAACAAGGCCTGCAGTATATGTTTGGTGATGTAGGATATAGCACGTTACACAGTTTACTGACATAGTTTCATGCCAATGTTTGTTGCAAGCATACCAATTTTTGTGGTGAGCATGTCAATTCTTGTTGTGAGTGAATAAAAGTTGAGTTTTGTGAGTTAAAGGATCCCTGGTGTCGTTTCACATTAATCCTGACCTGGGAATCAGCAAACCTGAGTCATCATCCTGAGAAACTGGGACATGACAGATGCCTAAAAAATGTATTTCTTATTTCTTAAAGTCAGCAGGACTGATCATTTTCACACAATGAGGCCTCAGTTCCAAGTACAGCGATACTTTTTAAGGACAAGATTCAATGTTGGTGTGTGAAACACACCATACTCAGCTCACTCTTGACCCAGCTGCAGTTGTGAATAAAGTTATTGACAGAGGATCCACAGCCTATTTTCCAGCTGGTAATTTGTTGGTGAATATCCTAAAACACCTGCAAAGCTGTTGATTCTTTGGGGTTTTTTTTTTCAGTCTATTATAACTATTTTTGCTAACAGTATGACTCTCATTCTTTCTGTAGCCTACAAAACTTCTGGCCTCAGACGCAGCAGGGCCCAAGGTAGCTATGCACTAAGAATATAACAACCCTTCCTAATTATTTCTAAAAGTCTTGCATTGCAACTGAATCCCAGCTAGTTCTTGCAATAAGACAGTAAGTACCAGGATCAGATTTGCAATCTGAGTACAATGTATTATTTTATGTACTTCTTTTGCCGCTGTCCTTATATATATCCCCTCTTAAGTAAATTGCATCAGTAACCCCCTAACTGATGTGAAAATTGCAAGCTTTTTACAAAACTACTGTACTTTCTATGTATGAATTGATATGAGTTTGTGAAGAAAGTAATATATAGATAAAATGGCAGCCTGACTTCAAAATCCACTGGCACTAAATGGTTTTATACCACTGACAAGACACTAGATAGAGTGAAAGAATATATGTTGCTCTGCTCTCCCCCAGTTGCCAGTTAATTTTAAGAAATAGTTAGTGAAGGTTCATAAATCAAAAGAAAAATAACTTTGGAAAAGAAAGCAAAAAAGTTTTTGCTTTGTTTTGTTTTATGTATGGTAGAATTTCTGAAACTTTTAAAATGTCCTGAAATAACCATGAAAGAATGTGTCAGAGTTCCTCTGGCAATGGCTCAGAAATGTGAAACTATTGTCATCTTGACATTCGCCTCTGATAAACATGTTATGCACATTAAATCAAAATTGGTATAAAAGTGTGCCATGTGACAGGATAGCCTTTGCCAAGTGGGCTGACCTGTAATGAAAAAGTCAATCCTCTTTCCCTTTTTTTTTTAAACTAAAAAAAATATAGCAGCAGTAACATGGGTAAAAGGCTCAATAAAATCTGTCAGAATTGATTTCCAGTGACACATAATGTCTGGCAATCTAAAGCTTTATTTTGCCAACTGTTTAATCTGTACTACAAGTAAAAGTGTTCCATATGCATAACTTCCCATTTCAGTGATGATCCTGTTTAAAGATTTGTTCCAGCAGCATTTATTTAATGACCTTTATAAAGAATTTTCTCATTCTTCTGTGGGTTATATTTAAACTAGGGTATAATAAAAATAAAGTGCACAATGGGAGAAAAAAAATCTCCATTCCCCATTACTTTTTTTCAAAAATATAATTACTTCTTAGACAGCATTAATGAGGAAGCCTGGGAATATAGGCATTCCAATGTTAGAAACAATAATAAACCAATGGTCATTATTTACATCCTTATAACCAAATCGTATGGGTTTTTTTTTCACATAATACCTGTGAAGAAATCTCACACACGCTGCAATATCCACAGCTATGGCTCCCTTAGTCTATTGATTTAAATATCCTTTTGCTTCTCCCTCCTCAACAGGAAGCATGAGGTCATTGCTATAGCTCAAACACATCTTGATAGAGCACTATTCAAACCAGATATACACCATACTTTATATCATATTTTGAATTATTTATCTGTCATGGGAAATAACAGGAGAGGAAGGAGTTAGCTGGGTGCTTGAAATGAATGTGGCAAAAGCATTAACGTGCAAGTCCAGCTGTGCAAAATCAGATGTCAAGTCCTGGTACAAGGGTTCAGAGTCAGCAATGGCAGTAGAGCTCTTGGTAATACCAGAAGAGCAAAGAGGCACATAAATCCAGAGAAAGGCTATCACATCCTATAAACTAGGCATAGATGAAACAGAGTACTAATTTCCAATGGGCCAGGGAAGATGGCTGCCTGAAACATATGTTTAAAACTGACATGCGCACGCAGCCTTGCCATTCAAAAACTTCCATATATAGTACTGCGGAAAAGGTTAATCAAGAGTGCTGTACAGCTTAAGGAAATGCATAGGGTGGCTGACTGGTTTGATTTATATGTCCCAGTGACAAAATTCTTTCCTGGAGATCCATAATGTCTGGGTTCTTAATTATCTGGTCTTTTTTTTTTGTGTGTGTGTGTGTATTAAAAAAAATGGCCAATAAAATGTCAGCCAAGAAACACACTCTTCATTCCTTTCAGGTTTATTTTAAACCTATTGCACTTAGGCTCCAGCTAAATCAATTTTTCATGAATATCTACCCTAGTAGATTACACCTCAAGCCAGTTCAGATCTCCAGAGAATTTAAAAAAAAAAAAAAGAAGAAAAAAAGAAACGAAAAAAAGAGATTTATCAAGTAACAAGTAACACCTCAGGAAAAAGAAACAGGGTTTTTAATTGCTTTGTGCACTCCATAATTGAAGGCAGGCACCTTCTTGAGGCACTCACTGCCAGGAGGAGTGTGACTCCACTTGGCCCTGCCTAATTAATCCTGTGATACAAACCTTCTGGCTTCAATTTTCACATTTCTGTCTCTTTTTAGAGGTGATAATAAAACTAAAAATTTATGTTGGTTACTGTATGACTATAACGGTGCCAGCGGAACACAAATAAAACCATATGGATGAAAGAGACCTTGTCTTCCCATCCCTGGCTTCTCTGTTTCATGAGGTGTACAGGGACACACTTTGTGCTAACAAGAAAAGGTAGAGAAAAAGATTCAGTAGCAGGAAGGAAGTGCAGGTCAACTGATTCTTCTGATAGTTTGCTCTGCTCAGATGACTCACTGAAGCATATGTCTTATTTGTTTATTGACGAGATCTCAAAATAGAAGTACACACTCTGGAAGCTCAACTGAGCTGGCTACAAATCACAAAACTGCACAACAGCTCTTAATGAAAGACAAATTGTGCAGCTTAGCCTTTAAAAAGCAGTCAAGACTGTGCAGATGCCTTCAATCCTAATAGCTTACATACTGTGACGTGTGCACACTCCCTACCAGTGCCTACTGAAAGTAATAGACCATCTTTTTTTTCCATGGAATGTAAGGATCCAACTATTATTATTACTATTATTATTATTACTACTACTACTACTACTTCTACCATTATGAGGCAAGGATTTAATGCTTGGGCGTGGAGAAACTGTATCTACATACACACAGACACATACGTGGCAGCTATAAAATACAGCAGGACGAATTCTGCTTTCAGTAAAATTGTGTCTGTTTTCACTGCATGATATAGAAAGTGGACCTACACGTTACTATATTAAGGTGGGAGGGTTTTATCTTGTCAAGTGGGCTAGAGGAATAATCTTGAAATAGAGCTGTCACTCTTATTTGGAAGTTATTGATAATGAGTACACTGCTGGCTGCACTCAGTTCATCCTACTCCCAGGACCCAACAATACAGTTCTGTACATTCAAATTCCTTTATGCAGTTGAGCCCAGTAGGATTCTACCATGGATTTTATCATTTTTCATGAAGAGATGTACTGGAAGAAGAGGTGAAAAAGAAAAATTATCTTAGTTTTGCTGCTACCTTGTTCTCATTTCCTCACCATAGCACAGTGGTAAGAAGAGAAGCAAGTGGCCTGGCACCTTGCTTAGGACAGGACTCTTTTACCTCCTCCTTCATCTCATCCTTGCTATAACTCTGATGATGGCATATTATTTTTTAGGTAAGTTAAAGTCAGTGTGCCAATTTTCCTTACAGGAGAGCCATTGGTGACACCTTTGTAAAATGTCACATGTTTCTAGGGATATTATTTTGAAATAAGTATTATATTTTAGGGTAACAAAATGCCTCAGCTTTCTGATGGTGCGCAAGCTGTCTGCCACACAAGAGTTGGGTGGATGAGTGGGATTGGAAAATTAGGATGATTTTGCTGCCAAACTCTAACAAATTGCTACCAAGAATCTACAAACTAGGTTTTTTTCCAGCTTCACACTTGAATGCATTGGTGCAAAAATTCTCTGTGGATGACAAAAACCATAGCCCTTTGTGATTCCTCAGAAATTTCAAGTGGTTTTTCCAAGACAAGGTGATGTTAGATTTTCTCATCTGAATGCTTTTAAGAATTTGCCCTTGTCTCTGTAAACCCTGTTTTTTGGAAATGGCATTACTATTACAGCTGAAATTTTCACCCACAAGCAGAACACTGAGTACAGAAAGCTCAATCCAAATACTTGTAAGCAAATGTAAGAAGAAACCTATAGCATCAAGCACAAAGCACATGTGACACAGCTAAGTGTATAATATGAGGCTACACAAGAAAGACTAGGTGGGAGATGTTATCAGAAGCAGAGAGACACTTACCCCACATTCAGCAGCTATGACTGGGCAGGTCTTCCTAGGGAACTGTTGAACTATTCCGCCAGTATATTTTGAAGAAGAGATAGGGTTTGTTTTGTCAAATGTTTAAGGAGTGGAGATAAAGAGATGGGTAGACTGTGATATATTTTTTTTCAGGGTGTAGAATCCTGTATCAGTAAGAATATGTAAAAAAAGAGGTGGGTAAAATGGAAAAAGTTCTTATCACATTAATACAGGATGTTCTAGAGAAAATATGTTGATTATCTTATGTATCATCTCCTACTTTAAGAGAATCCAGATGATTTAACCAGTTTTTTAATAACAGCTCTGAAGCCAATATACAGTGTTCTATCACATTTTCATGAAGCTTTGTACATAACTGGTTGATCTGTATATAGCAGACAGACCAAGTCATGTGCCTTGAGCTTCCTTTTCCCTTTCTTTTTTTTTTTAAATAAAGTATCAGAAGTGTTTCTTTTTAACTGACAGTAGTTCTATGTAAAAATGTATGTGCCATCTGATTGCCAGTTTAGTCCCTGTGAATGGGACTGCCCTGCAGTGCTCTTTCCTCTGCATCCTGCTGAAGGAGATACATTGAGCTTCTTAAGGCACAGACATTGCCTATGTTATCTCATGGTGAGAACCACCACCCTATTCACTCCTGTCTTCTTATCCCCATCCCCAGGCCTCAGGACCTCCTTCAGCTCTGACATTTATTGCCAGAAACAGAGCTGTCATGATAATTTCTGCAGGATCTTCAGGTGTCTCCTGGAACTAAAAAAAAAAAAAAAAAAAAAAAGTAGTAAGTCTTGGATTCAGGCTATTTAAGCAGCTCCAAAAAAATGCCAATTTTGTTTCTAATTCACAGCAGCACACGCAGGAAGTCAGGGACAGTTGGCCCTTTGTTTAGTTCTTGAGATGTCAGGAGTAGGCCAATACAGGGTCTTCTGAATGGAGACTGATGCTCCATCTCTAAGGCTGCCTGTCACAGCCTTCTCAAGAATAATGCACATTCTTCGTAGGCAGTGTCCCGCAAATCATTGCACAAAGAAGCGGGTTAAGCCTGGCTTTCTTGTTCACTGTAATGTCTGGTCTCCAATATTTTGTGTAAACTGCTCTTTTGATGGAAAACTTGGGGATTTTTTTTGAAGTCAAAAATTGTGTCGTTCAATCTCCATCTCCCATGAGGAATTGTACTATTTCTAAACAAAATATGTCTGTTTTCAATTTTTTTATATTTTTCCAACCAATTTCATTTCTAGGCTCTCTAGTTACATAGGCATGTGGGATTTTATCTGTCCCTGGTCAGTGGCAGATTTGTTACCACAAGTCCATGGGATAAATTTTCAGTCTTCAAAAAGCATATCAGCTAAAAGTCCTCTCTTAGCTCTAAGTCCTGCTGTGGGTAGACCCTGAAGCATCACACTAGGGGTGTGCTGGGAAGCCCAGCAGCCCAGGAACAGCAGCAAAATGGGTCAATTAATCTAGGGTGGAAGGGAATTGGATCCTCTTGAAAAACAGGCCTATTGGTACAAGTCCTGTCAGCTGAAGACTAACAATGTCTTCAGTAATGTTGACATGAATGTGTGAGAGGAAGAGGCAAAAGAATGATAAAGGACATTCAGCATACTCCTTTAGTCCTCGATTTTGAATCCATGCTGTTTGCACTTCGATTATATGATATATCTGAGCTATTCCTACTACCACTCTTTGAATGACTGTACTCTGTGTAACATCTTATTTCAAGTTAGGGCTCATATCCCATTCTAATTGCGCTTCTGTTTAATATTGTTACAGAATCTTTCCTTTTATGCCATTTAGTAATATGTCTAATCGGGGAGGGGGCGTGTCCTAAAGTAAAAATGAGAAGTATAAAACAGTGCCTGGCCTACAATTAGCATTTTCCATGTGGGTATTTAAAATTTTTTTGAACATAGTTTTTCTTTTGTATTAATGTAATTTAAATAAATGAACTGTTTTAGAGGCTATGGTATATATACACTTAAATGTCTGTCAAAAGTGTCATTGTTTCAGTAAACAGTTAAGGAAGCTGTATTATGTCATATTAATAAAATCAAATGTGGATACCATTCTGAAGAAAAACTACACTCATATAAACTTAAAATTCAGGATACTTATAGTAACTTATAGCAAAATGTATTACAGAAATAATGTAAATAACCTAGGATAAGATGTAATGAATCTGGCAAATCAGAACAGAGGTTAAACTTCAATGTAATCTCATTACCTTAAAATATGAAATCATACTGATTATCTCAGCCCTGATAATGTTGCTATGCAGTGACACACATGCAGTAAATATGATTATAATGAAACCATTTATGGTTTTTGTTCTACAGTCTTAAAAAAAAAAATGGAAGACCTATTCTCTTTGCACTGCTCCCTCCCTGCCCTCAAATAAAATGCTTTCAAAGTTTATACAGTTCTGGGCAGGTTGAACATATGTAGATTATAAAGTGTTGCAGGGATCCACAGATGTTTTACAAATTATAGTCCCAAATTGTGACCCAGTTTGCATGGCTTTGCAGGACAGGAGGGAGAATAAAGGAATAAAACACTCCTTTATTACTAATACCCAGGGGATCTGTAAGGGGTGAATAAAAAGAATAACCACAATAGGGAATCTTGCACTGCATGACCTAGTTGCACCAGCATGTAAGAACTCATGCACTGAAAGGGAAAACCAGGAGACTCATTGTATCTTTGAGACACAATTTGCCTCTCCGTTTACTTTAAGGCAATGCAAAAATATGCTTGGCTTTGTTCAGGGCTCAAGAGCAGTCAAAACCCTGCAGCAATTATTTCTGTGAAAAGTGTTTGATTTCTATGAGTAGCATTGGTATTTCTTTGAAAGACTAAGTTAGTACCAGTGTGTTATCCTTCATAATTAAGCACGATGTTTTTGGTGGTGTCATGTCTTCAACAATTAAGCCCAATATACAAACTTCGTTCTTTTCCATGTAGTACTCAGAAGAGATTGGATCCATTTCCTGACATGTCTTTCTCTTTTATTACAAACAGTTCCAGTTTCAGCAGAGGTTTAGCTTTGCAGATGAACAAATTACTATCATCACATTGTAATGCAGCTACCTTAAGCTAAAATGCAGACTTGTGAGCACACTATGTATCAGATTATGTATAGAGCAAGCTATAGAAGAAATTAAAAAAAAAAATTACTAGTTGTTATTGGCTACATAAAGGAGGAATAGTCTCCTTGAAATGTATAATGCAACCCTTTTTTTAAACAGAGCACACACTTAGCTAAAGTTTGGTGCCTAAGAGCTGTGCTATATGCAGTCAAAAATGTTGATAAAGTGATCGTACAAAAAAAAAAAAAAGTACTCTCTTCCCCTAACCATAACGGGAATCACACCCAGGTCATTTAGATGATGATACTTAATCCTTAATCTTTTTCTTTTACTTTGTCTCATGTCCATGTTCTCTGTGTTCTGCTGACAATATTTTCCTTCTCTCAGGGAGGAGGGGACAGGGGTCTGTATCTGTTGTGCTCTTTTCTACATCACTTAAATATGCAAAGCTTTAATCATGCAATACCCAATGAAAACCATCTGTCATTACTACTCAAATTCTTAAGTGATGTTAAGAGCATTTACTTTTTTTTTTTTTTTTTGATTGTGAAAGGTCTCTTGGTTTGGCTGGAAGCTTCCTTTGTTTCAGCTGTCTGGTTCCTCTAAGGAGCATAGTGGTCTCTTGCAAGTTTCTGGAAGTTACTAGTGGTGAGACCCACCAATTTCCATTATATTTAGCTCACCATTTAACAATATACAGAAGGTTTAAAAAGTCATCCTGAGATTAACTTCCGAAAGCACAAGTTCTTCCTAATTTTACATCATCTTCCACCCACTGTATTCATTTGTTTCATATAATCATGAATGTCATCATGTCTTAGCACTAATGCTTTTCAGTTGGACTCCCACTAACAACAGCTTTTAAATCTCCACTGGATTCAGTGGGATTTTACATGCTTTAGTGTTTGTGAAAACAGTACCCTACACTGTATCCTGTCTGGTGTTCAGGCAGGCTTTCCCATATGATGTTCTTGTATCGTGATTATTGCAATGGTTGCTCCAATCCTGTTGGGACTTCTAAATGAACTGTAAGGCATACTATAATAATAAATAATAATGTAGTGACTATCATAAAATCACAGCATTCCTCAGGCAAAACAAGAAGTCAATCAAAAAAGCAGAAAATATCTGACCCGCATCCAAACTTTAGCTGTGTTTCTGAATTTCTGGTTAGAAGACATAATATATTAATGCCCTGCAACTTGCACTGTGCTCACTTTAAAATTTATATTAAGTAGATTGTTACATTATGGTAATGTACTAAATTACCTAAAGCAAAGTAATACAATGATTAACTGACCATAAACATTGGTTTATGGTCAGTTTATAAAGTATTACAAAGATTAACATTATGCATTTTCATAACAGAAGAAAATTGCAGGATGAAATATCTCTGGATTGACTTGGTGCTATTAAGAATAATAAAATAGTGGTATAACTCACAACAGTCTCAAGTTACAGCTTGCAAGTAAACTTTGTTTTAAATCATTTTTGAAAACAGCAGAGATATTCATCGTTTTAAAAAATGCCCAAAGCTTTCCAAGCATAGAATAATGGTTTCCAGTATATGTTTTCTAATATATAATGTATTACCTTTTTTTTCCCCCTCTTCGTTATTCAACATATCATGTCAGATTCTGACCTGACATAGCTGCTCTGAGATCAGAAGCATTTTACCACCTTATCCAAGACAAATTTGGGTCTCTTTTTATCAGATTATAATATTTGTCCTAAAAAGCTAGACACAATCAAAGGTCAATGCTTTATGAGTTAAATTCATTTAATCATGCATGGGTAAAAATGCTGTTTACCTGTTGTTCCAGGATTTCATCTGGTCTGTCTGTGAGTTTAACCCTACACAAACTAGATTTTTGGGGGGATAGAGACCAAAGGTGGGGGAAAGTGAGGGAACATGGGGTGGAGAATCAAGCATGGGACGTGACAACAGGGAAGGCTCTTATATAACCTTTGAGCAAGCAGGACCGTTCTGGGCCCATCACAAATGCATGTATATTAATATGTGCTGCTCAGGGAGCAGTAATGTCTGTATGTAGTCACAGATTTACAATGTCATAGGAATTACAGAGATGTGGGGGAATACCTTAAACAGCTGCAATAGCTTGAGAGAGACTCTTTAGGAAAGACAGGGAAGATGAGGAACAGCAGGATACAGAAAAGGCTGAGGAACTCAGTGCTTTCTTTGCCTTGGCCCTTGGTGTCTCTGTGCTCTCAGAGTCCACACAGCCACATGCCTATAGCAAAGCTAGCAGCAAAGACGTACTATCCAAAGCAGAGAATGCACAAGTTAGGGCTTACTTAAATGTGCAGACATATGCAAGGCTCTAAGATCAGAAAGGACACATGTGAGGGTACTCAGGAAGATGGCAGTTGTCTGGCATCTTTGAAATGTTGTGGCAAGGTCCACAGGAAACGTCCCTGATTACTGAAAAAATATTATTCCCATGATTAAAAGAAAGTAAGAAGGATGATCTGGGGAACTACAGGCTAGTCAGCCTCATTTCAATCCCAAGGAAAAACATGGAGCAAGTCCTCCTGGAACCCATGAAGGAGAAGATGATTTGGAGAACTCAGCAAAGATTTATCATGGAATGGATCAACATGAATCTCCCTGAAACTCAGCAAAGACAAATGCCAAGTCCTGCATCTGAGATACAACAATACAGTCTGGGAACCAGCTAGCTGGAAAGGCCAGTTTGCAAAAGCAGACCTGGGGATTCTGGTAGACAACACATTGAACATGAGTCAGCCGAGCTCCTTGCAGTGAGAAAGGCTCACTGCAGACGGGGCTGCACTAACTAGAGCATGGCCAGCAGCTCAAGGGAAGTGATTATCCCCCACTGCTCAGCCATTGTAAAGTCAAGTCCATAGATCAGTTTTGGGCTTCCTAATACAAAAGAGATACTTACAAACTGGAGAGAGTCCAGATGAGGGTAACTATGATTTAGACAGGGCTGGAGTACTTGACATGCAAGGAAAAACTGAGGAAACTGGGTTTGATCAGCCTGAAGATTGAGGGGATATCTGTTTGCAGCATCCTCTTGCCTCAAGGGGAGTTATAGAAAATGCAGAGACAAATATTTTACATGGGTGCACAGTGAAAGGAAAGAAGCCACAGTCACAATTTGCAGAAGGAAAATTGCAATTGGACTTAAGGAAAAAAGAAAATGCACAATGAGAATGGTCAAGCCCTGGAACAGGTTGTCCGAGAACTGTGGGAAACTGTCCTTGGAGATTTTTCAAAACTTGGTTGGACAAGTCCCTGGGCAACATGATCCAGTTTGAGATTAACCTTGATCCAAGCAGAAGGCTGGACCAGATGGCCTCCAAAAGCTCCCTATAACCTAAATTTTTATATGATCCTATGATTCTCCTTCTGTGTTCCCTCAGCCTTAAAAAATGCAGTTGGCTAACACTGCATTAAGATTCCAATATTGTAAAAGGTAAAACCAGAAGTAATATTCATATTACTCCAGTATAATAAGCCTTAACTTTTAGAGAACCTTTCAAAACTCAGAAAATTAACATCAAAGTCTCCTTTCTTCCTTTTCATCTCTAACTTAAGGTTTCTGAGATGATCAAGTGAACTCAGCTTACTTTTTCAGGCTTTTCTGTGCAATTGTGAGGTCTAGAAATATACTTCATTTTTAAATAAAAACTAAGTACTACAGGGTAAAGGACTTTCAGAAAAGAATCAGTTATCACAATGCACATAATAAATTTGCAAAACTAGTAAATGAAATTTCTTATATTTTTTATAGTTTTTATTTTCACTTTTTGTCTTTCTTGTGAAGCTTAGAGATTACAAAATTTTATAGTTTGTGTGATATTTGTCATCATCATTATCTTTCCTGCTGTATATTATGGCTTTTAATAAACTCTGTAATACATGTATTTGATAATTTATATAGAAGTTCCACTTACTCATTATTAGTAAGTTATGTTAAACTCTGTATATGCATCAGAGACATCAATAATATGACTTGGTTTAGGCTGGACTGCACTTTCCTGAAGTTCTTGAGTAGAAGACCTGCTTTTATTTGTGAAAAAGAGACACTATGGTCCATTATAAAATCACGGAATTAAGACAATAGCATTGTTTCCGTCTATATTTTGAATATAGGGATTTCCTCTGGCATTGATTTTACAAAAGTATCATCAAAATGAAAGAAAGGCTTGGCACATAGATATATGAAAAGACGGGAATAAGAAAACACCAGACAGCACAATAGAAGCAATGACACTATGGTGAGAAAATAAAAGCATACAAGCTTTTGGCTTTGGGGGTTGACTTACAGCTGAAATAAGTTCACAGTAAGAATAAAAAATATTTTCTTTCTACTTGATTCTTCCTATGCACAGGGAAACGGGTTTATATACAGACTAAACAAGGTTGCATCCCATTTACCTAACTCCTGCTAAAAGAGGCAACATTCCAAGCCATAAATTTGACGTAACCATTTGTCAATATTACAGACATTTATAAGGCCAGCAGTAGAAAGTTGTAAAGTAGTCACAATTTTAGATATACATAACTTGTTATGTAACAGCCCGTAATTATTTGTGGCACTTGAAGTTACAAAAGTACTTACTGATCATTTCTTAACCTGTAACTGTAGCCTTAGGGTAATGTTTGCCCATTCAATTGAACTTTTTTTCCTGCCTGTTGCCTGTTTGATTTTGATCCCAGTAGGAAGTCATTCTAAATAACTCCTTGATTTCAAAGTTTGAGGAAATGAACTGTAGGGTTCCCAAAAGGTGCCAGGTGGATTATGCACACATGTCTGAGCATTGCATTATGCAGGGTCAAACTGTCTGATTCAGAAAATATGGGGACCCCAGCAGTCTTTAGTGTGGTGGTTCTTTCAAGGACAGTTAACCTCGCTTAAGTTTGCCACCTAAAAGTGCCTTGTGTACTGGGCAAACTCTGACTGTAACCCAAGAGAGAGGTGGCATGCAGGCAGTGATTCATCTCATCCTAAGCAAGGTGTCTAATATCACTCTTTAAGGTTACTGCTTTTGGGTGGCTCATTCCTGCTTTAAATCCCTTTCTTAGTGCTGTCAATGTGATGAACAGGTCAGGCAACTGACTCATCCTGAAACAAGCCTGTCAATAAACAGGTTAACTTTAATCCAGATCAGTTCCCTGTTGTAACCCACAGTTAGATACAGCAACATGAAAGAGAGGCTGTCAAAAGGCTGAAAACAAGAAGCCAGAGTGTGGTAGAAAGCAGGACTGCCTCTCTTAATGGTACAAGCTTGGGTGGCTTCAATCCTTTATGAAATTTTTGCCTAAAATAATTCAGGCAAATCTCCCTCTGAAAGTGCTTCTTTTCCTCCATGACTATCTTTACAAATATCTATACAGTTAGCTTATACTGATGCCTAAGGGTTACAGTGCTGAGATTGGGTGGCAAGAATCAGAAGACCCTTTTAATAGTGGAAAATTTCTCATTGACTGAAATGTTGAGAGAGAGAGAACTGATGTTTTTGTTTGCTCCATGTAAATTGGTACGGTAACTGAGAGAAATATGGTAACTGAGAGACATCTTGAAGCTGCTGCATTTATTACTACAGTTGATTCCTAAACATCAAAATATTATACTATATATTTATATACACATTTGAAAATAGCATATGGGTTATTTATTCATTAGGGAATAACATATGAACAGCATCACCTGGTGAAAACAGTAAAAAAAAGAAAAAAATCCAACACGTAACCTTCTCCTGTCAGGGTAGTTTTGGCTGGCAGCATCCCTCTCTCTTTCCACTCATGCTGGCACGTCCAGGAAGGAATGGAGGATGTGCTTGGCCACTGGGGCATTTCAAATATTCTTATCCAAACTTCTCTGTCCAGCAATGGTTTGCCCAAGAGACACTTGGAAATGCTTATTCATCAATGCAAGTAACAGTGTTCTCCAGCTTTTCTCAAGAGCTTACTACTTTCCAGACCATTTCCATCAAACACTCTACCTTGATACATAATCATTAAAATAACTGTCAAGGATGTTTATAATGCCCTAATTTGGCCCATTTCATATTTCATACTGGATAACTAAATCGAAGGGTAAATTTGTCCCTGAAAGACTTAAGGTAAAAGCTGCACACAGTGCAAGCACAGAAACAGGACAGCAGTAAGTAAAGACCAGAATCCACAGAGAATATAAGATGACTGGTTTTAAGCTGCAAGAACAATGAAATGGTTGACAGACAGCTGGCATCAGCAGAGCACACATACTTGGGCATAAGCACTAAAAATGGCAAGTACTGGAATTACTAAAAATGGGTATTTAGAAACCAGTATCCCAGTTTAAAGTTGGCAGAAGAGAAAATAAGAAGGAATATTCTAAGGCAGGCTCTGTCTGAGGGAGAGAATAAAAAAGGCATCAAGGAGACACTTCCATCCATAAGTGCCTCTGTTCTAATACAAGAAAGTAGACCTTGCCATTGGTGAGTGCAGAGTATGAGCAGGTTTGGGGGAGTTATTGGCTTTCAGGTTAAAAGTTATAAAGCCTTATTACTATACTGACTATTTTCCCATCAATTCAGACTACATTTCTTTGTTCTTATCTAGGAATAATTTACCCCACCTCCGACTGCCTCATCTATAGGCATGAGTGGGTGTCTGAAGGGCTGTACTTATCATATTTCATTTCAGTTGAGTGGGACAGATTCCCACGGCACAAAAAAAGTTAGGCACAGATATCTCACTGGCACCACAGAAATAAATCCAGGAATAGCAGAGTTTTCAGGCTCTGGAATTGATGCAGACTGAAATTATTCTAACAGTTGATAAGATGTATATCTGAGGCCCCTGAGTACAGTGGAGTTACTGTGAAGTTTTAAATTTCAGCCTCCTGGATATTTCATAAGAAGGCTAAAATCTTTCCCATGCATTATCTAAAAGACTTAAATATAACCAGAAAGGGATTTTATTGCAAAAAATAGATGCCATCACAAGTTTTTGAGAACTACTGCCTGTTTAAATTGTTCTTTAGAAGGAAAAAGATTGAACCAAGATTTTTACCAGAGCAAAAAAATGGTATATGGTTTATGCATGTCCTACCTACAAAACATGATAATGTGTTGACTCTTGTTATGCTGCCATGAACGTGGATTGATGGTTTCTCTCTGCAGATCTTTAGTTTTAAAACAATTTCATCATTGATTAGTTTAGATTACTTTAGAAAATAGCCTTGTGTAGTTACAGTGTACACCATTAAGCATTGGAGAGCCTTGATAAAGCTGAAAAAAATGTTCTAAGCTTTCTTTCTGGCTTGACTTCAAAGGTGTCACACCACTGGCTCTGAAAATTGTCTGGCAACAGGCCGATGCATGCGCAGAGGTTCATTCTCTAGGGGACACCAGAGAAGCTTATTAGTTGGCCCCAACAAGACTTATTTTTAACTACTGAAAGTACATGCTTTGGTGACAGGTTATTACTTCTGCAAGCACTGCTGTACTGAATTCTGAATTGCCACTGTACAGAATATTACCACAACAAAAGCTGGAGCATAACCAGTAAATACTTTATGCTTTGCTCAGTGGCATTTTATGCTGACTTGTTAAGGTCCGAGTTTCACATGTTTTCTTAGTGATTAGGAAAAAAAAAATTCTCTAACTAATACTTATTTTGCAGAAGGTATTTAAAAACAGATATATTACAGCCACTTTTTTGGCAGCATGGAGGATAGCTACAAAGATGACAGAGCCAAATTCTTCTCTCAGATGAACGAACAAGGAGAAATGGCCACTGAGTGCTGCTTCAGAGGTTAGTCTGTGCAGAAAATTTTAAATTAATGGCACAAGAACTCTTTGGCTTTCACTGTTGTTCAAAGGAGCAGATTATGACCTGCATGTAGAAAAATATTGCCTCATTCCCTCCACTTACACTAAATTCTTCTTAAATTGAGAGGGGATCTGAGTAACAATGTTTTAAACGCTGAAATGAAGAAAGGTCAATACTAAAAGTGCTTATGTTTATCTTACTTAGGATTTTCACAGGTATTATTTCCTGGGTTCTAGATTAATAAATGCTATTTTATATCTTATGTGCTGTGTTAGGCAAAATGTCAGCAAGTAGAATATGGCACAATCAGCCATGGTATAAGCCGATACAACTAGACCGAGGACACTGGAGTGCCTGCATGAGTTTTGCCTGGAAAGCTTTCACTTACACAACAATAATGTTTACAGACGATTTGTGTGTGGAAGTGTAGTTATCCACAGGCTTCCAAGTTATGCCAGGTTAATAGCTTGTTGCAAATTTCCTTTTTTTTTTTTTTTTCAGGATTAGCTCAGCTATGGTTTTGCCTAGCCAAGTCTTAGACTCCAGTCTCCTTTCCTTTCCTGAAAAAGGAGAAGGACCTTGATCAGGGTTGAGATCTATACTAATATACTAAATTTCAATGAAATTTAAGGGCAGGAGGAGACCACAGGCAGATACACAGAGACAAGGTGATTGCGTATCTCATCTTTCCTTAGCACCGTATCCCTGGAAATTGATTTGACCCCATACTAACATGGTTACAAAATAAAAACTTCATTCTTGATCCCAAAAAGGGACTGTTGTACTGAATGTTCCAGATACAGTCTGCATATTTAGATATATATGTATCTTACTTATCTCAAATAAGGGGAGGCAGGGCATATAACAAACAAAGTTTACAAAAGTCAGATGAGTGTAATGAAGCTGACATATGGCTGGCATAAAGCAATGCACTAACACTGTTCCTTCTCTGTGCAATCAATGCAAAGGAGGAGCACCAACACACAGGTGTAACCATGACTCCTATTACCTTCTGTCATAGCCTCTCCTCTACACGTACATATCTCCTTGGTCATTTCGTTCTTGCTCTGTGCTCAGAATCCTTCACTGCTGAATGCTGTGGAGCTGGGTTCTGTGTATTGAGGGCTGGAGTTTTCTCATGGTTGTCAGGGCAGTCTGGGATTCCATGATTTTCATACCTTTCTGACAAATATCCATGACTTGCGACATTCTGGAGTCCTACGTGAGAGCCAGTGGAGTGGGTGTATGGAGTGAACCTAATTGCACAAAGTGGAACAAATGTAATTAAGAACTGTGAATTTGAGCTAGGCACTCTTTGGGAGGTTGATAGAGAGCAGGAGCTCAGCCTGACAAAGGAGCCCACGAGCCCAGCTGACTCGAGCTGAAGGGCTGCACATTACTGCACACAGTGGAACAAATTTCATTACAAGCCTTGTGATCAACATTTTTGAAAGCTTAGTGAAATGGGTCAAGTTCACAGGGATAATTTTGTTACTACAAAAACACATCCATGACGTTTGACACTTTTTATGCCATCAGAGTACTTCTGTCCTTTAAAGTCCCAGTCCTGCTATGACATAATTGTCCAGGTTCACTCAAGTGTTTACTGTGTTTGACCAAAGCATCTAATTGCATAGACTAATGACTGACTCTATTACAGTTTCAACGTTCAAAAATTGCTTTCTGGGGCCACCAGAAATAGTAGAGGGGGAAAAAAAGCCTTTATTTTGGATGTACTGAAGGAATTAGTAAGAGTTTTGAAAGACAAGTCTACAACCAAACATTTCCCATTAGTTTTAAGATTAAAAAAGGGGACGATGAAACCAAAATATGAGATAGATAGATATATATGTGTGTGTGTGTGCATGCCTGTATATGTATATGTATAAATGGATGCTTCTTTGCTGATTTTTTTCCTTTTCCATTGATTTCCACTAAGATATGAAAGGCTAGGCCAAGTGAAGTTGAAGTCTTTTGATTCAGATTCCAACCTTTCCTCTTCTCCTCTTAATAAATATTTTTTTGCCATTTAAGTGCAACTACCTTGTGACTTTCCTCTTTCAGAAACTGCCTAATCAAGAACATACCCTGGTTTAGGGAACATGAAGGAGCTCAGAATAGCTTATCTTGCACATCTCAGTTTGGCACTACTGGCAGTAATTAAAAAAAAAAAAATCATAATAGATAACAGAGATACAGGTCAAAACCCCAAATAATTATAGTAATGCAGAGTATTTATTTTCAATCTAAAAACCTCCCTCCAAGCTTTGTTCTGAGGTAGATGACATATAAAGAATATTGACTTAGTGGTATTAAAGGATGACAGGCAGGGAAGATTTTCACTGAATATGCCATAGACTTATAGTAAACAGAATGAATATATTCTGCTGAAATGATTTATCTAATAATTTCTCACATCACTTCAATTTTCTTAAGTATGGTAATATGCTATTGTTTACACAACTTGTCAATAAAAAGACGATGACATGTTTCATCTGCTTAAAAGCATGTATGCAGAGATTTGGTGAAAATACTTTGAGCAGTTGCAAAGAATGGGATTTTGAAACTTACCTCTGTGTAACACACTACCACTTCTGGGAGGCACAGAAATTTAATTACCCCATTTTACAGATGGAGAGTTGAGGTACCAACCTCAGGTTGGCAAGTGGTTACTATCATGACTAACCATATTAAAATCAATGACATTAGTTGTGTATGAAACTGCTCACCAAGCTGAATAAAAAATTTCATAATCTGACTCTGACAGACAAAGTGGTTTGCCCAAGGTCTATAGCCTGGGACTCAGCAAACCACTTAAACATGTCCTTAATTTGTAGCACATGTTTAAGTGTTTTTCTACAGCAGAAATAAATAGAGAATCATTGATAGAGTTTAAATCTAGGTCTCCCAAGTGCCAGGTCATTTCCTTAATCATAAGGCCACCTTGGCTATATGTGATAAATGTTAACAGGAATTGAGTATGTCTTATGTCTGCATATTTGCTGATTTTTGTTTTGTTTTGTTTTGTTTTACAATGCTAACTGCAGGAGGATGAATCCTAAATGCATCTCACTTTTTACAGAAGGATATCATGGCTGAAGTATAAAAAGAAAGCAGGCAGAAGGTAGGACACAGAAAACCCTAAAAAATAGAAGATGAAAAGGTTGCTGTTTATTCCAGCAGCATAATTCATAACCAGGCCTGCCATCTTTGTTAATACTATGTCATGTGGGGTTCCTACAGGACGTTAGTAATGCCACAGGTATCAATTTCTTGAAATGTATTCATAACCCGCATCTGGAATTCAATACATTTTTTGTAGCTCCAGCAGTAACATTTGTCAGAATTGCTGTTCTATAGGCAAAACAGTCTTTGAGTATGGAAGATGCTCTGTCTCAGGAAAAATAGTCAAGAACAGTTTCACAGAACATGTACAGCCTGTTTGATGTATGTGAACCAAGAATGGGATGTCTCCTTTCGTACGAACACCTGGCTCCATATTGATCAACCTACATTTTCACTTATTGTAGACCAATCTATAAGTATAGTCTAAAACCCAATTCCCCAGGAATATAACTGGTATGGGATGAGGAGCTCCGGGAGAGGTAAAGAAGGAGGTATGCTGTACCAATAACAACACCTGAAGGATGGAGCACTGATGTGAACACATCTGATGGTCAGATTCTGTCTTAGGGATTCTTAGGGATACATACATGTTTGATCTAACAGCATTTTAAAAATTTGTTTTCTTATAATGCTGTGGTTTCCAAATCTTATGCTAAAAGACTTTAAGACTTACAAAGAAACATTTACTTGTTATTCAAGGTGAATGGTACTTTGATCAAGATATCCAGGGGAACATGAAATACAGAAGAGGTTGTTCCCAGGGAGTTACTTGGTGCTCTTTGAAGGTGTATTGGAGAAAAACTACATGCTAAAAAGCAGCTACTGGAGTATAAAGATTATGTTGCAAGCCTCTGACTCTGGGAAAGCTAGTCCTTGCTGGCAAACCTACTATACTGTACAGCCTCCTGCTGAACTGAGGTACCAGCAAAGCAACCCTTGAGGCCCTGGCAAAAGTGGCACATGTCACATAGCAAATAAAAAGGATCTGAGATATACAATAATAGTAAAAAAAAAAAAAAAAACTACTTCATGTACTTTATTCTCCAATTCATTAAGCTCCTTCTCATTGCGTTATATTCGTATGAGAGACAGTGCCCTTAAGCCTGAGTTTTTCTGGTAGAAAGTATGGCTGGGACACTGGAGAGTTTTGGTGGTTAAGAACTCCCAGGAGGTGAACACAAACTATAATGGGTCTTCTGCATGCACCTTGAGCAAGAGGTGACTAAGAAATGCTATAACTGCCACTTTGTATTCACAGAACTGGGGATGGAAAGTTTGGTGTGAGAGGAGTGGCACAAGGAAAAGAGCTCATATTGGACTCAGCTCAGCTGCACATTGCCTTCCATTGATATAAGTTTATAGGAATTTATATTAGTGATAATAAAGAGTAGCTGACCAGGGACTGACCATGCAGGATTGTTCTATGATTGGAATTGCTTCAGAAAGTTACAATTCACTCCCTGGACCACTGCTTATTGCTGTGTCTGCTATGTCAGACATAGTCAAGAACCAGAGCCATGATATCTTATTTCTTAACAAAAGACAGGGATGGCTCCCACAGACAGTGAAATTGTTTGCCATTATCCTGTCCTTTTTATATTACTCAAGTAAGAAGCTGTTTCAATAATGGGCTCCATCCATCTATCCCCTTCCAGTAGAATTTGTGAATGACTTCATCACTCAGGCTGCACACTGCATGTAAAACCTTCCCTATGGTGTAGTCTACTATAAACAAGAAATTATCATAACACTTCTCCAAAAAAACAGCAATTCATGCCCAGAAAACATTCTTTCATCCATTCATTGGGGACAGAGACACTTGGATAATGTATATGCCTTGCCTGCACTTCTCTCCCTAAATGCAGCAGTTGGAATGAAACCGTCTTTGTAGATAAAGTTGATGTTTTAATTTTTTTACCCTGAAGGACAATATGAAATGTAACTTTTCAATTTTCATTAACTGTGGCACAGGTTGCTATAGGCTAGGCTCTCAGCTATGAATAAAAGTATAGCAATGAAACTCTACAAAGGAACATTTCAGCTAGATGCCATCCTTGGTGTTTTGTGGCAATGCTAAGCTTGGATGGGACTACAGTAATTATGTCTCTCTCCAGCTGTTCTAATAGTAAATTCACCAGGAAGATGTCCTTTTTTCCCCCTGTTCTCAATCCCATGCCTCCAGGTAGCTAGAATGCTGGTGTATCTTAATTGAAAATGTAAAAGGATCAGAATTAATAGTTTTAAGAGAAATGGGATGATACTCAGAAAGAAAAGCTAAAGCTGAATATACGGAATGGAAGAGGAATAATTCCAAACTACAGAATTAGAATAGCCTCTAGACATATTGTTAGTTTGGCAACTTAACATAGGTAGCTCAAATACTAGAAAACACACTGACTATATTAGGCAAGACAGAGTCTTTTCTACCCCAGACTTGAATGTTGGTGCCTGTGTTGCATTGATTTCTGAGCCTGTCCCTGAATGATGTACTGAAGTCACAGGCTTTGTTACATCACCTTTCAAAATTAAGTAGGTAACACTGTGTTCTGTCAAGGTCTTATTAGAAGCTAGCATGAACTTTCTAATTATTGGGAAGCTGATACTAAATATTACCAGATCAGAAACAGTCTTAATACGTATGATTATGATGTCATCTAATAATTACTGTGCTTGCTCTTTGGGTCAGTTGATTATATAATAAGGAGCTTTATTAACAAGCATAGGGTGCTTAGGAAAATGAAGACCATGGTTTCCATCCAGCCTCCTGAAAACTAACTTTATGTATATCAGACAAATTTCAAAGGCTCAAATCTGGCTGTCTTTAAGCAAATCTTCAACCCAACAATATTCCTCATGTGGCTTGCTGAAGCAGAATTTCATAGTTTTTGTTTGCAACCCAGTTCTTAAAAATGTAGCTAGATCTTAGGAAAACATCAGTGTTTGTGTCTTGTAGGAACACACAGAAACAAGGTTTTTCCTCATTTCTGTTTCTTCCTTGATAAACTCAAAACTGGGAGAAGTGGAATTCCCTCTTAAAACACAAAAGAGTTTTCAGAACAGACCTTCAGTAGGGAGAAATTAGTTCTTATAATCAGAGAACTGATGTTTAGGCAATATCATGTACTATAACTTCTCTTTACTGTTTATGTTAAGAAAGCACGTGTATGGTATAGCAAGTATAACTTTGCCTTTTTTTTGTCAAGCCATTGCACTCTTACATGGAAAGTAAAAAGGAAATTATGCAACTCATACTCATCCAATCTGGCTCAAATAAACGTAACATATTCAACACAAGAGATTTATGCAGCGGACCTGTCTTTCCTATGATGTAAATAACATTAATTTATTTTTCTTTATTCCTTTGGATTTTTTGAGAATTTATTTCCCTTATGCTTTGAGACATCTCTGTGCTGACAGGGAAACTAACCTGTAAGCTTCCAACAGTGATCAAAATGATACTGACATAAACTGGACACATCTTTAAAACATAAACAATGGACATATTTAACGCTAAAATAAATCTACAGACAAAATTACCATCACATACATAAAGCTTTTCCTGGGCTTCAGAGATTTCAAATATAATGTGCAATGGTGATCTACCTTGATCAAGGTACAAGGCACCATTTTCTCCCTTTTCAGTCCAATGTCAATCTAAACTGTATATACTTGCTGACTTGCTATTGCAGGGCTACTTTTGGACTGAGTGGAACTCCCAATTATTGTTCTTACTGTCACAATCTGCTTCGAAGGGCTCAGACTCACACATCACCTTGTCCGTGAGAATGCTCTAGTGCTAGTCCTGCCAGTCCACAGCAAAGGCAAGGTGAGAGAATTGTAGTTTAAACCTTTTCCAGATAATCTTCTCCTGCTCATGCCTAAAAGAAAGGTCCTGTTGAGCCTTTAGTATTACAGCAGTCCAAAGCCCTTTTCTTCCCCTGGGTTATGAGTCTTCACTGGAAGGGCTGGAATCACCACTCATCCCTGCTGAAGGGTACCCAGCTAGCTTTGATTTACTTCAAGGCTTTCAAAAACCATGTTAAAATTCTCCTGCTGAATGCTCAGCTTCTTTTCTTGTTGAAAAGCAGAAGCTGTAATCATAAATAACAGTACCTTAATCTATTAGTGGCCTTACTAACAGTTGCATAGAACACTTAATAACAAAATAACATTTCAAGCTATAAATACTAAATCAAGATGCAAACAGATTGTCTTATACCTCAGTATAAATTGCAGATACAATACCACCTAAAATTCAAGCTGAGATTTAAGATGATTCCCAGATACTTAAATTCCAAGACATAATTTAATATGGGTTTAGCTAAAGTACTAATGTTTAATTGCTCCTTACAAGAGCTCTTTCAACAGAAGACTCGATTATGCCTAAACCAGGCCAGAATGATATTAAAATCGTGCTGCAGAGCAATATAAATTTGACCTATCACTGATGCAGTTCCATAAAGAATGGCACCATCTTCATGGAGAGCCATTTATTTATATTTTGTGCAAACTTGATAGCTATTGAAAAAGTCTGCAAAGAAATAAGCTCTCAGAAAAAAACAGCTGATATACTGAAAGCCTCTGAATTTGTTTAATCAACGTATTTCTTTTGTAATTAGATATTATGAAACTGAGCAACATTAAATACCTGTTAATACAGACAGTCCCTTTTAACAAACTCTAACATTCAATTATATTTTGGTGTATTCAAGCTGGGGCAAGACAGTAATCACAGTCAGCAAAAAGCAAGGCCTGAGGGGATCTCAGGAGGTAACAGAGCACCCTCCACTCCCTTGGAGAGGGAAGCACTTGTACCTTCATCATTCCCAAATGGTGAGCATTAACCCACTACCAATGCATCCCCAGGAAACCTGTGTGGATTTCACTGCTCTTACTGGACACTTAGAAAAACCTGTTTAAACTAAGTCTATCTTGTTGAAATTTTAACCTACCTCTTGTCCTGTCCTCCTAAGGATAAATTATTTTCTTCCATGAATTAATTTGAAAATTTTTGCCATGGTCCACTTCTCCCCAGACTTCCCTAAACTGAAAAACTCCATTTTTTCTCTCTTTGTTCCCAACTTCTAAGCAGCTTGTCCTGACTCATTTGGACTCCCTCTCATTTGAATTCTATTATCTGAAATTGTACATGGGTAAAGCCAAAGCTCTGTCAGTTCCAACCATGGTGGAGAGTTCACTTCACATATTTTCCATATCAGGGGCAACGCAACATACAGCCTAGTGTGTTATTTTGCTTTTTTCAACAGAATGATACTGTTGGTTAATTCTGAGTCTATTGTTCCCAGATCTTTTTCTGAACTGCTACTGAACAAGTTCCTCATCCTCTGTTTGCACAGTTGATTATTTTTGCCCAAGAGCAATACCTTGCAGTTGTTTCTGATGAATTTCTTATGTTCTGCTTTTTCAAGCTGCTTCTCTGTTTGTCAAGATCGCTTTGGTTTCTAACCCTGTACTTCAGTACACTTACTGCTACACATCATGGTTTCATGAGCAAAGGTCAAAAGTAAGCTCTGGTCCTTTATCCATGCCATTAATGAAAACACTGAACACAATCATAACCAAGACAGATCTTTGAGGAACCAACTCATTACATATCTTCAGAACCTTTGACGACTACTCTCTCAGTGTATTTATCACTCGGTTTCACAACTGTTCTCTAGTAATTAAATCAAGACTATGATCTCTTGTCTAAATAACATACAAGACAGTGTAAAAAAAAACTTACCAAAGTTATCTACTGCTATTCTTTATTTTTGTTGCCCATTACCACAATGGAGAATATAGGATTTATAAAAAAGTATTTGAAGATCCTATGAAATATCACAAGTCAAATATTTACAATATGCAACTGTCTCTTTTTCTTCCCCCAGTCCCCCACTCTGTTCCTGGCTATTTTACAAAGCAATTTCATCTTTTTTTTTTTTTTTTTTTTTTTTTTGCTACTGCCTTAAAGCTATAAAATTTCTTCTACATCACAACATGTCAGGAAGAGGCCTAAGGAGAGAGTGGTTTTCCCTGATCCGTGACACCAAATTTCACAGAATGAATGAACTCAGTGTCTAGGGGAATACACGAGTGGCACAAGCAGGAGATACCAAGTGTACTTAAGACTATTCTCTAATATTATTCTGCGTACAGCCATTTTGGATTTTCTAGGGCTAGAGGACCTTGCTGACTGTGATGGGTTGACCCTGGCTGGTTGCCAGGTGCCCACCAAAGCCGTTCTATCACTCCCCCTCCTCAGCTGGACAGGGGAGAGAAAATATAACAAAGAGCTTGTGGGTCGAGATAAGGACAGGAGAGAGATCACTCACCACTTACCATCATGGGCAAAACAGACTCAACTTGGGGAAAATTAACTCACTTTATTACAAATCAACCAGAGTAGGGTAATGAGAAAAAAACCGAGTCTCAGAACACCTTCCCTCCACCCCTCCCTTCTTCCTGGGCACAACTTCACTCCCGGCTTCTCTACCAACCCCCCCCAGCGGCACAGGGGGACGGGGAATGGGGTTTACGGTCAGTTCATCACACGTTGTTTTCTGCCGCTTCATCCTCCTCAGGGGGAGGACTCATCACACTCTTCCCTGCTCCAGCGTGGGGTCCCACCCACGGGAGACAGTCCTCCATGAACTTCTCCAACGTGGGCCCTTCCCATGGGCTGCAGTTCTTCACGAACTGCTCCAGCATGGGTCCTTTCCACGGTGTGCAGCCCTTCAGGAGCACACTGCTCCAGCATGGGTCCCCCACGGGGTCACAAGTCCTGCCAGAAAACCTGCTCCGTGGGCTCCTCTCTCCACAGATCCGCAGGTCCTGCCAGGAGCCTGCTCCAGCGCAGGGTTCCCATGGGGTCACAGCCTCCTTTGGGAAACCCACCTGCTCCGGCGTGGGGTCCTCCACGGGCTACAGGTGAATATCTGCTCCACCATGGACCTCCATGGACTGCAAGGGGACAGCCTGCCTCACCATGGTCTTCACCACGGGCTGCAGGGGAATCTCTGCTCCGGCGCCTGGAGCATCTCCTCCCCCTCCTTCTTCACTGACCTTGGTGTCCTCAGGGTTGTTTCTCTTACATGTTCTCACTCCTCTCTCCGGCTGCCGAATACTGCCTGTCCCAACTTTTTCCTTCTTAAAAATGTTATCACAGAGGCGTTACCACTATCACTGATTGGCTCAGCCTTGGCCGGCGGTGGGTCCGTCTTAGAGCCGGCTGGTATGGGCTCTCTCTCTCGAACATAGGGGAAGCTTCCAGCAACTTCTTACAGAAGCCACCCCTGTGACACCCCCCCCCGCTACCAAAACCTTGCCACACAAAACCAATACACTGACATACAGGAGAACACAAATCATCCATAGGAAAACTATTCAGGTGGAAATCTGCTTCCTGAGCCTGCTCCCAGTGGCCTTCCAGTCATGAGCAATTAGGATCCTTAGGTTTTCTGGTCATAAAATGAGGACCTTTTTTACACCATGACCCCCACTTTGTCTTGAAAGTGAATAACTGGGACAGGTTATGCAACCAGAGGCTGTTATGTGTTTATGCACACAACCAGCTACATGTCTCCCAAAGGGTGGATGAAGGCAACCATCACCCAGTAGAGCAATGAGATGGGGACTACAATGTACATCTTGCAAAGACTTCTAGTGACAGAGCATCTTTCATTCCCCTCTTCCCACAGAAAAGAGACTGTTTTCCCAGGTACGGAAGGCAACGAAGAGGACAGGATAAGAGAGACTCTATGAGAATCCACATGCCTCAAAGTGACAAAACTCAAAGCCACTAACAGAATGCCCTTAGGAAGTCCCCCCTTCAGACAGTGTCTAAGACTTGGGTTTTTTCCACTAGTTGTTTAGTGTTTTTTTCAGAGGCTTATTCGGCTCTTCTTCTGTCTTGTATCATAGTGAGGTCACAGCTTGAGAGACAAGTTCCCTTACAGACAAGAGGCTACACTCAGCTGTTTTCACCACTAGACTGGAGACAAGGTCATGCTTTTGAACTGGTGTGCTGGTTGGGTTAAACCATGACAACTGGCTTCCAAATCCTAACACAATCATGATATTTCCTCAGGCAACCAAAATCTATTAGTGTTACCAATTATCATGCCACTGTAGCTATTATCCACAATACTTATTTAGAATTGATGCCACCAGTGAACCATCCCATTACTAACTATTTGGAACCAAGAACCTAAAATCTTAACCAACATCCATACACTATCCAAAAGGTCCAAATGACACAAGTAATCAGGCTATAGTGGACTTCTGCCTAAGGAGGAGTTTTGGGGTCCAGAGAGAAGAGCTCCTACACAAGCTTTCCCAAGTGTGGTAGGTTTTTTAAAAAAATTTAATAGATTTTGAAATTACTCTTTAACTCTGTGCTGTGTAATGCTACAGTATAAAAGAAAAAGAAATGGGATGGGCAATATCTTCCAACATTGGAAGTTGTTTAATAACTTTCCAATTTATTATAAATATTAAGAAAAGTATCAAACCAAATGGATTTTTTTTCCCCTAGACAAGTATCGTTTGGAGGAATATTCTGCAGACAAGCAGACTGTGGCTTCTGACCTGAATCCAGCAGCAAATCAGCAAGTCCATATAGATGAACCTGGACACACCCAGTCTGAAAACAAGATCAAAGTCAGGGCGGGAGTTCTTAATTAAGGCAATTTGAGTAAAAATAATGGAGGCAGAAGTCACATTTCTGTAAAAGCAATTTGGCAGAAGGGCTAGCCCTCTGCTTTATAGTACTTCAGATGAAAAAGGAAGACACTATTAGTTGCTTTCTTTGTTAAGTGTTTGAATTAAAACCTTGGTGCCACTCGTTTACTATTTGCCAGTAGCGCTGAGTGAGTAATTCTCTGCCTGTAATTTCTTTGACTAAATTAGCCTCTTTTTCTTCTCATGGAATATCCATCAGCAGATCATGATTTTCTCATTTAAATGTACTTAACAAATATATCTGAATTTTTACCCTGCAAACTGATTGCAAATATTTGAAATTCAGGCTGCATTGCTTATTTGGGATTGGTAAATCAGGTCACACTGTTTGTTCTCTCTGACTGAACGAGTGTGCAAAACACTAATTCCCGTGCACACAGTTGTATGTTCCTGTCGTGGTTTAACCCCAGCCAGCAACTAAGCACCACGCAGCCGCTCACTCACTCCCCCCCCACCCAGTGGGATGGGGGAGAAAATCGGGAAAAGAAGCAAATCCACGGGTTGAGATAAGAACAGTTTAATAGAACAGAAAAGAAGAAACGAATAATGATAATGATAACACTAATAAAATGACAACAGCAATAATGAAAGGATTGGAATGTACAAATGATGCGCAGTGTAATTGCTCACCACCCACCGACCGGCACCCAGCTAGTCCCCGAGCGGCGATTCCCCGCCCCCACTTCCCAGTTCCTATACTGGATGGGACGTCACATGGTATGGAATACCCTGTTGGCCAGTTTGGGTCAGGTGCCCTGGCTGTGTCCTGTGCCAACTTCTTGTGCCCCTCCAGCTTTCTCACTGGCTGGGCATGAGAAGCTGAAAAATCCTTGACATTAGTCTAAACACTACTTAGCAGCAACTGAAAACATCGGTGTTATCAACATTCTTCTCATACTGAACTCAAAACATAGCACCGTACCAGCTACTAGGAAGACAGTTAACTCTATTCCAGCTGAAACCAGGACAGTTCCCCCTCAAAATCAGTCTTCCATAAATGCTCGTGTGAAACAAAATTTGCATTATTGCTTTTTATAAACCTTTCTGCTAAAACTAAAACTCAATTGTTTGTTCTTTCACCGAAAAGTAAATACGAATGGGTTCTGTGTGACTATGGGCAAAGAGAATTCATTTAAGTGCTTTAATGATTACTTGTGGACATTTTTTGTATTATTCATGCTGTGTTTGTTTATAGACAAAGAATGAATTAGACAAAAAAAAGAAGCCTTCAATCCACATAAGATCCTTACAAAAGAGAGAAAAGGGCCAAAATAAGAAAAAGATAAAAAATAAATACATCCAGTATTCAAAGGCGGGAACGCTGAATTGTACAGCAAATTTGCCAAAAGCAGAAAAACAGAAAAATTCATTCCCTCTATTGTGCACCATTTATCAAAACCTGCACTTTAACAGGCCAGGAATAAGCTCCAATCTACAGTTTTTGTTTTCTTTCTACAGAGCAACAGGATTCTGGTTAAGGGGGTTCCTTGTAGACCATAATTGCTATGCTGTTTGCAAATGTTGATATAATTTGGAAGTGTAAAATTATTTTCACATGATGGCTCCATGGATTCAGCTAGTGCACTGTTGAACAGAGAACAAAGAAGAAGAATAAAAGAAAATTCCCAAATGTGGTTGTTTATTTTTACAGGGGTTTAATTATCATAAACATAAGCATGAATTTTCTCTCTAAGTATTTTGATAGTTTGGAGAAACAAATAGATTTTCTGTGAGAGCAATGAGGAAGAAAGGAATGATTATATGAAGACAGTGAATAGCATCATGGAAAAGCTCATAAATAAATAAAATAAGCATGAACACACAGTTCCCAGGTTCTTAGATGTCTCTTCCCTACAGGCCCTCTCCTCCTCTTTATCCCTCCTGACCTAGGTCAGCTCCTTCCCTTACCTTTAAATCAGCCATTGCTTAGTCATCTGACAGACCAGCTTAACCAAGACTGTAAGTAAGTGCAGGCTGACTCGTACCTCAGTGGCTTGCCCCATGTTTTGGGCTCTGTCCCCCCATTGCCCAGGTTGTACATTTTGTTTCCTGCAGAGCTCGGCCCCCGAGAGGCTGTGGCACACACCCTGGTGTTCTCAGAGCCAGAGGCACGGTCCTGCCCAGGGACCAGCAACTGCAGAGTCATTCCGTTAATCCATGAGTGTGCGTTTAATGAGCATCCTTACATCTCTCCCTTATAGCCACAGGGGCAGGCAGCCACTCCAGTAATTGTACTAGGCACATAAAACCCATATGGGATATGTACTTTTCAAGATGACAGTCATAAGGAACATTCAGTTTGCTCTACCAAAATGCTGACCTGACATAGACTCCCAAGGTAAAACAGTATGCGCCGAGGGTATGCATTTCAGCACCCTTCACACTGAATTTCACAGGGCCAAAAAATACTCTAGTAAAGAATTATAGTTTTTAATTATTTTTTAGGGACAAAATTTGCCCCGTCGCTCAGACACCAGCCATCTCTGACTTGCTGATATCATTCAGGCTCTGTGCAGCTTAAGCCACCCATCCAGGCACAGATCATTGCATGACCTTTGTCTTTCAATATTTTTATTAAAATCCTTGCTACTTAGTTGTTGACATCTGTTGCATTTCAAAACTGTCCCATTCTGAATCCCAACTCCAGAAGCATCAACACAGATATCGAACAAAATCCACACGTATTCAACACCAAAGCAATTATCTAAGCTTAAGTACTTAAATGAGTGCTTTCCCAAACAGGGGCTTGGAAAAACATATAGGTTAATAATAATTAAAAAAAAAAAAAAAATATTTTTTGCAAGTTATCTTAAGCTGTTCCTAAAAAAAAAAAAAAAAAAGTGAAAATGCAGGTTTCTCTCTGCCTATAATGTTAAAAAAAATTACCCATGGAAATGCAAATAAAACCACAGAAAGTCACAATGAAAACATTTTTTTTATATATCAGCATCGCTGGCTTTCACATGTTTTTGCATAATGATAGGGCTAATATAACATAACAAATCCTAAACTGTTTTCACAAGGAGTGGAAAAAAGATGTGTAAAAGTATGCTCTGTCTTGCTTCCTTCTGTTCACAATGTATCTACATACAACAAATGGTGTTCTTGCTCTTTCTGTCTGTTTCTCAATCTGTTTGGAAAGTAGCCATCATTCTGCAGCCAACCACAATATTTGACACTTCCTGACATCATGAAAGCCACCATCTGTCTATCATTGAAGCCCTGTACTTTTTAAAGACTGCTTGGCCTGATCTTTAATGAAGCTTCACTGTGAATGCACAGATCAGTTTGGGTAGAAAACTGGGGACGTCTGACAAAAGGAATCTGTGCAAAATCACGTTTTAGTTAGATTCAGCCACAAAACAAAAGGAAATATCAAGACCTTCTTGCAGACAGCAAAGAAAAAGTTCAGTTTGCTTTCAATTAGTCTGAGGTCCAAATTCATTGTAGAAAGTTTGGAGGACGAAACTGAATCGTGAAAAAAACATGAAAATCAAATTCAGCGGAAAGCATTTTTCCTTCCTTCACCCAACTACTGTTTTGAAAGACAAATATAGACACTCTTCCAGTGTTTGTAAGGGGTATAAAGTATAGAATATACTATTCATTGGAAATTACTATGAGATTTCATATTTAGGGATTATAACTATGTTCAAACATCCAAAAAGCAGGTTTTCTCGATACATAAATTTGGCTTGATATATAAATTTTCAAGACTCTTAAAAGACCAAAAAGTTAGAAATCTTGGTCTATTTTCAAAATATATCCCAGAGGGCAAGCACACGCTTTTTTGCCCAAGATGTATCTTAACAGGGAAATGTATTCCCTGTGATATTTTAAGGCTTGTGTTCTTACTGTGATTTTTGCACAAAGCAGTGACTCAAGTTGTAACGGCTCTACTTGGTTCACTTAGAACAGATTTGGATGCAAACCTTTAGTAACCTAACTTGGAAAATCGTGACCTTTGAATACCCCATGCTCCATTTCCTTCATCTACAAATTAATTCAAGTGTCTCTTCATGGCTACAGAGGCATAATGCTCCTTGCAGCGTTCAAGTCTGCTATACTCCTACCGGGCTACAGCTCCAACAGACACATAAACCAATTCATGGATGGAGAACCAGGACCCTCGTCCCCTTTGGCTACCACCTCTCCTTTCCTCCTCCTCCGTCAGCCTGCCCTCCTCCACCGGTGCCGAGAATGAAGATGAAGCATTTCCCGTGCTTCTCTCAGCCTGGTGCCGGTAAATGCGGCTGGCCCCTCATCAGACAATTCAGGTCAGGAGAGAGTCCCATGCACAGGCTGGGCTGCAGGCTGTGAAGAGGCCAAGTGTCCTGCCACTCACAACCAACCTCACAGGTTGACAGTGAAGATGCAACATTCGACAGGCCAGGAAGATGACTAAGGTCTCAGAAAGAGCTTCTACAAAAGAGCTGCATCTCACTTCTCACCACTGCAAAGCTGGCAATAGATGGCAATAATAATAATTATTTCCACTTACGTAATTATCCCACAGCTAGCCATTACAATTTCCGAAGCAAAAATTGAAGTGGTTCTGCGTTTTGTGGTAAGAACAAATAAGGAGCCCCATGGTCTGAGTGCCTGTCCAAATCCCATCTTCAGTCCTATGCTTCCTAGTTTGTGCACCCTCCCACCCTACACCACAGTGCCTGGAATTTGTCACCCCATCCCCTGTCAACCTTATTCAGCCTATATTTCCTGCCTTTCTGCCATACCTTCCCAAGACACAGCTGCAGGATTTGGTCTGCAGGACAGCAGCTGTTAGGTGTGCCTTCAGGACAGGATCAGGGAATAGGAAACAGGATCCAGGAAATTACTTTTACCAGTTTCACGTGGAAAGTATAGACTTTTCAGTATTTGAGGGCCACTTTATGTATGGTATGCTGAATGCCCAGGAATCCTCCAAACCTGCAGACACAAGACCATTTGTATCTGAGGCAGGCTTTGCATGAGAGCTTCTCTGTTGCTCGTTTGTAGTATATGGCCACCAGGATTCTCTCTTTCACTCCCTCCTCCTCCTTCTGGCCTTTCCCCATCACCATGCCACTTGAGTACTTCACAGTCTTTTGTTAATTTACCCAAATAAGATTCCTGTGAGCCTGGGAAGTGCTGTTGCCCCATCTCCTGCTATTATACCTTGATGGTAGAAAGACAATTAACTTGCCCAGCACCATGTCAACTCTCAGTAGCAGAGCAGGGAGCTGAGTGCAGCTTTCCCAAGTCCTAGGCTAATTGCCCCATCACTAGTTCCCATTGAGTCTTCCTATTCACATGAGTCTTCCTTTTTCTTGCTTTACCACCATCTTCAAATTTACTGCTATAAAGAACTATCTTCTACAACTTTCATGATCAGTTTTTCCCATAGGCATTTTTATCTTTTCACAGCTTTTTCTGCTACATATTTTTAGGTTTATAAAAAACGGCAGCTTCTAAAAATAGTCTCTGGTTTGCCACACAAATATAGAGCAATGAAAGTTGATTTGGTTGATTGGAAGAGTTCACTAAAAGCAGAAGTGGAATCAGTTTAAAGCACAATAAGCGGCAGAGTGATTGTGTGTTGTAAACTATGGATAGGTATAACCACACAGTGTGGAGCAGAGATGGCTTTATACTACCCAGGATGATACTGATGTAATCATAGTACCATTACATTCAATACTATGGAAATTGCCTCTTCAAGCCCAAAATGGCATTCAGGGAACCCCCTCAGGCACTCTTTACATGTAAGCCTGAGGACAGGACCATGTACACCGGCTTCATCCAAATCCTGTATCCAGGGAACTCTCTCCTTATGTGCTGTACACTGTAGAGCAGACAAAAACCACAACCTAGCTTTTTACCTTTCCTTTGTGAAACACACTGAGTTGCTCAATAAATGAGGTATAACAGCATTTATGTATCACTGAAATACAAGAGAAAAGTAGCAGCCATTTGTACTGTCTCTTCACAGTAGAAAAAGGAGACTGAAGAATAACAATCTCTAGCTGACATTGCAAAGCCATAACAAAACAGACTTTATCCTTGGCACCTCTTTCTCTCTTTGGGAATGTTACTGGATTCCAAATTAGCAGCACTGATCCAGGTCTCTGTTTTGGATACCCCAACAATGACGCCAAATTCAAAACTATCCATATCTTGTCTCATTACTGGGTAAGAGAGAAGGATGCCATCTACTGCATATACCAGCATCAGACACTTTCAAAGATCTTCATGGCTCTAGGCTAGGAGTAGTGAAGTGCAGGGAAAAAAGGGCAGGTCTGCAATCCAACAAAAAAAGAGAGGTGAAGAGGACCTAGAAGCAGCAAAGGTAAATGTTACTATGTAAAAAGCAAGTCAGTCATCCAACCACATACATAGTAAGTACCCTCAACCTCTATAGGTGCCTCATTCCTATCACTCAGCAAAACATTTAGTTGTTTCTAGGTTTTCACTTACAAACCAAAAGTGAGACGTGATTTTATATAGTACTTCCCTTTACTATGGAATTAAGACTAACGCAATTAAATAAGGGTATTACAGCTTTTAGAACAGTAAGCTGCATGGAAAAATGATGCATATTGGTTAAATAAAGAATAAATTATTTGGAGCAGCTGTTCTGGTTTGAAGAATTTTTTTTTCAATATTGATTACAACCTCTTAGTTTGTTTTGTGTGCCCAAAACCAGGGCAGACTAATCAGTATCAGTCGAAGACTATTTTGTGCCAAAAAATTAAAAATTATGAGGACTAACAAAGTTAGTCATGGCCATGAACAGCTAGGATAACTATAATGTATATTTTTGTTATGCCCTTGACCATGAAGTTATTCAGATTTATTCTCTCATGCACGCTTAAAAAAAAAAAAAAAAAAAAAAAAAAGGTAAGCCAAGCAACCGTTGCTGCAAGTAAGGGTTGAAAGGCTGATGTATTCAGCCTTTGAATCTGGAGGCCATGAAAAATTATTGTCAGTCAGTAATGGATGCCATTTGTTAATTTTTAAGGAATTTTGAATAAAATTCAGAATATAGCTCTGCTGAAATTATGTTGCATGCCAGCAGTGATAGCAAACCTTCTTGTGCAAAGATCTACATCCTCAGTCTACTATCAGACACAGCACAGGACTTTTCTGCTGGCATATTTTCACATGAAATGAATAATTTTAGAGCTGGATTGGATGGAAAGTCAGGAGATCTAGTTTAAATCCTACAGCTGCCACCTATTTCTGCATAGCCATGTGCTGAATGCTCAAAATCTCCATGCCTTGCCTTCCATTCTCTCAGATGGGGATGCCGATATTTCTTTTTCTCTCTTTCTTTGACTATCTTGTTTCCTTAGAGCATAAAACCCTCATGGCAAAGACTGCTTCTCCTGTATCGATTCAATGCTTGTATCCTTGGTAGGATGTGCTACACACAGTTGTAAGATAAACATGTTCTAGTTCCTAACTCAGCATTGCATCTATCATAACAATCTAGGAAATCTTAGCTAATTCTTGAGTAGCTAGTGTCTGAGTTCCTTCTGGAGTTCGTCCAGTCACAAACTGTTGCTCTTCAATTCAGTCCTGCAGTTCTACTTCACTGTGGTTAGACGGTGGATCAATTTCTATGCTCTTTTTGTCCATTGTCTGTTTTTCTTCCTTTCTCTGTGTAATTAGGCACCTAAAAGACTCTTCTCCATAGAGTGGACTTAAAAAATGATTGACCTGATCCACAAAAGCAGAAATTGTACGGAAATACTACAGCTAACACAGCTATCTTCACTTTGCCCACACATTCAGTGGGATCTGGAGATGCTGCCAGCGTGGTGCTTCAAAGGATCAGGCCCATAAAATGCTCAGTAGTTCGTATTTATGCAACAGAAGTTACATCCTGAGCTAGCTAATCTACTATATTCCCCATGGAGACATCCCAGCATCAGCTACGTTTGCTATCTCTATTCCTGTTTAAAGGTGTCAGCCTAAATTCAAGCAGCTGTCAGCTACCTAGTGGGCTTGGCTCTTTTCTAGTAGTTAATTGTGCAGACACCATTGATTGGGGGTATAGGCCACTTGCGCAGTCTCTGCTTTGCAGGAAAACAAAGAGAAAGAAATAGGAAAATAAACCCATTCATTATACATAAGCCAGACATAACAAATATAACCTCAAAGCTATTTGTAAAATTAGCTAAGCGTACATGCTTAATGTGCAGATTATTTTCCATATCTTGATCGTGTCATGGCCAAGATAGGCAGCAGAAACAGAAATGAGATGTAAGCAGTTTCTTTTCAAACTTGTTTCTGATTCCAGTGAGTTTATTTTATAAATAATGTTCTGAGGAGACCAAAACCTTTCAGAGAAAATCAGATTCATAAAGTTTGATGGCCAGAAGGGAGCATTAGTCTGACTTCTGTAAATCACAAACCATTACACTTCATCCAGTTAACCCTGTATGGAGCTCAGTAATGTGTGTTAATGTCTGATCATGGCAACCATTCCTTAAACACACCTACTCATTTTCAAAACTGGAAAATGGGAAGCGTACAACATAATTAGCAGAGAGTAAGAAGAAATCTAGACTTGTTCCTGAAACTTTCCAAACAGAATTAAGTTCTCAGCAAGATGTAAAAAGATTGTAGAATCTTTCCCTGCTGGTGTAGATGTGTGAGACATATTCTCCTTTTCTATGTCACATGTGAAAGACTTCTATCTGGAGATAAGGGATCCCTCATCCTCTTTGCTGAAGTTGTAACCGGAATATCTTTACAGGCTGGCCTTTTCGGGTTCTGCTTTCATGTTCTGGCATAGATTTCAGTGAAGACTAAATGAATGAAGTGAAGGCTTAAGGTACTGGAGTTTTAAGGATGTTGTTCTGTTAATGTGCAGTGCAAACTTTTCAGCATTTATTCTAAAAGCCATACCACAAAAACAAGATTTTTTTTCTCTTTCTCTGTCTACTGTAGAATAAATATGTACAGACATGTATGTCTGTGTGCAAACTAAATCCTAACTTAAAATGTTCAGCCTAAAGAGTCACAAAATTTCTTGCACTCATTGTGAAAACATACACACCTGACAAAAATTCATTGCAAAACAGGTTTTAAAATATTTACTTTCATCAGCGGTGTGATACTGAGAAAGACTTACGCTCCCTCAGATTTCAGAAGTGACACACGTGTGACACAGGCAGTGGACGTGACAGCATGCACCCGGGCCCTGGCAGACGTGCTCCTGCAAAGCAATGGGCACCCCTTCAAAAGTCACTGACCCTCTGTGGGATGTCGCTCTTTCCTCAGCAGTGACTGGGTAGTCAAACACACCTGACCTGCTCTGGGGACTTAAATCCAATAATACTGAACTGGATAAGGCAGTGATCTGGATGGTGACTTGAGGAATGGTGGTTTTGTTAAATAGATCAAACTCAGCAACAAGATTCATCTAACTCTGCCTCCCCTTACTTTTACCAGTGCTGACTTTCCTACTTTTTCTTCTCCAGGGTCCCTTAACGTGTGTTAGGTTCTGATGCCTCCAGCAGAGCCTTAACCTGTGTGATTTCCCACTGCCATCACCCAAGTGTTTCCCACAGAAGGGTGTTTCTGATACAAGTTTATCAATATTCAGAGATCTGATATCAGAGCATGGTATTTGCTTGCTTCTAGAAAGATTCAGAAGAATTTGGGTGTGCAAAAAATCCTAGTAAAATGAAATTTCCTATCCTTAAAAGCTGACTAAGCCAAAAGAAAAAGGTGCAACAAGCTTAAGTGATCCGAGAATCATACTCCTCCCCCATCCCAGTTCTTTTTTATTTCTCCTGGAGAGGAATATGGGCATTTGTTTTGGTACACACAGAGCCTTTTTGCAAATCTGACTGATTGCATATTGAGCTTTTTGTGCAACCACTTTGATTTGAAAGAAACTGCGTTTTCCAAAATAAAGCAAGGAGAGCTGAGAAGGGAGAGACAGCTGTATGAAGCTCTATGTCCCAGCAGTGGGTGTGGTGGGTCCCCCCACCTCCACATACTTGTTTCTTGGTTTTTATGTCTTTAGCAGTTTCCTAATTGTTTCTTTTTTAAAGTTGGGGCAACTTTGGGGGAGTTTCTGCCTTATGGTTGCTGACTCTGCCTAGCAATATTTTTTAAATTTTTTTTTTCTGTCTGGAACTTTGTCTATGAATCATTTCAAAGACCATATTTCTGGTGATACTTGCTATAAGGCAGAATTAGCAAAATTTTGCCTGGCGCAGACAAATAATTTTTGAACTAGGTTGTGGTATCAGAAAGAGCACCCACAAAGAAAGTGTCACTTCTTGTACTCTCTAAACTATCCTTTTAAATCTATAGGCAATTGGCACCTAGGCCTCTTGAGAATGGCATCCCACCTTTGCAGTGGGCACAGTGCCATCCTAGCAGATGGGCATGAGTGTTGGCATGCTGAGAATCAGTATGCGCATCACGTTTGAGTACAATAGGTCAGCCTCTCATCCAAGTATGTGGGAATGAGAATGTCTGTGCTGAGCTTCTGTGCCAATGGTTAAAGGAATATACCATCATTAAGCTAGTTGAAGAAGAAGATTCATTTTTTTAAATTAAGCCATGTTTCCTATAGCTACCTGGGAACACCATTTCTTCTGCAATGCTGTGATTCCTGGATCACTATTAGAAGGTAGAATACATATATGTATATATACACATCTATAGCCCAGCCAGGGACACACCATCTTGTTTCAACAAAGATGCATTTTTTTCCCTATTTGGTCTCCCTGCTGAACGGCTCATCTAGGTACAAAAGCCAGATCTGTAGAAGCCAGGGTGTAATTTCAGCTGAATAGATCCCTAAGAGCACTACAGTATTTGGCATGAAATTTGCAATGGAGCCCTTGAAGGGGCTTTCCCATCCTGGAACCAACAGAGGCTAATTTTGATTCAGTAACAAAAAATGCACCTTGCTGACATAACAGAATGGACTTTTTCAAGCTCCTTTTTCCAATCACATGTGGAAAGTAACTGATAATATTAGGCACGCTTTCTACATTGTCTTCTACCAAAATGGTCAAAATGCTTTCCAAGCAGTATGGAGGCTCAGGGCATTTGGACTGAATAGATTGTCTTATCACAACTGTTTTCAGTATAATATGTGGGTAGCAAGTAAGATTGTCATTGTCAGTCAATGGCTTCTCTAGCAGAGGGCATATACTAACAGCAAGCCAGCAGCATTTGATTCTCTGGAGAGATGATGACCATTCAGACTTATTGATGTTCTTTGGCCTTATGCATTTGAAACTGCATCACAAGGTGCATTGTAATTCATCAGATTTCTTCCCTATGTCACTGAATATTCTGTTTGTGCTTTCAAAATGTCAATCCTACTGGAAAAGTAGACAGTTTAGCCCAAACTGAATGTTAGTCCTGTTGTCATCAATTTTAAGTAGAGCTATTGAAGAGATGTTTTTCTGGATGTTGGACAAAAACACCTATTTTTTTACCTCATATATAATCATAGCATGATATTTTTACATTAACTTTATGACAGAGTCATGAAGAATAATTCTGAAACTTTTTCACTACCATTCTAGGTATTCTGGAGAAAATGAGAGACAGACTATAATGTATAAGTGAGCAATTGATGTGGAAGAGCCAGAGTCACATTTCAGGCTTTACCTCACTTGAAATTGTATGAATTATTAAAAATAATAATAATCAGCTGAAATCAGATAAATGCAAAGAAAGGACTCAAGTGTATGTTCAGCATCTGAGCCACCAGAATCTGAGCTCTATGAATACAGACCTGTTCCCTGGAAGGAGAGCTTTTAATGAAAATTATCAAAATATTTTACATTGGAAAGAAGTATATTCTGGATTAAAGCCAATAATAATCAGGTCTCATAACAACATGGCAATTACATTTTACATAGGTAAATCAGTTGTCCTTATACCATCAAAAGATTACTGAACTTTAATAGTATGATTTTCAAATCTACGTACGAGAGTTCAGTAGATAAACTAAGTTGTTCTTGTCTTACTTCTGAAAATATCCCCAATATCCTAGCTAGTAGCCTAGACCTATGACACATTTACCAACAATAACTAAGTAGGGCAAGGAATTACTAGTCCTACCACGTCTGCTTAGGGTAATAGGAAACGCAGCTCCTAAGTGGCCTCCTATATGTCTTGTAAGAAAGGAAGGAAGAAAGCATGAGACTAGATACCATTAATCCCTACACTTATTTACATCTATGGTCTAACAATTTCATTAATAAAAGCTAGAGAGGGATTCACAGGGAAGGAGATGAAGTTTGTGAGTACATCATGCCTGCATTTAAAGGCAGAGAAATAATTATATAAAAGAAGAAGAAGCAATTACATTTAAAAAAAATGTTAACATTTCAAGTACTGTTTATAATAATATTACATATATAATGTACATATAATTTATAACAATATATAATGATATAATGTAATAATATAGTAATATAATAATATAATGTATTCTACCATATAACAATTATAATGCTAACCCATACTAAATGTTTTGTATTATAACTTGTAAAACTAGCAAATTCTTTGTGATTCAAAACCATACTATAACACTGAAACATCAAATCCTTGCTGAGAAGCTGAGAAAAGAATATCTCTTTGTGTGCTAATTATGCAATGGGCAGATTAGCAGAATGAAAATTAACAAGCTTTTACTGTATCATTTACTTAAGTCTTTGTATTTCAGGCTTTACTCCAGTGAAGAGCTCCATCTGGCCCTTATAGTTTTAGTAGTGCTAACCATGCAATAATTATTTCTTAATTTAAAAAAAAAAAAAGTAGAAGTACCACTACATTGTATGATATCATTGGTTTGTCTATAGTCCTTCAAAAGATGACTGAATCTTAATTCATTTTTAAATACTTAAAATTGTTATCACAATGATATCTTTAAAAGTATCTACACTAGTTCAATACACAGCTTGAGTTGTTTTCTTCTCTTTTTTCAACATCTTCCCAATACCCTTGCAAATATTTGTTTTGTCACTTAACCCAATAGAGCAAGAGATGACTAGGCCTACCATGTCTGCGCAGGACAGTAAGAAACATGCCTCTATGTGGCCTCCTACATCTTGAGAAAAGAAAAGAAGGGAAGATAAATTCATATGGCTGGACCTTCCCTTACAAACTATGGCAGAGGCTGGAAAAATGGGAGCAGTTCTGACAAACATTACCTCTTTAGTGCCCACAACAGGATGGTAGAGGAAAGTATCTTACTGAGGTGGGAAGACTCCTTGCCTTTTTCTTGCCTCCTGGGAAAAGGAGAGGTAATTTGAGATGTTTTGGATCACAGTTCTCCTCTCTGTTTGTTCCTCCACCACTGTTATGCCTAAAACAGACACATTTGTAAAACACTGAAAACTGTTAAAAAGGCAGATCTTACACGTAGAAGGACATCGTGCAACAGAACTGCTTAACAACGAGGACCCTAGAGCTTCTGAGTCAGGAATAACCATCCTCAAAGATGACCATGACTGTGGCACATTCTCCATAACCAGAAAGAAGAATTCATCCCTGCATCAGTTTTCTATTCATCATTTTATTTTATTATTTTGCAAAGAACCTCTGGATTGAGTAAGCCAGGCCTTTTTTGCTGTCACTGGTAACGAAAAGAAAGATAAGAAAATAAAACCATTTTTAAGCTGAGAGTGTAAAACTTGAAATTTTAGCAATGATAGATGGGTTTTCTTTATTTTCACAGAGAAAACTGTTATTGTTACTTCACGTATTAGCCTAAGTTATAGAATATCTCTTCCACATCTGCTCAGGAATCATGTAAATCAAGTTCCTATGTTAAGCAGCATAACAGTCAACTTCAATGATGCTTAGCTTTCTTTGAGAGTTATCTATCCTCCATCCTTCCCCAGAACTGAACACCTTTCCTGCTAGGCAGTCCTCCAAAGATTTGAAACAGTTGGGACAGTAACAGAATAGTAGAATGCATTATTGGAAAATATAACTGACTTAATTAGTAAATTATTAATTTAATTAATATATTTGTGTCCATGGCTAATTTCTTCTTTTTTTTCTCAATAAAGGTGATATGATACAACCTTCAATTAAGCACACGACACTGCCAATGTTTTTTGTCATACTAAATTCTGTAGATGCTAAAATTAATTGCACCCCAGGGCTATCATGTTATACATGAATAGGCACCCAAATGAATGGCAGTATTTGAGAAAGAAAGAAAAGAGATTTAGATGTATTCCCAATGATTGCTGCCAGTAACATGATAACTGACATGATACCCAATTACAGGATTTCTAATCAAGGATATCAAAGAGTCAGCATTTCTTGTCTGTCAAGCTTTTCTTACGTTTTTCTGCTTCTGAAAGTTCTTCCATGGTAAAAAAGGTTCTCTTTCAAAGTATTTTTTGTAAGAGTAGCTGGGCCAGCATCACAAAAGGTGATCTGAAATTTGAATTTTTTAATCAGAAATGTTATTACAAAAATAGTTGTTCATGATTCATCTTATCTGCTGTTCAAGACTGAATTAAAGTCTGTGGAGGATTCCACAATGAAGCACATGGTGCTGCAAACATCAGACTGATATAGAGATACCTTTACGTAGCTTAAGGCAATCTGGCTTGAATACCAGGTAAACTAGACAAGGTAAATTAGCCTAAACTATTATGGGCTACACCATTTCCAGCAGCAAGATGAAATATTATTCTAGGGCTTAGCTTTCTAGACCCCAGCTGAAATGTAGTGGTAGCCTCAGGTTTAACACCATGTGATACTCAAGACCACAATAATAAATAAAATGTAGGCATCCCACTGGCTAAGAAGATGCCCCCTTGCCCCAGGAGGGTAAGCCAGGGCACATATGCAGATGCCCAGCTCACTGTATCATTTCTGAAGACAGGCAGGTGGTTTACAAGGCAGGGGATTATGCTCCTGCAAACTCAATACGGAACCAAGACCTGGGTGCAAGGGTACGGCTCAAACTTTCTAATTTTTACTTCTGAACCTTTCAAGATCAAGAGGCCAGGCGCCGCTGAGTTACAGCAGTCCTCAGAACTGCCCTTCTGGTTAAAACAAAATTACTGAGAAGTCTCTCCCTTCTCACAGCACAGTGCATCTTTTTCATAACAGTCCTGCCTATAAGTCAATGCAATTGTGTTTCAGTTCCCTCTGCGGTCTTTGAGGGGTTCAGGTGTATATCTTCACCTCCAAAAGGAAGACCCTATGCAGAACATAAGAGTCCCAAAGGTGCCGGGAGCCCCCCCAGCAGCTGTGCTGCCCCGCTGGAGCAAGCAGCCCTTCAGTAGCCGCAGGACTGGACAAGCAGCCTGGCTCTGCAGGGCAGTGGTGGTCCTCAGTGGTCTCTGACAGGGCCTATCTGAGCAGAAGACCAGGGCCCGCTCTCACAGTCTGGTCTCATTTGTCTGTTTGTTTGTTATTCACCCAGACCATTGAATTTAACAAGGCATAAACAGTCCAGTGAACACAGATCAAAATCCAGATCTCACACACACCATGCCGGTGTCCTTAATCAATAAGCTAAAGATTTGCTGTCCCACTTATCTGTTTTCATTCTGGCCATCAGAGTTAGGCAGTGATAGAAAGTAGACTGTCTGACTCCCTCTTTTGAATTTAGAGATCTACGTTTTATCAGATGAAGTGGTCTCGTCTGTACAAATGTTATTAACTGTCCCCGTTCATTGGGAGCTATGATTTCCGTATATGCCAATGATGCAAACTAGCATCCCTGAAAATTCACTCAGGCTGGTGGGGGCTTCTAGGAGACCTGCCTGGCTTCAGGTGCAGGTGAAAGCAATTCTCACTTCCAAGTGCAAGATCATTTATATGGAAAGAGTGAGGAATGAAAATCCACTGGGATTTTGTAGTTAATGCTCCTACTTCTGTGAAAGTATCATGGGATTTATTCAAGTGACCAAGTCTGTTTTATTTTATATATATATATACTTTGTCTAAAGGAAAACATTCCTTCTCCAGTAGTTTTACAGTATTTTATTTATGCCTTTCTCATACATACATTAACTTCACAATAAAGACTGGAATACAAAGAAGTGAGGGTAGCAAACTGAACTATCCACTGTATTATAGGCCTGATTTAGATCTCATCAGGTCAGTATGTATTAGAAGTTACTCCTCAGAAGTCCAGGAAGTCACACTGGCATAAAACTGGTGCAAGGCCTCTGGTTGGAGATTTCTTACACATGAAATTACAGTTTTGGTCCTCTGCCTGCTTTACATAAGTGCTGCACATTAAGGAGACGTCAGAAATATCTGAAGTCAGTGACTGCTTGGTAAAGACTTCAGTTGTCAGGGTAAGAACATCCTGACGCTGTCTAATAATAAAGCTGAAAAGTTCCCTGTATCCTAATGTCCTCTTCCTGAGCCCTTTGGAAAGAGTCATATTTTATCAGATCTGAGATAATTAATAAATCAAAGTGAAGGTAGAGAGCACGACCCAGGGCAAGAATCTGTTGCTACTATTCACACTATTGCTAGCGCCAAGCTCCACTAACGCCCCAGCTGGAGTCCCGAGACCTGAGTTAGATGCCTAAACTCTCAGAGCCATTTATGTGAAAAGTTAGGCACCTCCAAAAGATGGTCCCAAAAAATCATACAGTGAAGGGAAGCTTCCTAAGCAGCTGGGAATCTCGTATGTCTAGCTAATAAGAAATGACAATCACGTCTGCAATCCCTTCTCACCTCTGGAATTTCGATTCCCAGGTCTGGGCTGTGAGCAGACAGACACTCCCTTTCCACTCAGGACCCTCAGCCCCAAATCCTCTCCTGAGGGAAGCTTTAGCAATTGCTCTTTGAGCAGACCTCATTGTTTTATTTCAAAAATAAATCCAAAGGAGGAACCGCATGTAATAGCTTAGTGGTTAGAGGCACTCCCCTAGGAGAGCGAAGGGGGACCAAGCCCTCCTCAGCCTGAGGGGGCATCAAATTAGCAGCTCCAGGAGCTGCTCCAGCCCCCAAGCCCGAGGGGTGCCTGCTTCCTCCTGCCTCCCTCGATGCCACGCGCAGCTGAGCAACGTGAGGCTGAGGGCAAAGCAAACGCAGCTTTTACGGCCAACGTGGAACAGTGGGCTGCTTAATCTGACTGCAACCACCAAAGTGGTGACTGGCCACAATTTGTACTACCTTCTTGTTTCAGCTTCCCCAGAAGGAGAATTTATAATACAACATCATAGTCCTACCTGTTATACTGCAGCAAGGATCCCCGTAAATACACTTCTTACAGCAACAGTCAAATCTGATTCATCCGGTAGTATTGTGAAGGAAAACATTGAAATATTAACATCTCCAAAACTGATACATAACATCTGAACAGTAGCACCTAGCTGCTGCTAATCATTGTTACTGTGCCAGTACCATCTTCTTTCTAATAGTGACCATTCTTTTTACTTTTTGCCAAAATTATTTTTGCCCTTCAACCTTCTTAACTTTTGTAAGAGTTCTTTTAAGGTGCATCAGCACCTGAAATATTTCTTATACAATGCTTAAATAGAGAGGAAAAATAATGCCCCACTCTATGGTGAAACAATTAGCAGTTTTTTTCAGAAAAAAACTAAGTGAACCAAACTAGCTAGGAAAGAAAACCTCACTGGTTTGTGAATAACAGCATCTAGTGGTTTGCAATTAAATTAATATTAGTACTTTTTTTAAAAAAGGTAGCAATCTCTCAAGAGTCCTCATATAATTCTTTTTATTTATGTGCTGTATATCTGAGCACTCCAAAGAGCGATGTAACTACATTTCATCACATTCTCTATATTCATTCACTATGCATTATGTCACATCAAAGGTCAGAATAACTTTTTTTCCTACTCAAGAACAGTAGATTCTAATATCAAATATCTGTTCAAAGAAAAAGCAGATAATTAGTGGATAGGATAAGCAGAAGATTTTATCTCCAGAGAATTCTCTCCTCACAGATCTCTAATTAAACCAGAAGAAATTGCATGATGTGCATATGCTGTTAAGCATTAGCACAAGCAAACCTTGAAGAGGGCTGGTACAAAGTGATATAGGATATTTTATTTGCTTGTTTCTCAACACTTCATGCAGACAAGACCTCTACTTTCACTTCAGCTGCTAATCAGCTTGTCTGGTAACAGGATGGGGTTTTGTTGGCATTATTAGTAATTATTTGCATTGCCTTCATACTTAGGAGACCTATTTAACAAACGGAGGCTATGCTACTCCCGCCAAAAAAACAGGCTCTGCTTCAGCGAGCTTACAATTTAAGGACATGTCTATACAGTACATGGGATCACTCCTCATGACCAAACCATTCCAATTAAAGTTATTTCAGGTATTTTCTCTCTGTTCTGCAGCTAGCTTTGTATATATTATGGAGACATACCTGAAGCATATGATAAGAGACTACAGATACATACAGACATACGGGGGAATACAAGGAAAAAAATGAGACAATATTGGTCACTAAGACTGATAGGGGTCAAAGCACATTCACATCATAATTGTTGTCAGCTGTTTGCTAAGATTTATGGCCCCAAATAAGAGGTTTTGGAGGAGGGAGTGAAAGGAGAATGATAAAGTAGCTGTGCATGTAGTTACAGGGAGATCTTCCCCAGCATTAAGAGCAGAAGGAGAGAAAGGACAAAGGTGATTGAAGATACAAGAAGTGAATAGTGAAGACTCAGGTGTGAATAGGGAGGATATAGAGGGGTAGAGACAGGCTCTGGAGTACCTTAAGGGTAAGGGCAAGCAGTGCAGACCTCACACAACAAACGTGGGAAAAAATGCGGAGAAAGGAGCAGTCTGATAATCTGAAGGATTGAAGAAATGAGTTAAGAAAATGATCTTAACACCGTTTTACATTGAGACCAGACTGCATTGTCAAATTTGGACTAAGACATGCTGTCATTAAAGTCTTAGATGACTAGTGCCTGGTATGCAAGTGTGAGCAGTGGGCAGCATGCAGAGATATCTGCTACTTGTCTAGGACAGCTGAACTTTCTTACCATATGTCATTGTTTGTGGTTATTAAATATCCACAGGAGTTAGATTCACAGGGACCTTAAAGTTATATTAAGCCAGTGGACGAAGCTACTTCTACAGACAGAAAAGTGAGATTGGCAGCTCAAGAAGATAATTCATTTTCTCCTATAAGAGAGCTGATGTGAATCTCCTTTCTACTAATAGACACAATCAAAATCTTTCTAAGCACGTTTTTGAATGACTGTGTTGAGTTACATTTTTTTTATTCCATTTTTTTTATGCACTGTCTCTGTTACATCCAGGCTTCCTGTCTCTTCCTGTTCTCTAAAGGTTATGAAGTTAATTTATCAAAGTGGTTTTAAACATGAAGTGGTAATGAATATTTACACATGCTATGTCTCTCTTTGATGAGATAAAATGTGAGGATTTATTAAACAATTTTCCAATTAAAGATAGTCTGCAAAGAACAAAATATACATCATTGGGCAGAGTACAGCAGGACACGTGGAGATGTTAAAAGCTTATGAATTTAGGGAGTATTGACCTGCAATAATACACTATTCCTGAAAAATCCAGCACTATTTTTTCAGATACTGTTAACTTTTGATATGACTTGCCCTTTCCGTGAGTCTTGGTGGGTTTGTATCCTGTGGTGCAAATTTCTTAAGACACTTCCAGCTGAACATCTGTTGTAACCTGTGGATGGTTTTTCACATGAAAATGTACTTTCTTGCTGCTCTAGAAGTTATAGCATGCAACAGGAGGACAAGTAGAAAAATGGTATTACTTCACCTGTGTTTGAGACAAAGGGTGTTGTCTCTTGGTGGTGGTGGTCATGTATAGAGATGTCAAGAGCTGAGTAAACAGTTTAAATGCAAACCAACTTGTTTTACTGGCCATACAAAACCTGGGAAATGGTACTGTGAAGTCCTACATTTTGCCTGTTTTATATTGAACAAAATACTTATGTACACACAAATATACAGGACTCTTGGGTCATTCCACTTCTTATAAGGAAACCCGAGTAATGTCAGCATTTCTGAAAACCAGTGGGCAAGTTCACAGCACCACTGTCAAGTTGAAGAGTTTGCCCAATATTTTCCTTACGTTATTCCATGTATCCTAAATATGAAGGGTCTGTCATTTCCAGCTTACTATAACATTCAGTTCAGCTGCTGGTAGGAACAGGGGAATGGAGAGCCCACATTCCTCTCTTTGAACTCCAAATTATGCTCATGTTCAAGAAATTTTTCAACTTATACAATTATCAGATTTACCCAGATCTAAAGCATTTTTGTAACTCTTTAATAAATGGTGAAAAAATAATTTTTATTTGTCCTCTTTCATATCCAACATTATTCTTATTATTAAGAGGGCTGCAAGTGCTAGTTCACATTCCTGAGCTATTAAAATAAATCCATCAAGTACAGTGAAAATGAGTTATTTGTCAAACATGACTAACAAATACATACAAGGGACAAAAGGCATCTGTATATTTTAATTTTTTGAAAAAGACACCCACTTATTATTCAAATACAATGAGCAGTAAATATAATCAGATTACGTTCAAATAGTCCAACTTACCTGTAGAGACTTTAAGCAACAAAGCATGTTACCTCATATAGTAGCCTTCTTGCTGATGGGTAAGCTACCACCCACGTGTGAAGGCATAAGAATATACATAGCTGAGAAGTTACTAGGCATTGCCAATGTACATTGCTGCTCTAACTGAACCCTCCGTAAAGCAGTATTATAGTTTTTATACTTCAATATCAATTCCAAGACATGCTTTGTCTTCTCAAAAGATGATACAACATGTCAAAAAATAAGTCAAGATCGACTCTCTTACAAATGGAGCAAGAAATTTCTTCAGCAAAATGAACACCAAGAAATTAGGATTTTTCTAAAATCTACTGGGGTTTTTTTCCTTTTTTTTTTCACCTGCCTGTTTTCAGTCAGGAAAGGCAAAATCCTAGTGTCAGCTTCACACATACTGTCTGAAGCTGATGCAAATGAAACTAGTTATTAGCTTGGGATAAAGGAAATATATCTTGACAAATAAGGTTTTTTGTCGACTGTGTATAAAACCTTTGACTGATATATATTCACAACTGGGCTTGAATCTAGATGCACTTTTCTCCTTAAGCACAGGTGGTAGAGCACAAAATGAGGTTATAATTTTTAAGGGGTAATTTATAGCAGAATGAACAATTGATGTGATTTTACCTTCCAAAATATGAGGGTGATATCAGACATTTGACTTCATCTGGTCAAAAGAAGTAAGTAAAATTCTTTCTACTGTTCTTGTCAATGAGAAGCCAGTTGTCAGCCTATGTTTGTATTAATGTAGCTATTACTGCATAGAACCTAGCATGAATTTCTGCATTTAGAAATCTCATATTGAGCAGGATTGATCCTTGCAGTAGTTTGAATAAAAGAAAATATATGTTAAACTGTGATTCAGTATCATTCTGACGTTTCAGACCAAACACATCCAGTCTGGTGAAATCTCAACTAGGGCTTATAGCCTGTTGCATAGTGATAGAGATTGCTAGCATTTTGTATCAGGCAACCCTCTGAAATCTGTTACATGACAGCTTTTCAGCTGTGGGATAATTTCAGGTTGCATCTATCATTGCGAGTTTCTACGGTATATTTAAGAGGCAGATGGGCAACATCTATTTCAATGATATGTGGGCCTCAAAATGTTTCACTGCCACTTTCTTTAATAAACTGCCTTTAATACATGAAGACACTTACAAAATAATAAATATAAACATGATTTAACATTATTAATTAATGCTAATTAATGAAGTCATAAACAAATATAATAGTAAAAATGTGTTTAATGTAGAGTATAGCTACTGGTAAGTACTTTGTAGTTTTTCATAAATATTAAACAAATGGGAATCATAACACATTTCAGAAAAAAAAAAATTGGCAAGTAAGTTCAAGAAGGGATTGCTTGCAACTTTACTCACTTCTGGCATTTTGGAAATTATCTCTACTAATTATGTCACAATCTCCCAGGTTCTCCATGGAGATCCTAGTTGGCAGCGGAAAGATAAATATGTACCAGATAATATTAGTCTAAATTAAAACCGCTGTCATTGTAATTGAAGGAAATGTGAACATAGGCAAATTCAGCTCCCTGAAATTTAGAACCATCACCTATTCAAGTCAATCGGTAGCATTAATTTTGATTTAGGTTTGTTTTGCAATAGATAATGAAATTTTAAAAACCAGGAGAGAAAAAGACTATATGGTTAAAGTTTTAAATCCAAACAAATATATATATCAAGTCCAATCTCACACGACCCCAGCTCCCCCTCCCAACTCTGTCCACATTCTCCTAGAAGCATATACTCACTTTCTGCTGCCTCCAGTGCCAATACCCTGGCAACTGGCTGGTCTTTGCACATAGTCCCTCCTCATACTTGTCTGCACCCCAGTTCAGGCCAGTCCATAGCAATTGCTGACACGACACAATCCTAGGAGTTCCTGAACAGACGCTGACATCCCACAGCACCTTGAAGGAACTGAAGGATAATCTCATTTACACACTCAGGACTACTTTTTGCATTTACAGGCTCCTGTTCAGCTTCACACACCCCCTCCATTCTGACTTTAAAAGAAAAAAGTAATAATCAGTTCAGTTAACCTTAAATTGATTGTTTGTGAGACTGGCTATTGGAAAACATTAACCATGCTAGTCATCACTGTGTTGTTCAGAAAATCCCTCTTATGTGTAAAAAGGGTACGAGCAGGATCAATTCAAAACTTGGCCCAAGCTGAATGGGAAGAATGCTGCTTGGTGAACCTACATGCACAAATGTGTGATGGGGGGGGTCGGGGAGGGGGGGGTGGTGGTGGTGGTGGCCTTTTCTTAACCCACAACAAGGACACTTAGGCCAGCCAGCCTAAAGCTGGCATTACATATGAAGGACAGGACTAAGGCTTCAGTCACTTTGATATAGCAGTATTTTGCCTCTGATTTCTTGTTCTGCCACAGACCTCCGGTGGGAGTGTAGACAAATTCATGGCCCAAACTCTGCCTCAACAGCCTGTTTTTAGACCAGAGGCTGTGCTTCATGCATCTGAAGGGGTAAATCATTCTTAGCCATGTTATAGCTGTAGGAGAGACAGATTAGATAGACATCCCTCATTTACTTTTCAGAGCAAAATAAATTAGCCAGCATGCAACTTGAAGCTATTGCAGCTGGACTACTCCTAATTCCTCCTTTAGAGGTAGCTCAATTTTCTCTACATTGTTCTTTATATTCACAGACATTCTTACACAGGCTGGTGAAAAACATTGGATCTATTCTCCTACTAACAGTTTATCTCTGTCCAGCTGTTTGCTTTTTTCCAGCACACATGACACCCATGTGTTTACATTGGTTCAGAGAGGACTGACCCCCAAGCAGCAACAGTGCAATCAAATCCAACGAGTTCAATGGAAGTATTCCTGTTTAGGTCAGTGAATTTAGGGTCAGACTCTCTTACATTCAAATAAACAATTAACAGGCAAAGAATAAACTGACACATGTTCCTGAAGGCTTCAAGGAGAAGAATAAGAAGGAAGTGTCTCTTACAGCTCAACTATCAAAGGTTAAAAGCTTAGGACATGTCATTGCAGGACTTCTAAGCCTCATTGATCCATGACATACCTGCACTTTAAGCAATGAGAAATCTTTTACTTGATCATCCCTATTACACATGAAGCATAGGGCTGAGCCAGCTGGGCATTGAGCTCTGCCCAGGCTGAAAATCAGAAGTCATGTCTAATTTAAATGGGTTTTTTACCTACTGCATTTTACTTTCATATTCTGTGTTTATCCTTATCTGCCAAAAGTCTTAGCTGCTCTGCACACTAACAGCTAGATCTCAACATCAGTCATTCCAAACTCAGACAATGCAAAATCAATTTTGCTTCCAATATTTGCCAAGCCCACAGACTATGTTTGTGTCAGCTTTTTAAGTCATCTGATTTTTTTCCCCATTGCCCTGTTTGCAACAGTGAGGGTCTCAGCATTTTTTTTTAGGCAGGATGTTTTTTTCTTTGTGCTAGTACAATATCTTTGATGTAGACATCTTCAAATGTTTTACAACCATGCAGTTACCTTATTTCATGACAAGGGGGTTTTGTATATTTATCTATCTGTATAGCTACATTTATACACATTATATATAATCCATATGGCACCAACATGCATATGCATATATGTAAAATAATACAAATATTAGTATACTTTTGTATTATATGATTATACAACTCTATATCTGGATGCCAGCTAGACATATGTAATCCTTCAAGGAAGTTATGAAGCAAGATAAATGCATGGTTGTAAAATATGTGAACGTTTCTGAGTCAAAGATCCTGTATATACAAAATCATCACCTTTGTCCCTACTCATATCTGGATAAACTACAGCACATAGTAACTTTCTCAAGATCATTCATAAAATCATGAGCACAATTGGGAATAGGCGAACCTAGCCATGAGACACACTTTATTTTCAGTGCTGTACATTGAGAGATAGAGGGCATTAGAGAGGGTACTGATACACCATTGTCAAACACGTCTGTTTCTTTCTTTCCCTCATTTCCTCATTTTTTGACAGAAGCACTTTTTTTTGAACATTTATATTGCCCTTGTAATATAGTGCTTCAAAACAAGCGTGTTGGAAAGTTAAAGTGCAGGAAGATCAATGAAGCTTTTTAAATGGTTTCTAAAAACGTGATAAATCTTTCTTCTAGTTTCTTCTATAAAAAGCACAATGTTTAGCAAAGTAGTTAAAGCAATTTTGGGCTCCTGTAAATCTGACTTAAGCTGTTCTAGCATTAATATGGTAAGGAACATTAAAGAATTAGAATCATATGTCTTAGCAACTTTGAGTCTATAGCTGAAATACTCTCAACAAATAAGCACATTCTAAGGCACTCAAGGTATTTCTTTTTTGTCTGATTAAACCACAGTTAAGAAAACATATAGTTAAAATAGTTGTAGCCTGTGATTCTTAATGTTTAGTAAGGTAGCATAGAGATTTCTAACAGCAAGTTAGGTACACATAATGCTTTTTTAGCAGAATGTTAGTGCATATTAAAAAAAAAAAAAAGTATTGTCATAGGTTGGTGGCTAGGGATTCACCGATCTGCATTACCCGCTCTTCGCTATGTTAGTACTACAGTTTTGCAGCTGTTCCAGCTCTCTTTTGGTCACTGCATGCACAGATGCTATTAAATACAGTTAAATTAACACTACTTTGCAGTCTATGTCACATGGTCTCCATAACATCACCTAAGTAGTATGAATTGGTTAACATATTTTACGACTGAGCCACATTAATGAATATTAAATATATTTTAATAAAATAAAATAAAAAACCTCAACATGTTAGATTTAATAGGTAACTGTTGGAAAACTAAAATACTTTTCTGTGCTTGAAAACAGAGGAGTCATCTGCTTGTTTGTTACTGTGTGAATATGAATATTCTGATGAAACTGGTGTAGCTGTTGCTTTCTGTTGCTCTCTGTTACTCAGTGTTTTCGGAGCTTGGGAACAGATGGTGCACCACCTGACTCTGCACACTCTAATGTAAGATTCATTGTGCTTCACAGGAAATCAAAGATCAAGCAACATTGCAGAAGGTGAAGCAGCACCTCAGCAACCAGCAACACAGTATGATATAGTCAAGTGGTGGAGCGAGAAAGTAGGGAGAGAGAAGGGGAGAGAGAGAAGAGAGAGAATAGAAGCCAGAAGGACTTAGCTTGGTTTCTGAGGTTTATTTTGCATTCTTCTTTCTCCTTTTATTTTCTGCTTTTTCTTTTTTTCTTTTTTTTTCTTGTTTTTTGTTTGTTTGTTTGTTTGGGTTTTTTTTTTAGCTTGAGTCTATTCTCTATTCTTCGGGAAAAGGATCAGCTGGTTCCAAAGAAGAAACTTTAATCCTTAGGTTATCAAAAGTTGAGACCTGCCAATCAAAATCTGAATGTTTAGAAGCAAGAAAGTTATCTGATACGCTTGTTTGCTTTAATTTCACTGTAAAAAAATACCTGTTTGTAACATTAACAGCTTTACAAATATTTAAAAGTTCATTCAAATTTTCAGCTGATTTTATAACTGTAAAGAATTACAGTTATTAGTCACGTGCCTCTCTCCACTTCCCAGCCACTCACAGTAAGTTACCCATCCTTCCCTCCCTTTGCCCTGACTTTCTCTGCCTGGACAGCAGACTTAGGCCTGGGCCACTCCTTTAAGGAAATCCAGAGTTCACAGATATATTGTTACATGCAAAAAAGCCAACCACCTCCCCTAGCCCTAGGCTATGTGAAACCAAGGGGGGGAATTAAGCACTGAATTGAAGGGCCTTCCTTCAAAACACTTGCTGTCCCTAAATATTTTGGATGAAAGCTGGGAGCTCTTGTCTTGCGCACCTCCACTGATGTCAAATGATACAATTTTAAGTGAAACCGAGTGTCATCCTGATGCACGTTACAAACACATATTCTTCAGGAACGAAAACCACCACCTAGCCCAGCTGGCATTTTCAGGTACCCAGTACGGCACCATGCAGAACACAGAGCATCTTTCACATCACTCATAAGAGGCAGGTAACTATCTGAAAGGACCATCCCCTACTTTCTCATTACTCAAATGCAGGAATTTTCATAACTCTATATCCTTGAAATATATATGACTCCCCCTCTGGCATCTAGACCTGACCTAAATCTAAGTGAAGTCAATAGGAAAACTGCTTTATGCTCAATTTGAAGTTTGCCAGAACAGACCGTGCGGTAAAATACCCTAGGGCTGTCTGTTGAAATGTGTAAACACTGCAGCACAACACATAGCTGAAGCCTGTACCATAGTGAAGAAAGGAAGGAAAGACAGGGATCACATGAAAGGGATGCCCAGCAAAGGGTGCTCAGCTCAGTCCTCAAACCTATTTGTGTGCCCAGGCTGCACCTAGGTATCTAATGCTCAATGAATTCAAAGTGAGGTGGCACATAAGTGCCTTTGAGGATCTGGCCAAGAAGACTAGCAGGTCAGCAAAATTATCAAAGGCATCAAGAAATACAAAAAAGGTGATGTTATTACAGTACTCTGACACTGTAAAGAAGATCAGATCTAGGCATAAAACTACAGCAACAGACTGGGGTGGGGCAGCCATGACTCCACTGCCTCTTTTGTTTATGCCGAGTCCCAGGAAAGCCAGGCTTGTACGTGCCACTTAGATAGAGTTTGGAGTATATGGGTTGTGACTTCTGGAGGGGAGAGATCCCTGGGAAGCACAAGTCCTCACCCTATCCTCTTATTCCTCCAGAAACATCACAGGCAGCTAGTCCAATTTTCCATAGCCTATCTTGTTAGCTTTCCCCTTTGGCCCTTCTAGCAGGAGAGTCCTGAACCTTGTCAGGTCCCTGCTCCTCATCCTCGGCACAACCAAGGAAGGAGGTAAATATTAATTTTATTTATGAAGGCTTAAGACAGGTCTACCTAAGACCAATCATGTCTGGACACTGGTATGAAGAATTGCATAGCTAAAGGAAAAAAAAGAATGTCCCATAGAGAGGAAATGCATGTGAAGTTCAGTACATTGAATTATCACACAAACAGAAATTACACGAATCTTCTTAAAGACAGCTTAACATCATGGAAGACAAAGAGCACAAAACAGCACATCCTGTGTTGCATCAGTGTTTCACTGTGCTGCATGGAGAGGTGATGAGAGGACCAAATCTTATACACCTCCTATGGCATTCACTTTTGAATCAGCCTGATTGTCCCTACGCATATGCTTTCCAGCATAGCCTTTACTTCATACTCCTCTTTTACATTTCTAATAGCCCCTATATTTACAGGAATGATGCATGAAGTGGTGGTTTTCCTTCAGCTATAGCAGTGTAGCACTTGTGCAGGACTGAACACAACTGATGCTCTGTCAGCTTCAGTTCACTGCAGGTAGGTTGTACCTGAGGGGGTTACAATGGTATAGCTAGAAAGATTAGTGTAATTATTCTACCCATTTTCCTTATATGAATAAGGTAGTACATAGTCCCCTTGGTCAGACACACAGTGAACAACAGCTTAGATGATTAAGCCTCAGGATTTATAAAGTATCTGGTACATCAGGGGGATGCAAAGACAGTTGTGCTGTTGGTGTGCTAATCATAACACGAATTTTCATTGGTTTCATTGGTTCAAAATGGCCCTAAGCATAATATTAATAATGGAAGTTACAAATTTTATTTTTGTTATCAGTTTTTGGATGAAATCTTCACATACAAGAGACAGCTTAAAGCAAATACTTATTTGCAGATGGATTATTGCTCTTCGACATACAGTAACTGAACCAATATTTTTTTGCTGCAAAGACAGTAGACTTGACACTCTGCATGTAGAATCAATTTGATATTACCAGTATGCATTATCTTACTGCAAGCTTTTTTTTTCTTCCTTTTTTTTTTTTTACTTCAAGCAATTATACTGTAAGCTTTTCAAGTAATCCTTCACAATCACTGCCCATGTAGGGCTCTACACTGAAAAGTGATGTGGTTGAAATAATGATGTTTCCACAAAGAAATAACAGGTAGGGAAAAAAAATTTGGAATATATATGGCATGAGGGAAGAGATACGTAAATTTCTTCTGATAAAATCCAAAACAGCTGAAAGAGCGAATTCAACAATCACTTGAATCTAATTCACTTTTATATTCTTACAATGTTTGCTCACTTACATTAATAACATAATTCGTTACTTCTGAAGTCACTGCAGCAGCTTAGTTTGACTCTTGTAGCCGAGCATGACATGGAATGAGAGAAGATACTTTAGCTTCAATTTGTCCATGATTTATGAAGAAAAATACTTAACCTCTTACAATAAAAACCTAAGGGTATTAACCAAAGAAGATAGTAAGTTTGGATAGGAAAGACCTAGCTATTGATATGATTGCCATTGTTATTTATACTGTGTTCTACTTTACCCTGCAATTACAATAGACCATTTTTAAAATTCAGTAAAGGTACTTGAATATTTGCTTTGCTTAGATGCCAGAGGCACTTTGTGGACTGAGAGAGGAATCAGCTCTTCATCAGCATGTACCAAGATGAGAAAAATCTGTACTTCATCTTTTTCCATAGTATTTCAATTCTCCCTGTTGTGTCAAATGTATGGGACTGTTAAGTCATACTCAGATACAAACTACCACAGTCCTGTCTCCCCCCATCTCTGCCCCTGCCATACAGTTTCAATCCCTCCTTCTCATCTATGCTTGTGGTTCTGTTGTCTGACAGTGAGCTAGTTCATGGAGGTGAGCCAGCAGAATATCACTTTCTTTTTAAAGGCTGGGGGAGAGATAGGCAGGCCTGTAGCCTTGGCTTGCTGTATACTGCTGTGAAACAGCATTGTGAATGATGGGGTAAATACATGCTCGCACCAAAGCTTTTGAGTCTACTTGTGAGTTCCCAGTGTTTCATTGTACAGGTTAGTGTACAGCCTGCTGCTTCAATAACAGGTATAAAGGGGAATGGGAGGAGCACTTTCAGAAACCAAAAAGTTAAATTCAAAATTTAATTAAATATTTTCATTCTTGGAGACATTCAAAAGCTGTCTGGACACAGTCCTGGGCAACTGGCTCTAGGTGGTCCCACTTGAGCAGGGGGGTTGAACCAAATGACCTCCAGAGGTCCCTTCCTACCTCAGCCATTCTGGTCTTGTGAAAATTACCCATACTCTGATATTGATCCTTTTTCCAAATGTGGTGCTCATAGCACCTTGTTTCATTCCAGCTATATATCTGAGGTCACACCTGTTGGGGTGTCTCGTGAGTCAGTACATGCTCTTTAACTAGCCTCATTAAAAACCTAGGGATACAGTATCTTGAAGAGTCATTGGTCCTTACTCACCTTCCTAGAAGCAACAGAGTTTAGAAAGTTACTGTATAAGCCTGCACCGTTCATCACCAACCTCAGCTTTCAAAAGGAAATTAATTTACTTTTTCCCTTTTTACTACAAATATATTTATTACCACTGCAAAGCAATTTGCACATATCAGCTTTGAAATGAATACAGAGAGGACTGGGCTTGCCAGGAAGAAGCTGGGCAATTGTCACAAGCAGGACTATGTATTCAGTCCAGAGCCGTCCTTTCACATCACCTTTCTTTGTGCACATAGTAAAGCTGAAGCACAGGGTTAATAGATTCCACTTTTTAAAAATGTAAACTGTACACTGACAATAAGATAAAAACCCCAATATAACTAAAGTGGTTCTTTCTTGTCACAGGTATATAGTAAATATTTCATCTAACCTTGGTGCCAGAGAACTGACTTTCTTTGGTTATACAGTTCTTAAGGTACCTCTGTATAGGGTGAAGCTAACTAATGAAGAATTTACAATGAGAAGATTTCAGAAGTTTTAGTAAGGAATAGTATCCGGTTCTCCTAATCTAAAAATATTATGTCATCTCTAGAACAACATAGCTAAAACTCAGTATAAAAATGAGTGGATCAAAAAATGGACTTTCTGTATTTTCCAGAGTCTTCATAAAATGAAATTTCTTCAGAATAGCAATGTGAAAATTAATCTCTAAATGGCTTCTCTGGGGAAAAAAAAGCATTATTGGAGTCATGTCTATCTTTTTATCTAATAATTTGCAGGAAGATATCTTGATCAGCCACAACAATACCTTCCTTCTCTGGCAACTATGACCTTTTCACTCCCAATGGAGTTACGAATACTGGAAACTCCTGAATCTTCACATTCCCTTCCCTATAAAGATTTTCACTTGTCCTCTCCCTCCCACTATTCTATCTTCTCTGTCCTCCCAACTGTCAACTGGTAACTGCTTTTCTTCCACTCTTCCTGGCCTACCCACTGGTCCTGCATGACTTACACAGGTTTCCTATCTTCTTTCATACGTAACTCATCATCCACACCCTATTTGTCTTTCTCAGACAAGTGTTATCTCACTCCAAATATTTGTCTTTCACTGTATCAAGACCAAATAGCTTTTCTGTTATCCTGGCCAAACCCAGACAACAACAGCAACACCACACCACTACTCTCATTCAGACTGAGTTGAGCCCTGTGGGTCTCCACCCCTGCTTCATGTCACCATCCAAGTTAGCTCTATAGTCCATACCAGATCCGCTCCTGTCAGGTTTTATCAGCTCCTTGTAGCCAGCACTTCTTCCTTTCCAAAACACCAACCAAAAGAGAGGACACACAGCTTCAGGACTTGTTTTGCATCAATCTCCCAAGAGATTTGGTGCCACCTAGGCATTATCAGCGAGCAGCAAACTCTACCTCCTTGGAGGAAGCTGGGATCCTGAGCACTCCTGGTTATGATCTCTTTGTGTTGTTCTTCATATTAAAATGCCAAATGAGTGCAACCATGCTACCAGATACTAGATGGGGCATATCCATCATTCATGGCTCACATAGTCTTTACTGCTTGAACCAGGACAGAGGAAGGCGGGGATTTCAGAAGACTGTTCTGTGCATTTTCTTTATTTATTTTTTTATTTATTTATTCATTTTGCAGACAGCACTGTCTCTCTTCCACATTTTCCCTCCCAGGAAGAAATTATGGTAATTGAATACAGGGGCTGTCTGCCAGCAACAAGTAGACCAATGTTTCAGGAGCCACAGGAAAATACCTGATGTAGCTACATATGAATGTATACAGACTGAGGCCTCAAAACCAGAAGACAGCAAATGTGGAGGAGTTGCCAATTTTTCCGACTCAAGATTTCTCGACAGAAAGCTTGGAAGCTCTGTCTTTGTGAAGGTGGGGAGAGTGAGGGGCTGAATTTTATCCAAAGAGAATTAATAGCAATCACAATACCAAAAAAGTAAAGAAATTAATACCCTCACCTCCTTGAGAAATGGGAGCTTCTTCAGGATAAATCCAGATGTTAGGTTCTTGCTCCAGCTTCTTTTCTTTCTGACATGTTAACAGCTTTTGCAACCTTCTATTATTCAAGAACAAAATTGTTCAACAAGGAACTTCTGCTTCGTGAACACCAAGACGTGGCAGTACTACGAGCCTGACTTGCCTTCAGGTTTCAGACAGATTGTTTGAGCTATAGACATAACACGAGCTTATAGGTCATGGCAACTTGTTGGTGTTGTTGCTGGTATTTTATAAGACATTTTCATACTGTCCTGGAAAGTTGCAAACAGAAAATACTAACCAAGAAGACATTTTGCTGGAAGCTTTTGTGCTCTGAAAATCATGATTTAAGCCTTGACTTTTCTTGTTATATTGTCACTCTGTTCTCAGAACAGAGTGGTGACTTGCCAACTTTGCTTCTTGGAGAATAATGAAGTAAAGCAGCTGAACATCAGAAACAGAGCTCATGATGAGCTTGTCATTTGAGTTTAACAGCAGGGGCCCTGCACTTGGTAATCATTACTACTACCTAATCTACTGCATGTTTTCTTAGTCAGTAGAGATTAGAGCAATGGTGCTTCAGACATCTATTGGGAATAGAGCTAAAACGGAATCATGAAAATTATGTGTAAAAATAAGAATGTATAATATACACGTTAATGTTTCTTTGCTGAATGTTGTTGGCCTAGTAAAAATGCTGCTTGCTGCTATGCTGGACTCCCACCTTTGGGAGTTAACTGTAGACTCTAACAACAAAACATAGAGACTATGGGCTTTTGAGGCTTCTATAAATTTAGAAACTCATTGAGAACACTTGTCCACACAGGGGGAATTTTTCTAAGTTACGTGCTTGGGATTAGGCTGCGTGATTGCCAACAATGTTAATGGGAGTTATTCTTGCCTCTGAAAATATCAGCCTAACTCTGTAATAAAGTAATTTCCTCCACTATTGGTTTAAGCACTTCATGCCAAATTTCTGACCTCAGTTACTTATTTGAAATCCACGGTTGTTTTTTGGATTGGGTTGTAATGAATCAGTGCCTGCAGGCAAGAGAAACAATTGCTCAATAAAATTCAGAGACAACCAGCATGTCTAGGACTAACATTGTCTGCTTCTAATACATATTTTTGTACCACTATACTCCACGAATAAGCCACCAGTAGGGGACATTACATGCATTATAAATAGAAAGCCTTGGAAATAACTTCACAGACAAAAAAGAAGTATCAGCTGAGGGAACTGCCAGATGAATGAACCCAATGGTTAATCAAGGTTAATTTCTGGCCCTTCTCCTTGGGGCTGGCAGAGCTGTTCAGTGCAATGTACAAGAAGAAGGCTAAAATGACAGATGCCAGCTTTGCATTTCAGAAAGTCCAGTATCTCTTGGGACATTGTGGTTTACCACTGCATTGCAGTGAACCAGACACTGGCCCACCACAGTAATCCAAATGGGCTGTGGGAGGCCGTTTTGCTGGTTTAGAAAATGTTCACTAAGATGCAATGGCTCTGACAGACCAGGAAGAAAAAGTTTTGAGAGCTAAATAGGAGTGGGGAGATGCTGTACAGGCAATAGCCATATGTCAACATTTATCATGATTCCAAATTGGGGTGACAACTTGAAACAGAACTACTCATAGTAGTAGCAAAAAAAAATATTTCATGATACTAAAGGTGAAGAAATTTGCTTCTGGTCATTTCAGCATCTAACAGTTTCATAATGATACTTCATTATAGTGAGTAGAAGTGAAGCTGGCAGACATTTTTTCTTCTATGAAACTGTCTGTCTAGTTTGATTACGTCTCACAGAGCTACGTAATACTGTTCCACTCTTTTTGGATTTCCAAAGATGCTCTAAGCAGCTGGGATAAGTAGAATCCACTTTCCAACATGGACAAGACAATGCTCTAAACCATGTAAAAGTGAGTTGCTTGAACTATCATTCCCATAAAGCTAAAACAGAAAATGCTGTTTAATATTAAACTTTTTCTGAAAAGAAATTAATTTAACAAAATAGGACTTTGTTAAGAGATTATAAGAGTTATCCTACCATAATGTTATATACAGTTTTGATTCTTTTTCCTCCTGCAAAAAAATTACCCCCTTTTTTTGAGACATCTTCATTTTTCAACAGAATTAACATGTTAATGGAAAATAGTGTGACTAGATCTAGTATAAATGCTATAAGTGCTTTGGTTTTGCATAGTGCTGAGCATCTTGGCTTTGGTCCAGTAAAGCACATAAGTATATTCAACTTTAAACACAAGAACAACCAGCATATATACTGCACCTGCATAGTTTGCAGTTCACTGTGGTCTCCAGCTGTCCCTTTCCCACCAGTGGAAACACACTCAGTGGGCCACCACAAATCCTGGTCTTCTGATTATTTACACCAAAGGAACTTGTTGGAGTCACAGATGCTCTGTTGTTGCCTGCATATCAGCATTTCTTTACAAAGAAATCAAGGGCCCACACCTGCATCCCATCCTGACATGTAGTCAGAAGTATGTTGACTAAGGCAACTGTTTGGGAAGGAATGCTGTTTGCACCTCAGAGAATGTTCACACCATAGCATAACACATCTATGTAAAGAAATGTAAAGAAATTTTACAACCATCTTCAGCACAGCTTTGTGGTAAACTACACTAGCATAGGTGTCCTTTTTGATTAGGAGAAGCAATAACGGAGACTGTCCCTGCTGCAGTTTTGCATATACTGACAAAGGTCACCCAGGTGTTCTTGCAAAGGCCAGGAGGAAAAAAAAAAAAAGAGGGGGGGGCGGGGAAGACAGACAAAAATCTAGACTGTCCTAGTCATAACACCACAACCAAAACTCCCAGGTAAGAGCAACACAGCTATATAGCAGTGGCAGAGACAGAGACGGGCTTTTAGGCAATGCAGCAGATATACTGCAGCCACTCGTTCCATTGCAGTGCTGGATTATCACTATTTTTAAAGTGTTGCTTCACTTACATTAATCTTCTTTAGCAGAGACATATTCAAAAAAAGTTCATTTTTCCCAGCAAAGTGATTTTCGGTCTTTGAGTGTGTGCATGCCTGCATGCATGCATGCGTGTGTGTGTGTGTGTGTGTGTCCTTTTCATCTCTCTTCCCAAACCTAAAAGACCAGATCAAGAAAAGCAGTGAGACTCAGATGAGGAGACAGAGATGTGTACACCGAAGAGAAGAAACAGTTAAAGGTGTCATGTGGATTATAGATCAGACAGGAGAGATTGTTGTGGTGTTCACAGTCACTGGGAATGGAAAGAAGGTCCCATATTTATTATGCTGTTCAGCAAAATGTCAATTTGAGAAAATTAGACAATTGGCAAGAATTAGAGTTAGTAACAAGTTAGCAATACTAAATTTGTCTGCTGGGAAATTTGCCTTCTGTCAGTTTCCCAACTAAAAACTGTGAAAATGCAAGTTGACTAGATTGAGCGAAGAAGAATCAGCATTTCCAAAGGGGGATGTTGCCTTATATCTGCTGATGAAAGACTAGATCTTTGGTCTTCAGTCTTTTTACAGTATGTTATTTATGGTGTTCTCTCATGTCAGTCCTTTTATCTCATCAGGTTTCACATGAATTATTCACTGAAGCTCTGGCTATATGATTTGATTGCTCTTCTAGAATGTATGTTAAATTTAGTTATGCTGCACTTTTCTTAGTGAAGCCTTATTACTGAAACTCACAGTTTAGCAGGATACAATCCCCTCCTCCCACCTTCCAACTGTGGTTTTTGTTGTGGGTGGTTTTTTTTTAACAGAATGCTAACAGCATAGTGCTAGACAGATCATCCATTTATACTCTGAGGCTGCATTTTCATCTAGGTTTTCACCTCTCAGAAAGGTCTTGAATGTCTTGAACTGTGTTCTATTCAAGTGTATTTCTTGTAGGATGCCAGCTGCTTTCCTGGCATTAGGCATGAACATCACTGCTAAATTATGCTCTCTAACACTGCTGCTGACATCTGGAATGCAATCTTTATAACCCTGACCCCCCATCTGAATTGAAAGGCATGTTGTGGATTATTCCTGTTCTGGCCCATTCTTTCTTGCTTTCACTTGTATTGTGTTAGATAACTGAACTAATTGCTGTGACTCAAAAATGTCACAATTTTGCATGTAGGGGCTTGCTATCTTCCTCCCAGACAACTGACATCATGAATAATGTTATATCAGCACAGTTTTGAAGTAAGGATGATTTTAAAATATTCTTTCTAACAGTGAAACAAGAAGATTATTTGGAAGATAACTCTTCTATTGTTTGCCTAATGAAAATTTTATATAGGCATATAAACCCTGTGTATCTCTTACTGCAGATCTTACCAGGACTGCAAGCCAAGGTCTGAAAAATCTGCCCTGTGAAATCAGAAAAGGCTTTTTGCATAACCACCCGTTGAAATGAGGGTGGCCGATAAATCCTTTTTGTGTAGCTACTGATTTAGTTAAGTGTCCTCACCTCTGAGAGTAGCTGTGTCCTGCATACCGAAATTCTCTATGCAGGCATAGCTCTGAGCTTCACTTTCTGAACTAAGCAGTGTGGAGACTATGGCTTTTTACAACACCCTCAGATGGGAGTGACTTGGAAGAGTACAGAATATGACACAGAAAAGAACTGAATGATTGGTATTAATTGCATAAATGCTTCAAGATTTTGATGAGGCTTGAGTGCAAATGCTTAGACTGTCCAAGATTAGCATTATGAAGAAACATACAATGTTCATATCAGGAATGCCACCTGCAACTAACTTTCTTTTAAATGATTTAATACAACTTTCTTTTGTTTATAACTCCAGTTTGAAATCAAGAATGTCTACAACCCCAAGCATCAATGCTCTTCAATATCTAATTTCACAGTTTTCTTAACACATATCTCATGTTATTTATTATAGTCAGTGTCATCCCAACACCTTTGTCTATTCTTGCTACATTTTAAATGGTTTAGCTGGCAAGCCATCAATCATAAATCATGAGACATATTTTAACTTCAACTAAGATCAGTTTAGAAAGAAAACAAGTCTTGTATGGCCTAATTGGGTACATTACTCACATCTATAAGTGATAAATGCCTGTTCTGGAAAAGACAACTCTTTTTTTCAGAGATTTGGTATGTATTTATAGACAGAAACAAAATTTTCAGTTTCTTTATGGCCAGGAGCAACATTGTTATTGATAAATCCAGAGCTTTTAAATGGGAGAAAGCCTCTTCAGAACTAAGTTTCAGTGTTTAGAAAGACATCCATTGTTTCATTAAACACAAACATTTTTTTCCGGTTATATTTCAGTCACTAGGTAAATGAAGGAATGATATAATTTTAGGAATTACTGAATTTCCTCTTCTAGGTACATAAAGAAGCCAGAATCGATATTTTTATTTACTCAGTGTATTTTAAAGCTTCCCCTCCTGCAAGTTATCATATACAGACTGGTTCTTCAATTGTACTTCTCTGAGTAACTTCTGATGCTATAAAAAAACACAGCTATTTTTAAAATATGAACCCATATCTGAATTGATCATGTATTTTTCTCTGTCTGGTGTTAAAGAACAACATTACAGCAATAACAAACTCACAATAGAAAATTATAAAAAAAAAAAAACATTCAGTTTTATAGTGCAAAGCAAACAAGTATTTGGGAAAGATGACAATCATTTCTATAATGAAATTTTAATTCAAAAGAAAATAGATAATTTTACTTATTCTATGAGGTCAATTGTACTAGCCACATTAACCAGGTGATGCTCATTTCATTTTACAGGTAATTTATTGCAACTGCAACACTGACTCTGAGACAGTTCACAAAAATAATTTACCTTAAGTAAACACCATTTGCCACTAATGATGGGGCAAAACAAACTTGCAGAGCATTTATGAACAGTAACATCTCTCTCTTTCAGTACACATTTGCAAACCGATCTCTGTTGTTTGCAGATGAATTAAGCATGGCTTGAAAAATCATTAAAGCCATCTGCTTTGATGAGAAAAAAACTGCTGTGATCACTTTATTGCACTGACAGAGGCTAGGGACCATTTTACAATATTTTTTAGCATCATTTACACTAAATTTGACACCCTGTCTAAAAAATGAGCAGTATTATCAGTTCTTGTTGTGCCTATTTAGAACTACATTTACAGAGAAAGCAGCTTATACAGGTAACTCAAGGTATTTGTGTTTCTGGTTTCCAACAGATGGATGAGCCTGTTTTTCAACCATTAAAATCTGTAGTTACAACAAACTAAATCTTTATGGGTTCTGTGGAAAGCTTAATCTTCCTCTGAAATGGTAAGAGCTAATAAGCACAAAAATATTGTCAGTGTTTTAGTTACAAATTAGTTCCCATGGTCCATTTAAATAACTTCTTTTTTTTCTTTTTCCCAGAATGCTCTACAGTTATTCAAAGTGTAATGAACCAGTAGGTTAATATTGCTGGTTTTTTACTTTCCAATTACATACTTTTGAGAAGGAATCATTTAGCTTGCAGCAACTTCTAATAACTTTCAGAATCTCCATACTTCCCTTTTTAAAATCCTATTTGAACTCCTGTGATTTCAGCAGATTTTTGTCTCAAGTAGCTTTCAGTATTTCACTGACTGGATTCCACCATGACTGACTCACCTGAAAAACAACATGAACAATTGCAGCATTCCTCCACCATTAACAACACTGTCCTACTCTGTATTTAGCTTTTGTACAACTAAATCTACTGCATATATGAAAGTTACTAAAATTTGCTGATGATAAAGCCAAAAGCCTCCTAACATTAAATGAGCCATATTATGGTGCTTTTTTCGATTTCACAAGGAAAGTGGTGGATGCACCACCTAGAAAATGTCACTTATTCCATCGGCATCCTAAATAGATATGATGGGCCATATAGGACCAGAGCTAGGAACCAAGGAACAAGAACCAAGGAGCAGTTCGAGGCACTAGAACCACAGAAAGTATTTATAGATGCTAATCATGTGCCATTTTCCTGTAACCACTGTACTCATTCGAGTCCTTTGGCACATAACAGACTTTACAGTCCCATGACCAATCTAGAAAAAACAGGCCCTGAGTATTCCTTTCTGTGCATCTATTGTAGTTACAGGTCCTTTTGGAAGTACATAACCAACACAGCACAATGCAACAATGGGACTGATGGTTTTCAATTTCTGATGGTGGTAACTTCCTTGATCCAGTCTAGAACCACATTTGCTGTTTCATGACCATATCACATCCTCCTGCAGTAGGTAAGTACTTCTTTGTATAAACTGCTGCAAGGCTAGATGGTTCAGAAAGAAATTATTAATAAGGAGTCTTTGTTCATGTGTATCATCTGCCTCTTTTTCACTTATGACTCTCCAGTTCTCTCCATTCTTAGTCTTTTCTAGATATTCTCCTAACCTCTGTTCCTTTTCCAAAAATCCTTATTCTTCCTATGGCTCTAGTCACAGAATGATCCTTTCCTCCTTTTCTTTACTTTCCCTCCACTCTACTTTCTTTTTCCCTTTGTTTCCCCCTTGATAATCTCTAGGGAAATGTACATGTTCCTCTGTTCACCCGCTGCTTGCCAGTCCTCTGCCTTTCCCTTGTGGTCATACACTTACATGTGTCCTACAGATGTCAACAACCATGCTCCAAAAATCAGTCAAGAGCTCAATAAAAGTTATTGAGTTTTCAGTACTTCTTGGATGCTTAGGTGCTCTTCCCTCAACCCCCACTGGAGCCATTTCTGGAAAACCTTAGTCCTTGTAGAAGGCTGTATAATCAATTGCTATGCTTAATAATAATATTCTTCATTTGGGAATATCAAATCAATGCAATTACTCCCATTTTGCAGACAGAGAACTTCCGCACAGAGAAATGAATACGATGGCCATCCCCGTAAAGTGCATCAGGTAAAGATTAGAATGAAAAGACAGGTCTCTGGGCACACAGCACTGTGGCTCATTCATTTTTCCTAGCTGTCTGTAGTTCATACAACAAATATTTGACAACAAATTTTAAGCATACGTTCCCCTGATAAACATTAGAGAAAAGTCACCTATCTAAATTCTTTCATATCAAGGTGAAAATGCATAATCTAGGAACAAATTCCACTGTTAAGTATGAAAACATACTGCATCATTGATAACATCATGCAACCAAAGGAGTTAAACTGGCAAGGAACACACCAAACCAATCATATGTGCCCATGTTTCTGGGTTAAGAATTGAGCCCTTCGGCTCATTCATTTCTCATCTTTTCTCAGATGGTTGACCTGTAATGGTCATCACTCTATTCTTCCTGTTGGAGAAATGTATCTGCTGATACACAGGCAGATCTTTGCAAGGTCCTACAACCACAATCCAGCTGTATCTCTAATGGTGCAGAGGGACTAGAAAGAGATTGCTAGGGATTTCTTTGATTCTGTACAAGACCACACAAAATGTTTGATGACTGCACAAGAAAAGATTTGGCATCTGTCTCAGACATGCAATAGTAGCTGTTAAATTCTATGGAGTATCAACTATACATACACAACAACTCATTACCTAGCTCTCATTACCTATTCCACACTAATTCTAAGAATAAAACAGCATACTTGCATGGGAATATTTTCTCAGTTACTCAATGTTGTTTTTAAAGGCAGAGTTGGAAGTTAAATAGTGATATTTTTAAAACAGTAGAATGCATATTGTTTAAAACAGTCACATAGCTGAGAGCTGGGTGAGATAACCCATGTACAGTATTTTTCTGTCTCTAATTAATGATATTTATAAGCTTCTGTGATCAGGCTTCTGTACTCCTTGAGTGACAGAATTATGCAGTTGATCCCTGAACATCTTAACCTGACTTTTAAGATCCACTATTTTAATTAGGTAAAGTGCTTTGGATCTGATTGCTTTTATCCCAAAATGTCAGCATTGTTCTCACATTGCATCTTCCTTTTAAAAACTTCTTGGGTTGTGTCACATATATATATATATATATATATATACACAAAACAACAACACAGGCTTTCAAAATTAACTCTGAGGCAGAGTGTTAGTCTCTTTTAAATGAGTTTATCCTTCCATTCCCCAAAAAAACTGCTGAAGGAAAGATGAAAACCTCACTGTAATGAAAGCCCTACCATCATCTTACATTAGAAATCAAGATTCACATGCTTGGAAGAGATAGTAGTTGTTACCCATGTACAAGATGAAAAATATAGAATATACAATGTATAGTATATAAATAATTTTATATATTAGCTAATCTTATAATTTCTTTTCATCTTCAAACAATTAGTTAATATATTTTCTTTTTTATTCTGCTATCCTGTAGAATATAAATATTCTCTATCCAAGCTTACAGTCAGAGCCAACTTTTTCCAGCTGGTTAAGAGTTTAAGGAGCACTGCCAATACTTGCTGATTCACAAAGTTGTGTTACTTATTCTCTCTTTGTCTGTCTTCCACATTTTCTCTACTCTTTTTTCTACTTTTCTGATCAGTATTGTACAAAAGAAGCAGTCTTTTCTTTGTTTGCATATTTATTCTCGAAAAAATAGTGTTGAGGGTTCTGATAATGACCAGAGTATGATTTGTGTTGAAATATTCCAGATTTCTATTTCAGTAAAAATAAGACACTTTTTCTGTCCATCCTCACATCTTTGATGTTCTATACAAACAAGCAACTAAATGAAGGTTTATTTGATTTATTTTGAATAGAAGCCATCTTTATTCTTAAGAACTATCCAACATTTTCTATCTTCTCATTTCTTTGCTCCTTACTTTTCCCAACACTTAAGCAATTGAGCTTCCCTTGTGTGAATATGCAGGGAGAGTTACAAATAAAAGTTACAAATTAGAAAAAGTCAGAACCTACAGCTGTAGGTTCCACAGTAAAGCTCAGTATTTGCAAAGTATATTACATCACTGCTATTTTTAGTGCAGCAGCAGTAAAAAAAAAGATTCCAGACCCCACTTCACAAAATTCTGCATGAATATACAGTAAAAGAAAGCTTTTACTTCAGAAATCTTATTAACTCAGATCAACCTACTATGGACATCAGTGGAAATAGTCCTATTAATTTTATTTACCTCCATGTTGATTTGGGCTTAATCTGTAATTTGCATTATAATGGCTGCAACTCACATATACACCTCCAGAAAGTTCAAAAGGCTTTTGTTAGCACTGTTAAGTCAAAACAAAAAATAAAGCAGCAGAGAATATTTTCCCTATCTGACTTTGGGCAACTAATTTAGGCATATGCATTGTCAGTGCTGCTTAAAAAGCCAAATCAGAACAGCAAAGATAGGAAAATTGCACTACCTGTTGGCTCCGTGGCAAAACCTTGGTTTCTGTTCCAGGCCTATAATAAGACACATGAAGTAAAAAGGTGAGAATTACAACTACAGGAGGAACGGAATTAGAAGAGAATATGATATCTGGACTGGCATGTAGCTGGCATACAGGGCTCAGCACTTCATGGCATGCACCATGAGCACATTCATGACTGAATGATGGCACCTGCAGCAGCCAAGCAATTCCTGCAGTTACTGCTGACTCAGGGAGGGGGCATCACCTACCATCATGAGAAACCACAGATGCACCACTTACTGTTTGGAGCAGCTGTGACAAGACCACCAGTGCCTCAGTTCTGCTAGAGCAGATGTTTCACAGCAGCCTGACAGAGCTTGCGCCTGATGGTAGGCTGGACGTGGACTTACAAACAAAGGATTTCCTCATCTTAAGAAAAAGCCCGATAGATGTGAACAGAAATTTTTCTGACACACCCTTTGAAAATTACTATAGATATCCTATTATTGAAAAGATGTTTTTTTAAAATCTATATGTAATAGTTCATGCTCCGTTACATTCAAACTTTTTAATATGACATTAAAGTCAAGAGAAACCTAATGGTTTCAACCCTGCTAAATTCTACAGTTTTCCATATGGAGAACTACTCTTGTATTGATAGTGGTATCATTGATCTATGATAAACCTTCAGGAATATTATAGTCATTGGACCATGCCTACCTATATAAGGCAGGAAAACACACACTCTCTTCAGGGCTTTTTCTGCCCAAATTTGAAAAAGTTAACTAGCTAGTCATTTCTTCTCTGTGAATTTTTACCTCAGTAAATGATAGAGGCATAAAATTTCTGAATAAAGAAACAAAAGGAAAAACTTTAGGAACGATTTTCTATCCAATGACTCAAATGATTGCAATTAACAGCTTTCATATTTTCATGAGTTTAAGAAAGAATTTGACCTTCTTAACAAAGAATCAGAAACTGAGTACTTTTTCTCTTAATCTCTCTCTGAAACTGAGTTAATTAAATTCCTGGATGGCACTGATTTCTTTGCTATTGCATGAGTGCAGAATTTGACCTTATAAAAATGGGTTTTCAGTGTAACTGCATTGGAGATGTTTTTATACAGTATTAATTGATGCTTATTGGAGGCTGAAGGGCTGATCATTTAAAGTTGTGGTATCAGACATGTCTTGCTTATGGGCCTTTGCGACATGACAGCAAGTACAAAGACTATTAAAATCTCTTTGTGAAAACACACAAAAATCAATCCTCTTCCACAAGGAGGTGCCCTCCAGCACAATCAATACAAACTGGTACAACAATATCTTATGACGCTTGTCAGCTGCCTTAAACCTTTTTGCTCGGTAAAGTTCACAAAGTGCTACTGCCTTTCATCTCTGCTGGATCATGCCAAATGAAGACGTATTTATAAATGAGTTGCAGGGGCAAATGCTGCCATCAGTTACCCCCCTGAAGATGGCTTTAAATTCAGCAAGGTTGTAGGCGACGGAATTCAACTTGTATTTTGTCCAGTAGAGTTAAAGAAGATGAAATTGTTTACAGCTTTGAGACTTTTCTGTCCTCTACTTTAGTTATATTACAAGTTCTTGATAGAAATTTTTGTTCTATATTTTGATTCTTGCATGCTAGAGAGCCCAGAACACCAAAAGAATCTGAGTAATGACAATCAACAGGTTCTTTCACCTTTCTTCTGTTATTAATCAATGTTATTAGCTCTAATTACAAACCAACTGTTAGAAACTAACTTCTTCAAGAGCTGTATGCCTTGATCAACTGCATATATATCAACTACTTTAACTTTGTTTTGTCTCGTTGGGGTTGTCGTAAGCCTGTCACCACACTTTTAACACATGGCTGTAGAAATCTTCTGCAGTAACTTTCTAGCAATCAAATATTTTCCCCAGATAACTACAAACCCAGGACCTGATAAGTGGAACTATTTGGTTCCTACTGCCTATCATCTAGTTCAATCAGTTCTATCTTTTGCTATGTATTCCTTGAAAATAAGCACCACAAAGACCAGAGTGATAAAGAGCTCTAGGTTAACGTAATGTTGCTAAGAGATAGACACAGGAGAATACTCCGCTAACTCAGGACAACATACCTGCACACACATTTAATACAAAACTTGATAGGCTTGTTTAGTGAAAAATTAAAAAGTATTCTTTGTCCTTGTGCTGTATTTCTCTATGCAATGAGACATCAAACACCATGACTGAAACCAAATCCCATAAAATCTTGTCCAAACAAGCCTAGTCAAATCAAAATCCCTTTTATGGAAATTAACCTTCTGTGAGAAGAAAAGAAAACTCAACCAAATAGGCAGCTGCATGACACTAAATTAGTACATTAGCCTTTCAGCCTTAGGAGAACAGAGTTTAAATTCTGGCATGAGGTGCAAAAGCAAACAAATTTTGAGGTCTCATGTGAGCCATGCTCATGCTGTACTTTCAACAACTCATGTTCAAAGAAAGGTCACTGTGATTTGGATGGATCACATAGTAGATCTTTAGCCCCTGTTTTTATTAACTATTAAATTGATTTGTCAAAAGTGAGAGTGCAAAACAAAGAACTGTCCTGAATTCCCCCCCTTCATGAATAAAAACTATGCGAGTGCGACAGATCCTGGTTTGTGAGCCAAGGAATGGTAGTAAAAATGTTACTTACTCAGTATTGCTTGATCATTCCTTTGGATCTACAAAATACCTTAGGGATAGATGGAATTGTACAAGGACAGAACAACCTCCTAGTAAATGCAGAGTATATCTGATGTGCAAGCACTCTGCTTGATCTTTTCTCTTATGAAGATTACAAAGCCTCCAAAATCATCAACTTGATTCTATTCTTTTCAGTTGAGTGGAGCTGTCATTATGGGTCCTGGTTAGCAGGAGATGCCTGTCCTGACAGCACTCCTGCAGAAATCAGGGATCAGCCCATTTGCCACATGCCAAGACATCTTGTGGGAATTTCACACAGGAGTAGGACAAAAACATGAGAGTGAATTACTTGGCTCCCAAAGCTCCTTGCATCACACAGTGGCATGAAACTGCTGTTCAGCCAAAACACAGCACTGCGCTTTCCACAGGACCTGTATCTCTCCCTACCCACCAAACTCATGCTAGCTATCTTGACCTCCAGTCTAGGAAAGAACTACAGTCTGGGAAACCACTTCTGCAGGGCTGCTAAATTCCACAGCAGAAAACCAAGGTGGGGTTAGGATTCAGTGCAGGAGCTTTGCCTGAATGCACTGCTCCTTATAAGGGTCACATAGCCTCCATCAGAAGAATTCCTTAGAGACTCTGTATGTGAAGACGTAGGACATTGCATCCACTGCACAGCCGCTGAACTCGATGCAGCTGGATTCAGATCCAGATCAAATGAATCCTTGTGGGGCCATTCCTCACCCATATCTCAATATGTACCTATAAAGCAGGAAATATACTTTCTGATCCCAGTTAAGAAGCTCATAACTACTTAGGAATATGGAGAAGGTCAGGTAATTGCTTATCTTTTTTATGAGGCTGTATCTCCAAAGTACACAAGTGACCTCGACTCAACTGAGGTTGAGTGACTTTTAGTGAGGTAATGTCCTCTAAAATAACTTTGTACATGGCTGAAGGCTAATCATGTGCTGAAACACATGCTAGGAAAGGAATCGGCTTTTCCCACTGTCTCTGATGCAAACATATTTTTATATGTCTCTTGCAATCTTTATAATGTATTAGGCACAAAATAGATACTTAATATTTCCTTAGGGAGCTGCTCCCCAGTAATATTTTAGGTGTACACAGGACATGCTTCAATGAAGAAACACTGTTATGGCTTTATCAATAGGTAAGAAAAAAGTGACTTGAGTGAGGCTCAGTAAAACTATTTACATATATAAACTATATACTTCAGTTCCTCTCAAATGCAATTGCAGGTGGCCTGATATCCCCAAAAATCTGAGACCTGAAAGACAATGTTAGTTTTAGATCTTTTAGGGTTTTCTTGTATTAAGAAGAAACCTGTGATCCAAAGGTTTTAGACAGGACTGAAAATTTGCAAGTTGAACATCAAAGGCTGACGTAACCAGTCAATGGCATTAATTCTTAGCTGCCACAGAATATTTCTATCTGTAGGTCTCAAAGCATTTTACAAAGGCAGGAGGATCCTGTTTGTCACAAGTGGTAACAGAAAAATATGGAGCTTTGCAAAAGGGCACTAGCAGTGCTGTAATCACAACCCAGGCCGCCTGGGTCACAAGCTGATGATGAACATCCTTCCTCTTGATCTGGCGAACCGAGTAAAGGTTTGAAACTGTTCTGTTCATATGATTCAACAAGGAAGATGTATTTAATAATGCATAATATCTTTGTATAGACTTATAGTGGTCTTTATGCTCAAATATTTCATACACTAAGACTAAAATATTGTAGATACTTGCATTTTGTATTGTTTCTCTGCCACAGTACTCTCTGTAAGATAGGTTGAGCCATCTCAATAAGTTGATATGTCTGCCTTAGCTTCCTGAAAAGGGGATTTTCACAATGAAAGAGTGTAAAACATGGAAGAAGAACCCAAGCCAAGTGAAGTACATGGGATAAAAAGAAAAAAAGGATTTTTCTCATCTGAAGAGAAGAAACAGATTACAGTGTTCTGGTGGTGACAGAGATACAGAATAAAAATAAGTAATAGCCTGTTACATCTCTAAAACCACCACAGAGGAAGAAAAACTCTTGGATTTGCATGGAGATGACAGCAAACAACTGGATGCCACAGCCCAGTTCTTTACTTTTTATCTTCATTTGCATTTGTGCTGATTGGTTTGACCTTGCTCAATTCACACCTTCTATAAAAGAATAAATGTATAAAAAAGGGGCAGAGGCAGAATGAATCTGTGTGCTCATAGCAAGTAAACACAAAAAAACCCAGTAAGGCGTACAAGATTAGCTTCATCCATATGATAATGAGGTAGAGTAGGGATATTTTGGGTCGAGTCCTGTTGAATTCAACAGACTTCAGGGTTCTTGTTTTATCTAAACTGTACAGAAAAATTGATAGCAGCACTGTGAAATGCTGGAGATCTTACCAAGCCATTAAGTGGAGTTCTGCTGCCCGCAAATGTTGACAAAAACTGATGCTTCTGATTATGTTTGGCCCTTGATCTCTGTCCCTTCACAGTTCAGGCTTCCACCTGTGCAGAGAACGTTCACACATTCAGGAAACCATACATCACATAGGGGTGTAAAAAAGGCAAAGGGACATCAAGTCTGTAGACCTTAAGGCAGACTCAGAGAAAGCATTTGAACCGTGTACGTTGAAACATTGTCACTAAATATTCTTCTCTCTAACTTCTTTTGACAGAGTCGATTATATTTGCAATCCTAAAGTCTCTGCTACCTGCTGTAATTATTATACTTCACCTTAAACTCATTAATTATTATTCTTTTTTTTGAAGTCTTATGAAGACATTCTGTTTTACAGTTCTCAGGGGAAGCTGAAAATTTTTCCATTGTTATGCAGAAACTTGCAGCAAATAAATGGATTATCTTATGGCAGTAACAGGAATCTGTTAAATGTTCTTCCCCTCAGAACTGCTTCTCAGTCCTTCTGTAATTTCCACATCCATTTTGAAACTGGACAAAGGAGAAACAAAAAGTTTTATCTTTTTTACTCTGAATGTATTATATATTGGTGCAGTTCTTCCTCTAGTCTGTTCCTAGAGATCTGACTGTTGCCAGTTTATTTTAAGTCCTCCTTGATCCACTTCCATATCTTTTCTACTTGCCTCACCAAAAATCAGCCTGTGTGCTCCCTTTCCAGGGCAATGAGACTGGCTGCTTCTGAAATATTGTACAGTTTTATCAGTACATTTTATGTACTGGGAAGAATTTACTCCAGCTTTTTTGACTAATTCTGACAGACCGGAACAAATGTCTTATGGGGATCACACTAAGTTGTATCTTACAGTTTCAGGATGGCAGGATCATTAATGATATCTCTTAATAGAAGCACTTATATATTAATAATGTATACATTAATTACATGGCTATTATATAAAGTGCCTATAGAGTCTATGTACATGAATAGTATCCATGTAGTAAATCACAAAGCTATATGTCAACGGTAATTATCCATGCATTTTTAACTTTCTTTTCCTGCTCCATTGGGCAACCTCACATTCCAGCACCCTGGAAAAATTAATCTTCCTTTTTTTTCTTTTCTGATCAAGTTTCCCTCCTTTTCCCACAAAAACTGGAGTTTCTTTCCAAATTTACAACAGATTAAAGATCAAAATAGAATAATTTGGTTAAAGCTCAGATCCTCATAAAAAACAGTTTTCTACATCTAGAAAACCATTCAGAATGTGATAATTGACATTTTAGTAAGCTTTTAGACCCTGAGATTTTGAGATAGGGAAAATAAAATTTTAAGTGCTCAAAGCCTACATTCTCAAGGCATTTTTAGAGCTTCCTATAGCCTTATCATGATAAACTTATAGCATGAGGTGGTTATTTCTGAGTCTTTCCACAGAAAATAGATGATGACAGTACAATATAAAAAAGTTTCAAAAGCCCCATTTTTTGCATTTCTTCCTTCCCATTGCCATTCTCTCCATTTCCACAGCCACAACACAACTGCAAAAGATTTGGACAGGCCTACTGCTGAGGAACCTCTAGATTTCTTCAGACAACTTGGGCCCAGAGAAACCCGTGACAAGAGACATGCAAGATAATTTTCATTGTTTCAACAAAACAGAGCAAGAAAACAACTTCAGATAGATTCAACCACATTAGCTCAGTTTCTAGAAGTAGTTTAGGCAAGACAGGAACCATCAACTTCTACCTTATAAATATCTGAAACCATTGATAACTTTTCTTGAAAGAAGCATTTTGAATACATGTGTGAGTGAACAAATATTAGCTAACACATCTGTGCTGCTTCTCTAAGACACTCTACCTTGATCTCACTTTCAAATCCTTTGTCAGGACTTGAGACTTTCCATCACAGTCATTAGCTTCACAGGGAGACAAATGATGAAACCTGTGCCATTATTCAAAAATTTCTAAACATTTGAAGAATAGTTTTCTCTCTTTTTTCAGCATTTGAGGCTCAGAGAAAATAAAAGATTCTTGGGAATGTTGCTATAAAAGCCTTTTTTATTTTGGGGGGAGGATCTGCAAAATGTACTTCTGCCTTCACAAATAAACAGCATGGAAATAACAAGCAGCTCAGGCATGGCAATACATCTCCTTCACATCCCTGTAAATAAAAACATTATACCACATTGCTCCATGATGTATTCTATAATTATGGCATAGCAACAACCGCATTCAGTAAAGAGTGGGTTACAGGCTTCAGCTTTAAATCTGAATTTCCTCTTTCAACAATAAGAATAAAGAAAAAGATTAAGAAGTTTGTTAGCTATTAAATTTTTAGGTGGAAGCTTATTTTTCCCTCATAAAGCAGGATCATGCAAAAAAAGGAAGCTACCCAATACCCATATAAACATTAAAAACCTGAGCCATTGGACTGGCTGGCTTTTCTTGGTGTCCTTTTTGCTACGTATATAAGCCCCTCTGAATCCTTTTCTTTAGCAATAATGTTGCTGTCTATGTACTGATTCCCATTTTTTAACCCTATCAGCATAGAGGTGCGGGTTTTTTTAGCAAATTTGAAACCACTTCATATAGTGCAAAAATCCATTGGCTTGAGTTACTTACGCCTCTAGATAGAAAGGGGATCCTGCATGTGCAGTCCAACAGAAGTTGAACTCGTCTGATGCCTCAGAATTAAAGGTCTCTGAGCAAGTCATTCTAAGCTAATTTTTTACTTCTCATGAGTTACAATTTACAGCTTGTAGTTGCCAATTTTCAGCAAGACTGAGGGCTATAATCTCCTTTTCTTATGCTTAATGGTCTCAGGATTCTTTCTTTGCTCTTCCCTACTGGATACAGCCAAATGTGACATTCTGTCCTAAAGTATGGAACTGCCGCCTGTCCCATTTAGGGCTTGTAAGAGAATTCAGCTCACACTTGCAATGATATTTTAGACTGATACCATTTTGGGACAAGGAGTCAGCAGGTCACGCTTCTATGGCTAGATCCTTTTACATAAATTTTCAGAAATACTGACTTCCCATTACAGTTTATGCACAGGGTCATCCCCAAGTAACACAAATCAGCCAAATAAACCTGCCTTTTGTCTTCCAAAAATACTACTAACTGAAGACACCACATACACAGTATTTCCACAGCTTTTTCTATTATTTTACGTGAGAGGTTTGGGGTTCTTGCTGTCTGTGTTTGTCATAGCCATCCAATCATAATCCAAACCATCTTGTCATGAAAAAATCTCTGTGGATCCGCACCTGCTTTCAGAGAGTCAGATGCACTGGTCTGTTGATACAATTGATATAAATGCATGAAGTCACCTAAGGTTTTAAGCAAGAGTCCAAGTCTGATGAAATTAGGATATGTACTGCTTAATGTTATCTGTTGAGGATGGAACTTAGAGCATTATGGAATATGTTACTGATAGAGTTAGAGGCAACATGAGAAGGGAAAGACATTCATTAGTATGGTTTTCTCTGTCTCCTTATTTTGGGGGGTTGTAACTTTTGAGTCCTGCTTCAACCCTGTATGTTACTAAATAGTTTGCTACGTGCAAAAACGCCACACAAAGAGAAAACATCATGGTAAAATGTTAGGTGTTAAGTGGCAGGGATATAAAATGAACATATTACTCACTAATTGGTCAATTTTTTTTTGTTTGTTTGTTTCTTCTTTTTTGAAAGACATGCAGTTCCCAGTTAAACACAAATGAGGCAATGTTTCTCTTCTCCCTTTAAAAATAATTCCGACCCCAATGTCAGCAGCTTAGTAATCACGCGCAAGTTGACAATAGCTCTTTGTAAAGGGTGTGTTTGTTAGCAAGGAAAACAAATCCTAGAGGAAAAGGATTCCAGGTTCAAATTTACAGATTTAGTATAAAAATACCCAAACTACTTAACGCAGTTGTGTTATATCTTTTTTAGTTCAATCACAGGACCCAAACAAAATGCAGGATACAGAACACTACCTTGTGCCACTAGAGCGTTGTGCCTTCATTTCAAATAATACTCACTTCCAGAAGATATCAAGTCACCTGTAGCCAAAGGTCCATCCACCCCAGGATAGACCAGCATCAGTGTTTAGAAAGAGTATGGGAAGAGGGTGACTCTGGCATGTCCTCTGAAGGTCTAACAGTCTCTGTATTAGGGACTTTCTGATTAGGAGAGTTCAACTTCAGCATCATAGTTGAGAATTCCTGTTGGCCATTTCTTCCATGAATTTGTCTAAGCAATTTTTCTTAATTAAAGTGTTGTGCCACTGAAAAGAGCTTACATCAATAAATTTCACAAATTAATGATTGTGCTGTGTGATAAAGTACTTCCTTAATGTTCTTTAAATGGCTCAACTGCTTTTTTTTTCTATTGCCCCCCTCAAAAATTCTTGTTGTGCAACTCAATAAATTTTGATTCCCTATTCTTCTTCTTCAAACAATTCATGATGTTATAGACCTCAATTTATTCCTTCTCCACTATCTGTCCCAAGCTGAATACTTTTAATTTTCTGCTAATAAAAGTGCCATTTGTAAGGCTTGCTTATTTTTATGACATCTCTCAGTATCTTTCTAGGTGTCCCATAACCTTAGCTGTGGGGATCAGAACTGCAGAATTGGTAAGAGGGGCAAGAGAAAGTTACATGATGTGTGCAGCTGCTTTCCTGGTATTTAGCTGGCATAAAGCATTAATAAGCCAATTCAAGGTTCAAGGACTGGTTTTGCCACAGCCAAGTTACGTCACTTACCCAAGGCCAGATCATGATCATAGAAACTACTCAGTTTAATGGATTGCACAGTTCCAGGAACTGACCTTTCCTTATGTGGCAGTGCTTTGTCAGTCATTAAGACTAGATCCACAAAGAAACTTTATGTACTATAAAGTAGAGCATTAGAGTGTCTAAAAGATAACTTGTTACTGAGCAGAATATTTCCCTATGTATTAGGAAAAACTAAACACCAAAAAACCCAAATTCATGAAAGCTTGAATGCTGAGCAGGCACATGTGTGCACTGCATAAAGCTAACAGTCCTTTTCTGGATGTAGGCATCTATTCTGGGCTCCAAGGGAATGTTTGACTGCCTCAGCTCCTACGAACTCCCTCCTGCAATGTCACACTGAAACTCTAAAATAATAATACAAAGGTGTTCTTCATTTTATTTCTCTGTAGATGCAGATCTAGGTCTTCACTCATTTTGTCTCTCCCACATTTCATTCCTGCAGGAAGCAGAGAAGCCCCGGTTCAGCTGACCAGCTTTTGAAAGTTTTTGTGGAGGCCCTTAGGTATCCTAAATACTTCTGGCTGGGCTCACAGAGCCTTGTAATACGGAGCAGAGCAGTGGCTGAAATTCCTTTTCAAGTCTAGCCTTTGTGACTAAATCTGCCATGTACCTGAAATTTGCTAGTCTCGAGAATGGCTGGAAGCTTAGTACACTCCTTAAGAATTCTAAATGTCCACATCATCTTCTTGAACAGCTGGGAAGGCAGCCAGACCCTACAAATCCCAGCCACCTTTGCAGAGACCAGCGCAGAGCCACTTGTATAGCAGGAACTCCAGCATATACAGTCTGCCAGCACTGGTCACAAAAGATCACTGTAAGAATTAAAGGGATGTATAGAGCTCCAGCAGAGATCTTTACAGAAAAATGGAACAAGTTGGCTACATCAGTAGAGTTCAGAAGTCATACATTTTTATTTATTTTCATCTTTTATTATTGGTCTCATGCTACGCCCCAGGCCTCAATCATTTGTAAATCTTTCTGAATAATGTAACAAGTAAAAGTGTCCTGTGTATATACCGCACTAGATAGGCATACACGTTACTAAAAACAGGCCACAGACTCTCTTAGCATAAAGCTACTTAGCTGACTTCAAGGAAACCAAGCTGATTTACACCAACCCACAGTCTGACCCATTATCCTATAAGGTATTCTTTTTGTTGGTTTTTTTTTTTTTTTTTTTAAATACAGTGGGACAATAAAGTCAGTACATTTATAGCCCAGAACACTCTCTGCATATTCCAGTATCTTGTTTGCTCTTTTAACAGTTACCAAACACTGTGCAGATGGTTTCACTAAATTATCAACAATCACTCCAAAGTCAGTTCTGATATTCCTGTCCTTGGGGATGTACTAGCGGGGCCAAACACATCCCTGGTGCAGCTCTGTTAGCCTAACACATCTGGCCCACTGACCACAAAGTGCACTGCCTCCAATTACTTTCTCTCTCTTGCTCTTATCTCAGTTTACTGACTCTGTACTTATCTTAGTCCTTCCCTTATCTAAAACACTGCAATCTTCCAGGTCCCCTAATGCAGTTCATGATTTGACTCCTGTTGTTCTCATCTAATATTATTGTCCCTTTCTGTGTTTTACTTTCTCTCTTCCTTTTCCTGAAGCACTCCCACAAGCACTGGGGTCTTAAAAATTCACTGCTGTTTACAGAGTTTATTACTTTCCATCATTTCTTATGATTCTCCTGCAGCATCTTTCAAATAATTATCTCTATGATTTACTATATTGGTCATTTAACCTCCTCCTTCCCCTATTAATCAGCTCTGGATTAGCTAGTTGGTAGGGCCAGATTACCCCTGACAGACTTTCCCACCCCTGTGCGTCACCCAGGTATGCTGGGATCACACTGTCTCTGGCTTTCTCCATGCACACAGAGCTCCTCAGCAGGTCCTCCAGGGCAGGCTCACCCCAGCCAGCCAGGCAGCAGCCTTAACTGCATATTTCAGCAAACGTCTTAGCTCTGAGGAGCTGGCACCTCTGCAAGAACACCTCCTTCTGCCTCTATTTAGGTCGTGTAGCCATATGCCACTCCCCATGTGAGGCTTTGACTGAAAGCCACTTTGGAGAGCCCTTTGCAGTACACCTAAACCACTCAACTCCCTGTACCTCAGCTTCTACTGTAGTAACTAATGAGCACACTGTTCACTAAAACATCATGGGTTAGTGAAGAACTGGTTTAAACTATCTTCAGATAGATCAGCTGGGTCCTATCATGGAGGGGAGGGGGAAAGAAAACTGAAATCTCCTATACCCTTTCCTTTCCAGGGCAGCAGCAAGGAACTGCCATACCCTGTACTGTGGACTACCCAGCAAAAATGCTATTTTGGAACCCAAGTATCTACCTGGTTACCTGGAGTGTGGAAAGAGATACATAGATGTTTCTTCTGAAATAAAACAAATCATAGCTACTCATAAAATAACAAAAAACCCCCCAACAACCAACCAAAAAAACCCCCAAACCAGTGGTTGTAATTGCCTCTCTATCATGCAACTAAAAAGCATGGACATGGGCAGAAATGCCCACAGAGCTTTGCAAGAGCAAGGACACAGAATTATGGCTTACCAGATCCAAATGCTTGATTGTGACCCTGCCTCAGGGGTACCTTCCTGTAACCTCTATTAACAGCAGAAAGATAATTTAAAAAAGAAAAAAAAAATCAAAAACAAACCAAAGACAACTTCAGGTTATGCTGTGTATTTTTGAGGTCAGTCCAATGAAAGTATGTAATAAGGATAATACTGCAGCCGTATTAAAGACATGATACATTTCTAGGGTAAATAATGCTATAGTTTTGGAGAACATGATGTATGGATACCTTCTTGGAGTTTATTTACCCCTTCTTCTGGTGATATTTGTTGTGTCATTTTCACACAAAAATAGTTCTTTGGGCAAATGTCAACGAGACTCTTCATAGGCATTTTCAGACTATTACATAAGAAGATGGCACAGATATTTCCTTCCCACAGAAATTAAATTGGTGTTCAAGGGGGAAACCAATACTTCAACCTCCTGAAGTAAAAGATGAGGTTAACTTTAGCTGCCTACACAGTCACAAAAGCTGGGTGGTAATGTACAGCGCTTTGTTGATGCATTTATGATTCTTAGGGATTTGACAAACATCCTCAGGGTAATCTTGTAGTTTTAAAATGCAACTGCCCCTAGCTTTCCAGCCCCCTGCTCTGCCAGATTACCACTCCTGTAAGCAGAAGCAACAGAAGACGATGCACTGTAGTTCCCTCTCCCATAAGAGAACAAGGAGGGCAGGGCTCAGTTATGTATTGCAGATCCTCCAGTTCTGAGCCTGGTATCTTAGCAAAACACAGAGGACTTTGAACTGGAGTTTCTAAGGCACAGGCACCTGCTCCCAGCTGCTACCTCCTTTACAAGCAGAGTAGCCTCTGATAAACAAAACAAAAAACAACACCCCACACCTCCCAACACAAAAAACCTGAACAACCAGTGAAGAGAACTGAGAAATTAATCTGTTAGGCTTTTACAGCTAGATCCAAGTGGGGTATTTCAGAGTGATGATTCTTAGAGTGTAAGAAACCATATTAATTAAGAGTCCCCAAACATCTCTGAAGGAGATTATTTGGAAAAGACCTCTGTGCTATTAATGTGAGCACTGAATAGGGCTGTTCACAGGTGCCATTACCTGTAGTACGTGAACTGAAGCTAATGCTCTTCAGATGAGAAAGTGCAACCATTAACAATTCAAAGATTTCCTCATAATACCTTTTGCACACAATGATCTATTTCCTGCTGTTAAGAAACAACCAAACAAAAACACAAACAAGGCAAAAATATTTACTAGATTATATTGTCCTGTGAAGATGGACTTGCAGCCCAAACCAGTCAGATGTCAAGGGCAATAAAAGTCTAAGCACTAATTCGTGGGGAATGGTACCAGGTACCAGAGAATCCCAAAGATAAGAAGATTCTGAGCAAAGGGCTCTTCGCAGGGAATTACTGGAGAAAACGCTCCTTAATGTTTCTGTATCCTAATTTCCCCTATTTACCACAGCAGCCAACTGTAAGTAAAGCAGGCAGATTTGGTCTGACAAGCATATGAAATTCATGCTTTCAGAGACTGTATTGTTAAGATTTGCCTTGCAGTTGGTGTGTGGGAAAGTTGGACTGGTGTGATCTTGGAGAGAAAAGGCTTAGGCTGTCATGGGAAGTCATATCCCTAAAGCAAAATCTGTGCATTGCCCTAAACCTGAAATCTTAACTTTCTCGAATGGATTCTGAGGGGATCTGCCAAGTCCTTATCTAATTTTACCTCCATTCAGCTACTGGTCCAACTGAACTGTCACGGCAGAGGAAACCCGAGCACCTACAGCTGTACCAGAATGCGTGGGTCTTGCAGTGATGCCTCCTGGGTTTGCTTCACAGTAGCACTACCCTGGGCTGCCCACTGCTCTGGGCAGCAAAAAGACGCACAAACAAACTCCATTACAGCTCCTCCTAAAAACACAGGTGAAGCCTGTGTTTTCCCTCCACTTGTGGCACAGCTTGAAAACAAAACCAAAAAAAACCCAACCAACCAAACAAAAAAAACCCAGCGTCCTCACCCCAGCCCCAAACCCCCCACATTCGAATTCAGTAGGGTATTAAAATGCCCTATGAAAACGTGTAAGTGTTCTTAGTCGGAATCAATCTTTCTCTAAATTCACATATACCATTCTCCTCCCTTTTGTCAGTCAAATACGATGCTTTGGCAATCTAACACCTGCTCGTGGCTGTAACTTATATATACATACACATGAATTGTACGTACTCCTCACTTCTCTTTTTTTTTGGTTACATTTTGCAGGAAGCCATTCTAGGCACTGGGAACAGACCGTCATCTCCTCTTCCAAAACAACAACCTTACTGCAGGGGCCTCTCCAGTCCAAATGGTTAGGAATCCAATACACAACAATCTTGCAGAAATCAGCTGCCAGATTTATTATTCTACCTGAAAACCCCAAACAAACAAACAAAAAAAACCCGCAAACAAACAAAAAGCGGAATAAAAACAAACTTTAAATAAACCTCTTAGGTACATTTTAAAAAGGGTTAATCAGTTCAGTGAAAGACTTTTATATCTTCTGCTGAGAGATCATGTAATGTTGGTCTGATTGCTTGTTTTGTTCAGTGAGTCACTACCGTATACAGATATATATATATATATTTCTTCTTAAATATTACACATTTGATGCATTTTTTTCCTCTTTTTTTTTTTTTCCTTTTTTTTCCAACCCCCTTCCCAAATACCTACATCCTGCCACAGGCAAGAGGCGCTCCATGCTGACATTAAAGAACCAAAACCAATCCAAGGACTTTTCATCAAAGCATGTTTCATTTGAACCTTATTTCAATGGAAACCACATTTTTTAAAACAATCTTACTCAACCTTTTCCCTTTCCTTTTTGCTAATTGTGCAATTTTAGACTTCTGATTCTGGGTTGATCACTGAAAATTTAAGTGCCATTGAGACATACGGATGACAGAATTAGTTGACATATTAAGGCATATGTACACTCTCATAAAATATGTTGTCTTATGGATCTGAGTAAATTAAATACCTGCCCAAATGTTTTTTATGCACCTGTGGTTTCTAGTGACCACTACTTTTTTACTTTTGATTAATTGCATATTAAAATATTCATAGCTTAACTAGTGTCTTAACTGACAGAGGATGGAAAATTAACCCACCACCTAGGATTGTCTTTGAAATCCATCCATTATGATGAAAATTATTCTTGTTTTTTTTTATGGTTATGCATTCATTTTCCTCCTGCTTCTTGGGAATATAGGAAAATGAAGTACTCCATATAACACCTATTTAAATTTCACTGGGCAAAAAAAGAAATCCAGATCTTACCCCCTCTCCCTCCCTTCAAACTAGGAAATACTGTATTTCAGAAAAGGTGCTTATAAATATTTAAAATTTGGGGGGTTTTGTCAGGGCTTTTGTTTTGTTTTGTTTTACATACAGAATAGTGTGTGTGGCTTGTGTTCAAGACTACCCCTCTCAAAAAATAAAACAATCTGAAAAAATAACAACAAAAAAAAAACCCTCAAAATTTAAATTGTCTTCCGAGCATATCTGATCACATTTACATTTAGTGTCCAAAACAAGTTGATTGGTAACATCAGTGCCAGCACTACAACGTCATACAGCGACTTCATGGTATTCTTTGACAGTTTGTCTAAGTCTCCGTTCCACCAAAAATTACAAAAGGTTCTGCAGAGCTTTCCTTAGCAAGCTGAAGCTTACTAGTCATTTGTGGATGCGCATAAAAGCTGCTTATAGCACAGCTATGGCGTAAGCTATTTTCTAAGCAATAAATGGTTCAAGTCATCTATTTTGTCCTGAAATGCTACCTGTAGTTACAGCATTGCTTATAAATGGTCATAGTAAATTCAGCATCAAAGAGAATATTACAGAAAAAGACAGCAGCAGAAGCATTAGCATTATCTAGTATTTATATATGTTATCAACATAACACAGCAGTAAAAGGTTTAAATGCATATTAATGGGTACCGTGTCTAAAAATTACTAAAGTACCTATTTAGTGTATTGGATATTTTTCTCAAGGAGTGCTTGCTGTGTCTAAACAGCATAATTAGATATGTGACTTAGTAC